>NC_090329.1:41028756-41339780 GCF_035084215.1 Heptranchias perlo | reverse complement strand
GGCCACCTGTGGGTTAAGTTAGCATATTTGGCAGGTAATTAGTTGTAAAAAAGTAATCAATACACACGTGATATTGAAAGTGGCAGGTCAAGTTGATAAGGCCGTTTTAAAAAAAGCATACGGGATCCCATGCTTTATAAAAGGCATGGGGCTCAATTTTAAAACCGAGCCAGGAAGGGGATTGGGGGGGGGGGGGGGGGGGGGGGGAGGATGATCGGAGTGGGGAGGGAAGGATCGGGGTCGGGTTCCACAATCACTTTGGGGGGGTTCGTTGCAGGTAGGCTTGTTGGGCCTGGGGGAAGCACTCCTGCTCCTCCGGGCCCACGAGCTGTGCCTTTCGAGGCACCTACCTGTTAGTCTCGGGCCTTCTTGCCTCCTTTCACAAGGTGTAAAACAGAAGGCCGAGGAATCCCGGCCTCCCGGGGTTGAAATCGGGAAGTACAGAAAAATGAAGGCCCGAAGCCGCCTTGAAAGGTTTTAAGGTCCGACCCACCTCAAGGGAGCGGGTTGGTCGCCCGCCCTGGTGAAAACCAGAAACGGGCGGGTTGGAGGCAGATCTGCAAGTCGCAATTTTCAATGCCCCCACCCACCCATTTTCAAAATTAAAAAATTGAGCCCATAGAGTACAAAAGCAAGGAAGTTATGCTAAACCTTTTTGTGCCTCAGCTGAAGTGTTCTGTCCAGTTCTGGGCACCACTCTTTAGGAAGGATATCAAAGCCTTGGAGAGGGTGAAGAGGAGATTTACTAGAATGACACCAGGGATGAGGGACTTCAGTTATGTGCAGAGACTAGAGAAGCTGGGATTGTTCTCCCCTTAACCTTCTCTGCTCTAAGAAGAACGAATAGGTGTGTTCAAAATTATGTCGGATTATGGGGAGAAACTGTTTCCACTGGCAGGAGAGGCAGTAACAAGAGAACACAGATTAAAGATAATTGGCAAAAAAAGGTGAGATGAGGAGAATTTTTTTTTAACGCAGCGAGTTATGATGATTTGGAGTGCACTGCCTTAAAGGGTGGTGGAAGCAGATTCAATGGTAACTTTCAAAAGGGAATTGTATATATACACACACACAGTTGAAACAGAAACATTTTCAGGGCTATGGGTCAAGAGCAAGGGAGTGGGACTAATTAGATAGTTCTTTTAAAGAGCCAGCCCAAGCATAATGGGCCAAAGGGTCATGATTCTATGATACTATTATGCCTGGGGGGTGGGGGGGTTTGTTCCCTGTTGTGAGAAAAGGACTAAAAATAGGATTTCAAAAAAAAGTGCTGGTGGACAATGGCCATGCCTTTCTCATTGTTGTGACCTGTTTATGTTGTCTGTAAATATATTTCATCACATTACAGTGAGTCTATGGGCAATAGTAGATGCTTAAAATAAGCTCTCAGAAGGGCAAGGTTTCCTATTTTATGTAACCAGAATGCATGAATGAATGCCTCTTTCAACTTGGGGCAAAAGTGCCAATTTCAGGCCACATGTCCAAAGCAGTAGTAAAGGCACGTTCTGACAATCCTGTCTCGGTGCCACGATTCCACGTTGCCACTGAAAATGTGATGAGAGTCTAAAACTTGATGTTGGCTTGGTTCTATCAAGTTACACAAATACAGACAGGCCCAGAACTTTGGCCCTTGAATTCCACTTATCGCTATGAAGACAATGAGGCTAAAAATGTTGTCCAGCAGCACAAGTTGGGCACAAGAGTCAGGAATTCTGGCAGAACCCACGAACACTGCGTCTCTGCTCAGAACCTGCTGACCACAAATTTGTAAAGGGGGTGGGCGGGGGGGCTGTGGTGAGCAGAACTTCTGTTTGCTCAAACACGTACCCTAACATTAGAGGGGGCCAAACCATAGGAGGGGAAATGCCACTCCTGGAATTTCCTTTCTCCCTGGCACCCCTACTGCTAACCCCACTCTGACCCTGGATATTCAGGAGCAGAGGTCACCAGCACTCACTCCACCACACTTCTGCCAGTGGAGCAGGGCTAAGGAACTTCAGTCCCAATATGTGCAAGATGATGACAATATATCTTTGTCTATCCCAGTCTCATAATGGTGCTCCATAGTAACTACTTACCTTACCTACCAAAAATGTAACTGCAAAACTGAATACTGGTATTGGAACACCCCCCGCCACACCCCCACCAATCATTCCTTCCATATCTTTCTGCCTCAGACCTCTCCTCCTTCCCTAATCGTTTGATATTCCCATGCACCCCCCCCCCCCCCACCCTTACTTCACACCACGAATATTCCTCATGTCCCTATTGTGCCCTTGGATGTTCCCCTTCTCCCTCACGCCATTATGTAGGAAAGCAAGGAGGGAATAACAAATGCTTAATAAGAACTGCGCGAGTGCTGGGATGGAAATTTCCTCATACATCAGGCAAGGAGGATTCAGATACAAATCAGGAAGGAGGGATCCAGAAGCACATCAGGAGTCAAAGGTTAGAGAGGTGGGTAAGAGTAATAATAGTGTGCTACAAGACAGTAAGACACTGGGGAGAATTTCATAAACAGGAGTTAAAGTTGACTGGTTGATCAACATCAGCTGACTACAAGATGAATTCCCTTCTTAAAACACACTTAACATAAACAGATCACAACAATGAGAAAGGCATAGCCATGGTCTACCAGCGCTGATTTTTTTTTGAAATCCTATTTTTAGTCCTTTTCTCACAACAGGGGGAAAAAAAGCTAACATACATTGTGAGTGAACTGGAGTGATATCAAGTTTAATTCCATCGCACGTTACAGTGAAATAGTGTACCCCGTGTATATGATAACATCACTGTACATTCCAAGCCAGCTATTATTCTTCAGATCAAAATTTAGGGTAGTACTGGTAAAACGTACCACTTTCACATTGGTGTTTCCTCCACGCCACGAAAACCACCATCTGCCACCTTTCTTGGGCATCTTTTCTTTAATTAGGTTTTCCACGGTTGCCTGTCATAAATGTACAAAAATAACTAATGGAATAAAAAACTGAACCTAAATGTTTTTATATAAAAAACAACATAAAATGCTACTCTCCAAGGTGAAAGAAGCAATAATAAAACATACTGCTGGCACAAAACTAATCTTTGCAAACCAAAATGCTGCAACGTTGAATAGTGAATGAAGGTAACTGAGGCATGAGTACTTGAATGATTTTTAAAACAAATTCAAAACCACCACAAAAAGGAAAAAAAGAGGGAAAGAGAAAAGATTAGTTTAGAAATATATAAACACAGCTTTCTTTAATATTTTAGCCTTATTACGATAAATAAGAATTTGGCCTGGCCTAATGAGAAGTAGCCAATTCAATGTCCATACGAATCATGATGGACAGGAAAAGAACCTCTGGTTCATCCAGCCTGTCCCACACAATTGTGCTACCTTGTTTATCACAATATAGACACCCAATATAGACACCCAAAATCATTTCCACATATAAAACACAATGATAATTTTAAATATCTAACTGTGCATGATTACCTGAAGCTTGTAAATAATTGAATATACTAAAGCTTGAAAATTGTCTCAATATTTTCTAAAGAAATTTATTTTCTCCCCAAGTTCTTGTCTTTTGATAATGTGTATGCAAACCCTTACATATACATTGATTGTATGCACTGGTCTAGATTTTCCCACTGGAGGTCCAGTGGGGCAATAGCTACTGCCTCGTGCAAGTGCGGCAGCAGCAACATTAGAACTGCCGGCAAGCTTTGCTCCACCTCACCAGCACCAACGGTACCCAACTACCACTAGGGCTGGGAAGCAGGGTGGAGGGGGGGCTAATATAGCAACTGACTTCCAATATTTTCTTAGAATACATAAAAGAAACCTGGCTGAGGTAGATCCTAAACTTAATCTCTACTCAGTTATTAATATTTAAATTGTTGGAGACCTGGAAATAGATTCACAGTAGAAGTCTTGTCTTCAGCGAGCCAGAACTGCATTGTGTTTTCAGCCACTCAGAAAAGTCTTATGCAAAAATAGCAACATAAATGTAGGTCTGTGCCTGCAGCAGAGCACAAATGCACCCAGTGGTGCCATATGCCAGGATTCACATCTTGCTGGTCATTGTCACAGCTAGAATTCATATCAGTGAAGAGAGTCAACGAAATGGTGCTACCAAATTCTATGCCCATGGTACTATTGGAAAATACTGCCACAGGAGAACATTTAACCCATTTTTTTTTCAGCTAAATTTAAATTTAACAAACAGGCTAAAGTTATGCTATCTCTGATAGCTGGCATGGCAAGGGTTCTAAGTGATTTCAGATTAAGCAGTCAAATCAGTTCTCTGTATATAGAAATCTACTGCATAAAACTACTAAGAAATTGGTGGCAGTGAGCAACAATCATGGGACTTCACTCACAAAAGCTTTGGATAGATACTGTGGGAAATCCAGGTGATACAGTAGATGTTCCCAAAGGATAAAATGGAGGCACATGGTTGGTTAAGAGCAATGTAGACAAGCTATACACTACATTGTAACCAATCTTATCTGGGAGTTCTTGATGTTGGTAAAGGTGCAAAGAAAGAAAACAAATCCAGCCATCATCTGAATTAGCACAAAATTGACATACACAAAACTAAAGTAAAATAAACCAATAAACAATTGTGTACATGCCCAAGCCACTAGTAGAAGTGGTAGAAAACTTAGCCCTAAATTTATGTGGGCCCCTAAATTAGGACCCAGATACATAGGGTTCCAGTTTCATGCCAGGTTTACAGAGGGCCTTATTTTGGGGAAGAATTTTTGTCCACCCCAAACATGGTCCCCTGCTTAGAGAGGGGATGGCCAGACGAGTGTGCTTCCTCACTCCTAGCCTGGCATCAGTCATGAGGCTGGTATGCCAGGTGAAAGCAGACTGAACTCCCTACCAGCGGAAGTGAAGTCCACCTGAAGGTCCAGGCCTCCGATTTGGGCTGGACTCCCTAGGATTTTTCTCATTCTTAAATTCCTTCAGCCCCCTTATGAAGGGGCATAATCGGCCTTACCTCTTCATCTTCTGGGCCAGTAGCAGTAGCAGAGCTGCGAGCAGCTGGCCAGCATTGCAATTCCCCCTGCCTCCTCCTCCACCCTCTGTCAGGCCTGAGACATGCCTGTAGTGGCGCAAGTGTCCACCACAGGAACGCAGATTAGGGACTTTTCAGTCAACCCTGGAAAGTCCAGCAGGGTTTGCAGTGGAAGTCCCCAGCAGACAACACTTATGCCAGATCTCCTACCTGTGCATTTTTAGCCCCCTTGCCTCCTGATAACCAGGTCATGGATTAAATCACAGGACAGCCAATCCTGAATCTCATCAAATTTTGGCTAAGCTACTAGAAACAGCAGCTCATGGAAATGGGGCTTCCATTGGAGGAAAACATCCCACTTGCTTCCAATCAGCCAGCTACAGAGCAGCATTAATACTTGTTAAGGGGAAAAAAAGGGTAGGAAAACTAAACTGTACAGAATTGCAATGCTACAATAATAGAGGCTGAAAGTTAGTTCCCAAGTTTGTTTGGCTTGGAAATGACAGTGATGTTTTCGTAGAAACAATTAATGTACTTGGGGAATTCAATATAAACACGCTAAGCGTTCGTACAAACAATTCTCATAATTTCCAGGTTATGAAGTTAGCACATAACACATGGTCAAAAAATACCATAAATGACACACGGTACATTGACATATCCCTTGTTGCACAAAATCAGCCTAACATATATAATGAAATGAACTTGTATTATTATTTTTTTGAAGAAATCCTCTGCCTATTGGACTTTCATGGTCCCTTTGCCAAGTAATTTACCATTTAAATGTTAACTCACCTTTGGCAATGGTTTCTGGAATGTCTGCACAGCTAGAAGCATAGGAGCAGCTGTTGACCAGTTATAATACCTAGGTTTTGTCAACAGATGAAGATTGTATTAATGTCACGTAAAATACAGAATCCCAGCGAGTTGATTAATCTTCTATTTACTTCAGTGTTCAACTTGAAATGGGAGGGATTTTTTTCCCTGTTAAAGGCGCTATATAAATGCATCATCATGTTGTACATTCTGACAAGTCTTCTAATTAACACTGAAATCACGTGATGGAATAATGAGATGCAATAATATGGACAGTGCTATAAATAAAGTCCATTAACAGTCTGTTTAGCACCAGCAAATCATTGAAACTTAGTTTGTGGAATATATGACAAATCACAGGTTCATGCATTATGTTTTGCTAAAGTTATCAACTAAATAAGATCTCCAAGTGCAACTGGGGCTTTATCACGAGGAAACAATGCACAGCAGATGAGAGACGATCACAAAAACTATGCACTATAAAGCATAAGCCAAATAGAGAGAGTCAGGTCAAACAGAGTTCTGAAAATAGAGTTAAAAAAACAAACACTTGCTATAAAAAGTACCCCTTATTGGGTAAAAATATATGGAAAATATAAATCAATGGATTCCTTTTACTTTCTGATTTATTCTTTTGGTGTTCCTCTTAGACTATTGCAAAACATTTGAGCAAGATGCTGGCACAGTTTAGGATGAATGTAAATATTAAACATTGAAGTCTGCTTCTAATTGATCATGGAACTCCAAACTGCTACAGAACCCACTTACAAACTATAATATATTCTGAGCAATCAGTTGGTACAAATTCTCCACTTTGTTTCTCTAATTGTCCAGTCCATTGTACTTACTTGCTTCCGATCTTCACAACCAGATTAGGATCATCAATGATTCCTGGATTCTCTGCAAACTCTTGATATGATACAGAACGCTGCACAAATTGTTCTGCAAGAAGAGAAACATTCATACGTCAAGCCTTTTCACAAAATAATTACAGGTGTGAAGGCCATTCGGCCCATCTTAGTTCATTTAAGAAGGACTCCAAGTGCCCCCGTTGCAGCATCCAATTGATTCTTAAAGCAGTCCAAGGTTTTTGCCTCCACTACTCTATCTGGGAATCTATTCCATATGTCGATCAGTGTGTGAAGAACTTCTGGATATCAGTCCAAAATTTACCTCTTACTAGTTTGAACCCCGTGCCCTCTTGTCCTACTCTCACAATTTAAAGTAATTTTCAAGATTTGCCTTTACCATACTATTTACAATCTTGTAAATCTTCAAGACTAGCTCTCAGGTGCCTTTTTTCAAGACTGAAAAGCTCAAGATTCTCCAGTCTTTCTTCATAGCTCACACCTCTAACACTAGAGATTAGCCTCATGACCCTTCTCTGCTCTGCCTCAAGCACTTGAATCTCTTCCTTGTTTTTTGGCAACCAGAACTGGACAAGTACTCAAGGTGTAGTCTGACAAAGTACTATACAGTCTGAACTGGACTTGCTCTGAATTGTACTCTACTGTTTAGATTATATATTTTATTGGCTTTGTTAACTACTGCGAGGCATTACTTAGGCAATGCTGAACATCAAGACTACTAAGATTCCCAGGTTTTCTTCAACTTCATCCTTAGCTCTTTCAATATCATGCATGGAAAATGTGTGCCACCATCCTTCTTGCACCCAGTATTTCACATTTATCCACAGTAAATTTCATCTCATTGCTCTGCCCACTTACATATTTTGTCCATTTTATTCTGTAATTTCGGAGTTGCCTCTTCTGAAACCACTGCTCCTTCTAGTTTGATATCATCTTCAAATTTGCATTGAGTCACTGATATAAACTGGAAACAGCAGTGATCCCAACAATTCACCAGAATGACACAGGGCTAAGAGAGTTAAATTATGAGGACAGGTTGCATAGACTAGGCTTATATTCCATTGAATTTAGAAGATTAAGACTTGATCTAATTGAGGTGTTTAAGATGATTAAAGGATTTGATAGGGTAGATAGAGAGAAACCATTTCCTCTGCTGGGAGAGTCCAGAACAAGGGAGCATAACCTTAAAATTAGAGCTAGGCTCAGGGGTGATGTCAGAAAGCACTACTTTACACAAAGGGCTGTGGAAATCTGGAACTCTGCCCCCAAAAAGCTGTTGAGGCTAGGTCAATTGAAAGTTTCAAAACTGAGATAGATAGATTTTTGTTAGGCAAGAGTATTAAGGGTTATAGAATCAAGACAGGCAGATGGAGTTAAGATACAGATTAGCCATGATCTAAATGAATGGCGGAACAGGCTCGAAGGGGCTGAATGACCTCCTTCTGTTCTTATGTAAAGCAGCCAAATAATGTACTGTAAAAGAAGAATCTTCTCAAGTGAGATATTATTCATCTGGATATGAAAATTGTTACTAAAAAGGTATGATGTTCAAAATCAATTGCATAAATTTATTCGTTTGAATTCTTTTTGAAAAATAAATTTGGAGCATTTTTCTTATGTGAAATGGAACATTTTCCCATTTTTTGCACCCAGTGTTAGCATCGGCATAGTCACATCATAGGTTACATGGGTTTGGTGCAGCATAACGCTCCCTCTGCTCTGTCCCAATCATGGAAGATAATCCCCTATTGCAACTGTGTGATATTTTCATTTCCACAGCAGCCACCTCTCTGGGTTCTCCCAGCAAGGCTTCTTTGTAATTTTGTACCAATTAGTTTGGAATTTTGGACAACATTACGTTGTGGATTTAAGCCCATCGGGAACTGGGTTGAGCATACCAAACTCACTAAAATAGAATTCTGTTTCCTTCCCATTAGGAAGTAAAACCTTACTCTCTCCACAGAGCAAGAAAATACTATTTGACTTGTCACACCTGTTCCTCACCACAAACCCTATATAATCTATAATGAACAGTGCCCAGTTTATTTAATTTCTTGAGGGAGGTGAATAACGACAAGTAAAACCTACAAGATAAATCTCGGAAATTTCTTCCTGATCTCCCAAAGTAATTAGTGAAAACCTCAATCTAATAGTACAAACTACACTCTTCAAACAGTTGCACCGCACAGATGTTTCTGTTGTCCCAGCAGCATAGGACCCATAGTGGATCATTAATGTCTATCCTTATAACCTTAAACTTGTTCTTAGCCAGATATTCTTCTAGCTCTTAAAGAAATTAAAGATCATGTAGCATTTTGATGGCAGTCTCCTCCACACATCTTGTGTGACTGTCTTTAAACACTTCCTCTGACTGAGGAGGATTGGTACAGCTTATGACCTGTTTATTGTGACTTTAGGTCGGTGGAATGTATCCAAACTAAACTAGAAAAATGTCTGATTGAACTTAGTGTTCTCATTTATTAGACATAAAGCAAATTAATAGTAAACGTTGTGCCTCAGATGCTATAAAAGGCTGATGTGCAAGCCACACCTACATCCATGGGTTCATGGACACACATTCACTAAGCAGTTAACCAAAAATGAACTGTTAAATTATGCCATTACTGGTGTAGCAATTGGATGAATACATTGGGTGTTGTGGCATATTTGCAAGATATGGATTAAAAAGAGTAGGTCTTGCTTTGTTGCTATTTCTGTGGCTAGCAAAGGTTTAGGCCTCATGGAATTTTTACCTTTCGTTATTTCTTTGTAGTTATTAAGCCCACCACAGAGTGAAATGGCAATGGTTGGCAAGTCCCCAATTGTGTCAGAGAAGCTGTCAACTCCACTGTCCATTCCAGAGCTTCCGACAGACTGTGGTGACTGATTGGCTGAATGTGCTCCATTTTCAGACCAATTCCGATTAGCTGTGCCGTTTTCACTGGAGAAGAAATGATTACAAGACTATTTTAGCATGTGAGATACTTTCTAGTTCACATTACGCCGTTAAATGAGCTTCGAAGATCTACAACTTCATGGAAATTACCATTTTGGAAAATAAAGTGCTGCAACTTCAGGATCCATCTCAGTGATATCATCCAGGTAGACGCCATCAGCACCCAGATGACGGCTGCGTTTATCTGGGAACGAGAAAAAAAGCTGTAGAATTATTCTTGACTTCGGCACCAATGTCATTTCCATTGTACCAACATGAGGAGCATCAATTGGAAGATGGCACACAAATCCCAATCCTACCTATTACTGTAGTATTCCAGCAAATCTTCTAAATGGACACTTTTTTTTCATCTGCAAGGTGAAATCATCTACTACCGTGAAACAGATCTCTTGGCAGACTGGCACAGATAAAACTCACTTCATTCATGGCAGGATAGTCTCTACCCTTGGCAATGCTCCTGTTAACCACACACCATTTTTCTCCCCCACCCCATCAAAACAAACAGTTTGCAGGGATGTGATGTGTTTTGGAAACGTAACTTATGAAATGGCAAAAGGAAAAAAAAGTTGCTAGAAAAAAGAAACTGCTCTTTTGGTCAGGAAACATAAATATAAACTTTTAACACATTCTGTTATGGGAGCTGCAAAAGTATGTAAAACCTTTCAGTTTAATACAGGAAAGTTAAAGATGTGAGGCCTTGGTTTTTAAAAAGCCTAGCAGGAAGTACAGACTTTCAAGTGGATAAGGAACCTCAAATTTTTGTTGCATATTTGGAGAGGGGCCTTGACATCTCAAGAATTTCTTGCTGGCTATTCTGGGCTTTGCTTAGTCAGGATTCTGTGAATGAATCACCAGTACAGCTGCCGGCAGTGTTATCAACATTTCAAATTTCTGGCAGCTTATTTGATATTTCATCTGCTACTCAATGTGTCATGCAGAGATAAGCGGTCACCCTGTGGAGAACTGCAGAGGAGAATCCACTTCCAGACTCAACAGCAAAGAAGAAATATTTTTCGAATGGAGCAGCCTGTACTTTCAGGATTCAGTAGATTTGATAAATGTTAGTCCCAATGCCCTTTATGCAGAATTACTAAAAACTGATGCAAAGGATTCAGATCTCTGAATTATCCCTAGTTTTGCAGGTGTTTCTGGTACCTGGGCAAGATGGAGCTCATTTCTAATACCGGAAAGTCAGCACTCAAGTTTGTCAGTTAATTTCTAAGATTTCGGGACCACTGCACTCAGTAGTCAACATTTATATATTTATGTGTCCCAATATGTAGTATTTTACTCTGAAAAATTAAGACTGAGAATAAGCAGTTCCATTTTACAATCATAGCATCTGTAGCATGGTGATTCACTGGTGCCACTTCAGACAGCCTTACCTTTCTTCTTGGATGGGGAATCAGTTTTACTGATTGGCTTGATCTGATTACCAATATGGTTTGTTTCTCCATTTTCTGGCACCAATGGAGCCATTGCTGTTGAAGGTTCAAAGTGTTCTAGACCACGTGTAAAATTGTCCATAGATTGAGATGCAATTTCTCCTGCTGCTAAAGGCTCGGGTTTCACTAGTGGCGGGGGAGTCGAAGAACTGTCATGACAGCTTACGAAAGGGGCACTCTCAATCACCCTGAAGTGAGTATTTCCTGATGGAGTGATGTTTACCCTGTTAAGATCTTCAGTTTTCGGATGAGAAATGAGCTGAAAAGATATTCAGGATGATTAACATCTGTTACACTTATTTAACCATATCAAGTGTTACCAAAGTTGTCCCACATCTAATAAACTACAGAATATAGATTTAATAGAAGGCTTTCACTACACCTAGAAATACTGGGATGGCCGTAAGAAAAACACACAAATCCCACAGTTAAGCAAGCTGTGAGGAGAGAAAAATAAAGGAGAAAAAGAAAAAAAGGGAAAGAGTAAGAGAATAGGAAGAAAATACAGTGCCACATGACTGTCGCAGCTTGCCACTGCTAACCATGTTTATGTTTTGGCAATAGGTATTGCTGCACATACACAGCTCACAACTGCAAGTATCATACCGTACAACTGGCATCTCAGGTTTTAAAATGACATACAAAATATATTACTTGTGTATAATCTCATCAAATCATCTCACTAGATCACACATAATAAACTGGGGAAAATCCCTTCATCAAAACATTACAATTCTCAATGGGGTGAAGGAGCAGAGACATTCGGGCTACAAGCACAGATCTTTAAAAGCAGGACTGTAGGTGGAAAAACAACAAATGTGCAAATGGAGTTTTGGGCTTTATGTACAAGAGCATTAAATACAGAAACAAGGAGGTGGTGATGAATCTGTACAAGATATTGGTTAGACCACAGTACTTGTGCAGCTTTGGGCACTCACTGTAGAATGTTGGAGCTCTAAAAAATTACAATGTAAATCCACTAGGGTGGTATCAGGAATAAGAGGATATAGTTAAAATAAGAAACTTGAAGAGCTATATTCACTCAAGCAGAGAAGGAGGTTATGGGGATGTCTAACAGAATTGCATTAAATTTTGAAAGGGTTTGAGAGGGTAAATAGTGAAAGATTATTTCCACTAGTCTGTAAATTAGAAACATGGAGCCACAAATATCAAAAGGCAGGAATTGGCAGAATGTTTTCACAGGGGTCATTGGAATATAGAATGCATTAATGGCAGACTATTGAAGCGGTGTCCAACAAAGCATTTAAAAAGGAAATTCGATAAACATTTGAAAAGGAAAAAACATTAAAAAAGGTATGGGGAATGAGCAAGGAAATAAGATTAGAATAGACCTAGCAGTGGAACAGGCCTGTTGGGACAAATAGCCTCCTTCTGCGCTGACATTTCGATGACTCTACGACAGTCTAACAGACCAGAATGAGTCAAATGACCTTTTCTCACTCCATATTTGAGGTTTTCATGAACTTATAAATGGACAGCATGATGATTACACTTTCACAATTACATACTCTAACATTTTTCCAGATACCTTGGCAGCTTGTGGTAGTTCGCCCCAAGCCCAGTGCATTTGTGAGTTTATTCTTTTCATTCCTCTTTCTGATGGCTTGCTGACCAATTCTGAATCACTGTTAGGAGTAGGAGGGCGGGATCTTGAAGGACTGCAAAATAAGTGAATAAATCTTCAACGGAAATAAAAACAGGAGAGATTTAAAACAGGTTGCCGACTATCACCTGTTTTACACTATTGCACAAAGTCAAAATCTACCCCTATGTATTTAAGTATGAGCGGATGGAAGATTCAGCTAACTTTTTTTTTAAATCTTTTCCTCTTTTTAAAATGAGCCCAACCCAAGATTCTCTATAACTTGCATCTATTAATACAATCAAATAATTGTACAAATCCAATAAGGCCCTTTTATTAATGTGTTCAATGTGAACAGCTGATTTTCCACAGTTCCTTATACTTATCTGGGATAGAACCTCAGTAGTGCCCATATAAAAATGTACTGGAATTCAAAAATATATTTACACTCTTAAACAGGATGACTTAGAGGTTAGTTATTAGTGCTTAGTTGAAAATGCAGCAGAGGTGGCAAAAGAGTCATTAGCCTGCTCTTTAAATGTATAATTATGTATATGGATTAGAAAGCATATCCACTTCATGAAGATAACCCTCAACAGACTCATTCCAATAGCAAAGAATGAGGTGGAGGGGGGGGTGGAATTAATAGACCGAAGGAGGAGCACATTTAACAATAAGCCCCATAACAGTACAAACATATATGTGCAGAAAATGTGTTTATTTTAGCTCACTCTATATACTGTGGATTCTTGTTTCATGCAGTAAATTCTGTTTTTTATTCTATTTTTGCCTTTTTTAATGTTTTGAGATTCAATATAATTTTCTTCCATTGGTTATTATTAACACAAGTGAATATGAATGTAATTCATAGGAACAGAAAACAGCCATTTGGCCAAACGAGCCCACCCTTTTTTTTAAAAAAAACAGGCCAACCCCACCTTAGCACACCTTGTTGCCTCTTGAATGTTTGTTTATTAAACTAATTATTTTACATGAATCCACACTGAATGCATAAAAGCACTATACAAATACAAGGTGTTGCTGTTGTAAAACCAGCATAAATCAGTAATGCAAAATTTCCTCAAAACAAAAACACGCAACGCTATTCATACACCATAGTTACGGTGATACTTTCCAGGAAACTTTGAGACATTAGCCGGAGTTCTATTGTTTCAAAAAGAAATTTACATGTAAGAGATATTTAGTGAGCATGAAGCTAAACAATGAATTTATCACACAAACCTGAAATGATAGGAAATTTTGTTTCACAGCTTGAGAGTTGGAAACTTGATACATAGAGAGTGCCTTATGTGTGCTCTAACAGTATTCTTAATAAACCAACTGGGAAATAAAAGGTTCAACAATTTTATTACACTAAGACTTTAGATTTAAGATCTAATGTATTGGTTTATGTTCACCCATGTATGCAAGTGTGATGCCATGTTATTTATTAAATATAATTGATAAGGTAACACTACATCAAATCTGACTTGCAGCATTACGACTGCAACTTGGAATACAGGAATTGAAGGAAGGCATTCAATTATTTTGCGAATCCCAGCATTCCCATGAGCCATCATCTTCATACCATGTGTTTTCATGTTACAATAATAAAATTTAAATTATTTCACAGTTCCAAGGGTTGCAGATGGAAATGACCCAATTTTACCACCGTTAATAGATGACAGGTGCGTTCAGTGTGGATCAACGTAAAATAATTAGTTTAACAAACATTCAAGGAGCAACGAGGTGTGTTTCAAACAAAATTAGACACCGAGCCACATAAGGAGATATTAGGACAGGTGACCAAAAGCTTGGTCAAATAGGCAGGTTTTAAGGAGGGCCTTAAAAGGAGGAGATAGGGGTAGAGAGGCAGAGAGGGAATTCCAGAGCTTAGGGCCTATGGAGCTGAAGACACAGCCACCAATGGTGGAACGATTCAAATTGGGGATGTTCAAGAGGCCAGAATTGGAGGAGCGCAGAGATCTCGGGGAGTTGTATGGCTGGAGGTGGTTACAGAGATAGGGAGGGATGAGGCCACAGAGGGATTTGAAAACAAGGATGAGGCGTTGCCGGACCGGGAACCAATATAGGTCTGCGAGCACGGGGTGATGGGTGTACGGGACTTGGTGCGAGTCAGGAAACGGGCAGTAGAGTTTTGGATGAGCTCAAGTTTACGGAGGGTGGAAGATGGGAGGTTGGCCAGGAGAGCATTGGAATAGTCAAGTCTAGAGATAACAAAAGGCATGGATCAGCGTTTCAGCAGCAGATGAGCTACAGCATGGGCGGAGAAGGGAGACGTTACGAAGGTGGAAGTAGGTGGTCTTGGTGATGGAGCAGTTATGGGGTTGGAAGCTCATCTCAGGGTCAGTTAGAATGTCAATGTTGCGAACTGTCTGGTTCAGCCTCAGACAGTGGCCAGGAAGCGGGATGGAGTCGGCGGCTAGGACCGAAGACAATGGCTTTGGTCATCTCAATATTTAGTTGGAAGAAACTTCTGCTCATCCAGTATTGGATGCCGGACAAGCAAGTGACACAAATCAGAGGCAGTAGAGTCGTCGAGAGAGGTGGGTATCGTCCGCGTACATGGGGAATCTGAAGTTGTGTTTTCAGATGATGTCGCCAAGGGGCAGCATGTACATGAGAAATAGGAGGGGTGGGCAAGGATAGATCCTTGGGGGACTCGAGGCAAGAGTGCGGGAGTGGGAAGAGAAGCCATTGCAGGTGATACTCTGGCTACAACTGGATAGATAGGAATGGAAG
Organism: Heptranchias perlo; assembly: GCF_035084215.1. NCBI lineage: Eukaryota > Metazoa > Chordata > Chondrichthyes > Hexanchiformes > Hexanchidae > Heptranchias > Heptranchias perlo. Next base: position 41,324,316 of record NC_090329.1, on the reverse strand, counting down.
CCGGTGACGGCAGTCCTACCCAGCTGGAAGCTGAAATATTGCAATGGAAGAATTTTCTTCATTGGTTGCACGACTTCCAACATACCATCTCGAAACCACCTGCCGCTCATTTACAAAGCTCCACTGCAAAAGACCAACTCAGGCAAATTTCCTGGATTTGTGAATAATGCGCTGGTGTAGATTTAAGCCTAGAAATTTTGGCGCAGTATGGCCCAAGTTACATGATATCAACATATCTGAGATTTCTGGAGTATGCTAGCAATTTTCTTCGTTATTTCTTTCTTACTTAGACCAGCACTAACCAAAGTGCAGTCAGTCTCAGTGCACCTGAAATTTTGCAGGCCCACATCTCCTGCTTCCCCCTCACCCCCGCCACGCATTCAGAATGACCTTCCCAATGGGCATACCCCTGTTCTGCATAATAATGGCAGAGGAAGAGGAGTAGCAGAGGCAAAAGGCCCCAACGAGTGCAGCACCCTGGTAAAACACTCACTAATACCCCTACTGGTGGCACTACTCCAATCAATACAGTTGAGCAAAATGGGAGATCATCAGTGCCCTGTGGAATCTGCTTCATTGTTTGGAATGATCAGGACTCCTTTTAAAATTATTAACTTTTATTATATTGGCTGGTTGCTCATTTATGTTGATTTTTCATTATTTTAATTGTGCTGATAATACAACTGGGAACTCAGTTTGAGCAGATTACCGAGTTCAGTGTAAGGGAACTAAGGCATCAAAATCAGGCAAAGGCACACTCAGCCCAGTCAACCCTGCAAAGTCCTCCTCATTAACATCTGGGGACTGGTGCCAAAGTTAGGAGAGCTGCCCCACAGATTAGTCAAGTACCAGCCTAGCATAGTCATACTCACAGAATCATACACAAGAACATAAGAAATAGGAGCAGGAGTAGGCCAATCGGCCCCTCGAGCCTGCTCCGCCATTCAATAAGATCATGGCTGATCTGATCCTAACCTCAAATCTAAATTCATGTCCAATTTCCTGCCCGCTCCCCGTAACCCCTAATTCCCTTTACTTCTAGGAAACTGTCTATTTCTGTTTTAAATTTATTTAATGACGTAGCTTCCACAGCTTCCTGGGGCAGCAAATTCCACAGACCTACTACCCTCTGAGTGAAGAAGTTTCTCCTCATCTCAGTTTTGAAAGAGCAGCCCCTTATTCTAAGATTATGCCCCCTAGTTCTATTTTCACCCATCCTTGGGAACATCCTCACCGCATCCACCCGATCAAGCCCCTTCACAATCTTATATGTTTCAATAAGATCGCCTCTCATTCTTCTGAACTCCAATGAGTCGAGTCCCAATCTACTCAACCTCTCCTCATACGTCAACCTCCTCATCCCCGGGATTAACCGAGTGAACCTTCTTTGTACTGCCTCGAGAGCAAGTATGTCTTTTCTTAAGTATGGACACCAAAACTGTATGCAGTATTCCAGGTGCGGTCTCACCAATACCTTATATAACTGCAGCAATACCTCCCTGTTTTTATATTCTATCCCCCTAGCAATAAAAGCCAACATTCCGTTGGCCTTCTTGATCACCTGCTGCACCTGCATACTAACTTTTTGATTTTCTTGCACTAGGACCCCCAGATCCCCTTGTACTGCAGTACTTTCCAGTTTCTCGCCATTAAGATAATAACTTGCTCTCTGATTTTTCCTGCCAAAGTGCATAACCTCACATTTTCCAATATTGTATTGCATCTGCCAAATCTCCGCCCACTCACCCAGCCTGACTATATCCTCTTGTAGGTTTTTTATGTCCTCCTCTTTCTCTACTTTCCCTCCCATCTTTGTATCATCGATATACCTTTCAGCCAACGTCCCAGACTCTTCCATCACCATCCCTGGGTATGTCCTGTCCTGCCCATAGGGCAGACCCACCAGAGATGGGTGCACAGTGGTATACAGTCAGGTGGGAGTGGCCCTGGGAGTCCTCAACACTGACTTATGAAGTCTCATTGTTTTAGGTCAAACATGGGCAGGGAAACCTCCTGCTAATTGCCACCTAACACTCTCCCTCAGCTGATCAACATGGAGTACTGATTTAACATACTTGGAGGGAGCACAGAGGATAGCAAGAGCTCTGAATATACTCTGGGTGTAGTCTTAAATGTCCATCACCAAGAGTAGCTCGTTAGTACCACCACTGACCAAGCAGACTAGCACTTAAATCTGGTGCTGTGGACCTTAAGCAGGATCAAAATTATATTCAAACACAATCTATAAATTCATGGCCCAGCATATCCCTTACTCCTCCATCACCATCAATCCAGATGACCAACCATGGTTCAATGAGGAGCGTTAGAGAATGCCAGGAACAGCACCAGGCATATCTGAAAATTAGGTGCCAACCTGGAGAAACTACAATACAGGACTACATGAATGTAAACAACGGAAGCAGCATGCTATAGACATAGCTAAGCAATCCCACAACCAACAGATCAGGTCAAAGCTATGCAGTCCTGCCACATCCAGTCGCAAATGGTGGTGGATAATTAAGCAACTAACAGGAGGAGGAGGCTCCATGAACATCCCCATCCTCAATAGTGGTGAAGTCCAATGCACGAGAGCAAAAAAGACTGAAGCATTCCCAACCATCTTCAGCCAGAAGTGCAGAGTGGATGATCCTTCTTGGCCTCCTCCTGAGGTCCCCACCATCACAGATGCCAGCCTTCAGCCAATTTCAATCACTCACCATGATATGAAGAAATGGCTGAGTGCACTGGACACAGCAATGGCTACAGGTCCTGAGAACATCTTGGATGTAGTGCTGAAGACCTGTGCTCTGTAATTAGCCACCCCTCTAGCCAAGCTGTTCCAGTACAGCTATAGAGCTAACCGACAATGTGCCAGTACAGCTATAGCGTATTCGCAAAAGCCCAGCCCCGCAGCCCAGGTCCAGGACCCTCTGGCTTCAGACATCCACCCCCTCCAGGTATTTGAGATCAAAGGTGCACTCCCAGATTTGCTACCCGACAATGTGCAAAATTTTCCAGGTATGTCCTGTCCACAAAAAGCAAGACAGATCCAACCTGGCCAATTACCGTCCAATTAGCCTACTCTCAATCATCAGCAAAGTGATGGAAAGATTCGTCAACAGTGCTATCAAATGGCAAACACTCAGTTTAGATTCTGCCAGGACCTCATTGCAGCCTTAGTCCAAACATAGACACGAGCTAAATTCCAGAGGTGAGGTGAGAGTGACTACCCTTGGCATCAAGGCAGCATTCGACCAAGTGTGCCCTTGTAAAATTGAAGTCAATTGGGATCAGGGGCAAAACTCCAGTGGCTGCAGTCATACTTGGGAGAAAAGAAGATGTTTAGGATTGTTAGAGGCCAATCATCTCATCCTCAAGGCATCGCTGCAGGAGTTCCTCAGGCATCCTAGGCCCAACAGACTTCAGCTGCTTTATCAATGGCCTTCCCTCCATCATTAAGGTCAGAAGTGGGGCTGTTGTCTGACGACTGAACAGTGTTCAGTCCATGCCCGCACGCAACAAGACATGGACAACATCCAGGCTTGGGCTGATGAGTGCCAAGTAACACTCGTGCCACACAAGTGCCAGGCAATGACATAAGAACATAAGAAATAGGAGGAGTAGGCCATCCGGCCCCTCGAGCCTGCTCCGCCATTCAACAAGATCACGGCTGATCTTCAACCTCAACTCCACTTTCCCGCCCTATCCCCATATCCCTTGATGTCCAAATATCCATCGATCTGAGTCTTGAATATCAACAACTGAGCATCCACAGCCCTCTGGGATAGAGAATTCCAAAGATTCACCACCCTCTGAATGAAGAAATTTTTCCTCACCTCTGTTCTAAATGGCAGACCCCTTATCTTGAGACTACGACCCCTAGCTCTAGACTCTCCCCAGCCAGAGGAAACAGCCTCGCAACACCTACCCTGTCAACCCTCTAAGAATTTTATATGTTTCAATGAGGTCAACTCTCATTCTTCTAAACGCCAGAGAATATAGGCCCATTTTATTCAATCTCTCCTTATAGGACAACACTCATCCCAGGAATCAATCTAGTGAACCTTCGTTGCATCCCCTCTAAGGTAAGTATATCCTTCCTTAGGTAAGGAGACCAAAACTGTACACAGTCCTCCAGGCATGGTCTCACCAGAGCCCTATATAATTGCATCAAGACCTCCTTCCTCTTATACTCCAACCCCCTTGCAATAAAGACTAGCATGTCTTTTGCCTTCCAAATTGCTTGCTGTGCCCACATATTAACTTTGCGATTCTAGTACAAACATACCTAAAACTCCCTAACGACCAACATCTTAGTCTCTTACCTTTTAAAAAATATTCTGTTTTTCTATTCTTCCTATCAAAGTGGATAATTTCATATTTTCCCACATTATACTCCATCTGCCACCCTCAAGCCCACTCACTTAACCTGTCTATATCCCTTTGGCAGCCTCTTTGCATCCTCCTCACCGCTTATTTTCCACCTAGCTTTGTATAGTCAGCAAACTTGGATACATTACGCTCGGTCCCCTCATCTAAGTCATTGATGTAGATTGTAAACAACTGAGGTCCAAGCACTGATCCTTGTGGCATCCCACCTGCCAACCCAAAAATGACCCATTTATACCTAATCTCTGTTTTCTGTCCGTTAACCAATCCTCAGGCCACGTTAATATATTACCCCCAATCCCATGAGCCCTTATGTTGTGTAACAACCTCTTGTGTGGTACCTTATCAAATGCCTTTTGAAAATCCAAATATACTACATCCACTAGTTCCCCCTTATCTACCCTGCTAGATACATCCTCAAAAAACTAACAGATTTGTCAAATACGATTTCCCTTTCATAAAACGTTGTTGACTCTGCCTAATCATATTATTTTCTAAGTGCCCTGTTACTATGTCCTTAATAATAGATTCTAGCATTTTCCCAACTACTGATGTTCAGGCTAATTGGCCTACAGTTCCCTGTTTTCTTTCCCTCCTTTCTTGAATAGTGGGGTAACATTTGCTACCTTCCAATCCATGGGGACCATTCTAGAATCTAGGGAATTTTGGAAGATCAAAACCAATACATCCACTATCTCTGCAGCCACCTCTTTTAAAACCCTAGGATGTAGGCCATCAGGTCCAGGGGATGTGTCAGCTTTTAGTCCCATTAATTTCTCCAGTACTTTTTCTTTACTAATATTACTTTAAGTACCTCTCCCTCATTAGACCCTTTGGTCCCCACTATTTCCAGTATGTTTTTGTGTCTTCTACTGTGAAGACAGATACAAAATATTTGTTTAACATCTCTGCCATCAATATCCTGGGCATCACCATTGACCAGAAACTTAACTGGACCAGCCACATAAATGTTGTGGCTACTAGAGTAGGTCAGAGGCTGGGTATTCTGTGGCAATTGTCTCACCTCCTGACTCCCCAAAGCTTGTCCCCACCTACAAGTCACAAGTCAGGAGTCTGATGGAATACTTTTCTGGATGGGTGCAGCTGCAACAACACTGAAGAGGCTCAACACCATTCAGGACAGTCCACATGATCGGCAACCCATCCATCAGCTTAAGCATTCACTCCCCCTACCACTGGTGTATCATGGCTGCAGTGTTTACTATCTACAAGATACAATGCAGCAAGACGCCAAGACTTTTGTGGCAGCACCTCCCGAACCTGCAACCTCTACCAGCTGGAAGGACAATGGCAACAGACGCACGGGAACAGCATCACCTCCAAGTTATCCCCCATGTCACTTGGATATATATCGGTTCAAGAAGAAGGTACACCACCTTCTCAAGGGCAATAAATGCTGGCCTCGCCAATGAGGCTTATAACCAGAGAATGAATTAATAAAACATCCACAGTACCACCCAGGCCCTCCTTGAGATTTATATAGGATTGATTTGAATTAGTCCGTTCTGAGTACTGCAGAAGAATTTCTGGCCTAAAACTTAAAACAGTATTATGATGACTTGATTTATTTAGCAAATCCTGTGGGCCAATAAGTGTATTATATTTCAATGCATTCTTTCCTCTCACTTCATTATTTTCTTTCTCTTCTCCATTCTGACTAAAATGTAGGCAGACCACCTGTTGCCAGGTATAGGTCAATGCTATTTTTAATGTAGCTGGTAATGGATGCACAGAAGCAGGCTAGACAGAGTTGCTGGCCAATTTATCACCACTCACAGAAAGTACCTCACATTCCTTTTGGATTTGAGAAACCCAGAAGTAATACTGAGGTCCATAGTACAGGACACCACCAAGGTTGAAAAATGTGAATCAAGTATTGGTTAGGTGGTGCCAAGCTTACATATTGCCATATTTGGATAGCACAGCCAAGATCAGAAATTCTAACTTCATTATATAATATTCAGCTCAAAAATATACAGAAAATAATATTTGACAGTGCAAGGATGCTCTCACTTTTACATCAATATAATGTGGCTGCTGCTTTGCATCAGTGAAAAATATCTGAGGAATAAAACCGTTAACATGACTCCCTAGCACATTTCGGTTCCAGAAGTGAAACGACGTACAGTAGGCACCAAGTCACTTTATTCGGGAGCTTCATTGGACAATTTGGACACTTCAGGAACTTAAGCAGTCATTTTAATATTAGAAGTACGTGAACACCCCCACTTGCATGCTGAAAACGTTAGAAATTTGCTGCCCAGGAAGTGAGGTGCTCTATGAATGCTTACCAGCGTGCATGCAAAGAGCTCACTCCTGGCTGTGCTCAATGCCAAGATCCAGCAACACACTGCCTTCAGTAGAACTAGTCTGAGGGGCGCCCATCGTACTCTACACTTACTGACTTGAGAGAAGTCGGTGTAGTAAAGCAGCTGCATTACATGTGTATTTTAACGGTTACAAAAGACATTCAGTCTTTCAGATGGATTAAACAGCTCCAAGGCAAATATTTTATTTAAATACCACAAGGTCGTATAACACACAATCCAGTCAGTCTCACAACCCAGCACTAAGAACTCAAATTTTATATTTTATTTCCATCAAGAAGAAACACTGTATTTGGTGAAATATCCACCCAGCCTTGAGGTACAGAGAGGAGGAAGTTTTGTGTATGTTGGCTGTTATGTTATACACTGACAGAATAAAGTGAATGTGACCAGAATATAAAAATCAGGGCATGCATACTGTGTCATTTCAAGTGTAAAGTTACAGCATAGTAATGACTAAAAGCCTCATGTGGAACTAATGATTAACTCACCCCCCAAACCACTGAAAATTTCTAACCCAAAATGCAATTTGCCATCCAATAATTTAAGGAAGTCAAATCCAGTGTACAAGTCAAATCTACATATTGTTTTTAGGTCCTTAGAATTACAGTGTTCTCTATAAGAACATAAGAAATAGGAGCAGGAGTAGGCCATACGGCCCCTTGAGCCTGCTCTGCTATTCAAGATCATGGTTAATCTGAGACCTTAACTCCACTTTCCTGCCCTATCCCCATATCCCTTGATTCCCTTATTAACATAAGAAATAGGAGCAGTGTACCATTAAAATGCTCCCAATTTTTTTAAACCAAAGCAGCAACAATAAAACTAGGGGAGTGACTTATACATAGTACAATTTAGAATTGGATTTTAAAGTACTTGAAAAATATATAACCATTATTTCTTTGAGAACACATACCAAAACTTGCTTTGGTTAATTAAAAAGGTTAAAATCATCGAACGGTTTCATCGCAAGTTAGTAGATGGTTAACATGTTAGCAGCATCACAAAGGCATGCCTGGCAGGAAGTGCGGTAGCACTCTTATACCTGAGCATAGATGGAAAAGTAGACAATGGCTGTGGACAAGAGCTAGACAAGCCTCCAGCAATGGTAACCAAACGATGTGAAGTCAGATGCTCGTTTTCGACAGACAGACTGGAGTTTTGCAGTGCAAAGGAAGAATTATTTAGGTTGCCTGGTTCTTGTACATACTGTGTTCAGACATTTCAACAAGTGACGATGACCCATGAAATCCAGCATTTTATGCTTTACTTCAGATTTACGACAACTATAGTTTTGTTTTCATTATATGTGACTTCCCAAAAGATTGTGTTGACTGGTTTTAGTAACTTTTGGTAATTAATTCAGGAACAACTAAATTTAGGAAGTTCCTGGTCATCTGGTGAAGTATGACTAATATCTGCCACAAATAATATCTAGTGGTTAATTTAGCAACTAATTTTGATGATTTGTCAACACTACATAAACAGTCATTTTCTGTCCCTCAATCTGAATGACTAGGTTACCACCTTTTTTGTAATATGTTGATGGATCTCCTGATTTTGGTGGCTAATTAGTCGCTGTACCACCCATTGTTTTGATGTTGCATAATCCTACAAACTGGTCTTTAAAGGAGCATGATTTACTGGAAAAGTGTTTTTGCAAAGTTTCTCCCACTTGTTTGTGCAGAAATGTGCAATATTCAAGCATTTCGCCGTGTTACTTGAATGCGGCATCACAGTGATGAAAGTTGCTAAACTAACCACTGGATATTATTTGTTGTCCCATGGTGTCACAATATCTTTCATGGTTTCAATTAAAACCCTCACCTCAATGTCACTTGAGTTTTGTAACTTAAATGAAATTTTTTCAACAGTTTAAACATATGCAATCACAAGCGCTTTATCCAGAATATTTGTCACATTAAACTTTAAGGTACACTCTTTAACCAAATAGTAACATTAATACTGCTGCAAAAGCTTCCATTTTACAGATGCTCACCACTTAAAATGACATAATGTGGCTCTGAATCATGGTATTTTGATTTACAGAATGACATATTTTAGAATGCTTTTCCTCATCAACACAGCAGCAATTTTCCCCACCAGATAGAGAACAAACAGAACTGCTCTCAGTTTGTTGGTGCTTCTGTTCCACATCCCACTCCGTAAACAAAGCATGCAGGTGAAAAGCCTCATTAATGCACTATAATCTAAAGAATTAACTATCCTAAATACTGGCAAAACAGAGGGAATTAAAAGCTTTTTTTGTCTTTTGCCATCACAAGTACACAGATCTGACAGGTAGTAGATAGAACAGCAGGTGCAATAACTATTAATGCAGAATGAGTCAGAGGCATTGCAAAACTCACTAAGACCACATACCTGCGTCTGGGTGAACATTCTCCATCTGAATGGGGATGCACTGAAGGCTGTGGGAAGCTAACTGAGGTACTGGCCTGCAGTTGCTTGTCACTGTACAGATGTGTTGAGTTCCTTAAGAGAAAAAACAATACAGTTATTAGTGGGAAGCTTCAGAGACAATTTGTAATTACTCAATGAAGTGAGTTGGTGAGGAATGGCATTGCCTGGAATCCCACTTGGGGACAAAAGGCAAATGCATGGACTAGTAGGGCTACAGCATCACAATTTTCCACCAATTAGATGTACGGATTGTGTAATAGATGAGAATGTTGGACTTACTTATACTTCAAATGAAGACCACCTGCACAGATAATGACTCACGACTTTGGATTATAATTTGCCCTTCACAAAGCTTAATACATATGACTGTATATAGGTACATACAGTGGAATTCTGTTACGATATGTAGTGAAACATAATAGGCAACAAAGCTATAACTTCGAGAACAGCTTATAAAAGGCAACAGAGAAAGTTGGTAAGCATTTGCATGTATTAAATAAAGGCAAGAATTCCAAGCCAAAATATTTTTATGAAAGGAAACACAAATAAAAAAAATTAATTGGAGGATACACAGAATTGATGAGTGATGCCAACATGCAGATGATATAGTTATGGACTTTTACTTCAGATACTTTCCTCAGGTTCAGCGACTCAGACAATTCCCTTAAGCGACCCCTTGCTCCCCAGGAACTGAAAGTGCCTTTCTCTGCCCAATACCTAGCTAATTTGTAGCAAGCCACAGGCTTGAACAGAAAACCCTTATCACTGTATTTTGGCTTACTAGTCATATCATGTGCCCCTACACGGTCGTCTTCATCTTCACAAGGCAATAGAATAGACGTTCCACTGGAGCATGCCTTAGGTTATAGACTACCAAACAGATATTAAATAGTAAATGGATAAATGAACAGAAGCAAAGGCACACTATAGTTTTACAGTAGTTACAGACTCAACTAACCTTCCCTTAAGATAGAAACCAAGTCACATCTGCCACATAGAAACCAAGACACATCTGCTACAATGTAAACTGGACCAGGCCCTAAGATTGCTCGGAGGTCTTGGGCGGTGGTGGATCAGGGTTGGAGTCCACCCACGGTCAGTGTCCCTCATCCTATTGTTAAGGGTCAGCACCTGCGTCAGGTCGAACACAATTAGGGCGACAGCCCAACTGAGAGGGGGCAGGAACTACACTGAACAGAAAATATGAATCAAAATAAAGCGTAAACAAAAATCAAAGAATGGAGAGTAAACAAAAGCTCTTCTAATAGCTCAGTCAGTAAAGGCAATGTGCAACAAAGCCGGATAGACTGAGGCCCAGGATCATTTACCAGTCAGTGCTGAGTTTTTTAAAAAACTGTCCTCAAGATGTGAGCGATGTTGGCAAGGCTGTATTTATTGCCCTTCAGTAGTTGCCCCAAGAAAGTGGTGGGCCTTCTCCTTGAACCATTGCAGTCCTTGCACTGATTGTGCTCCCACAATGGTATTAGGGAATTCCAAGATATTGTTGACCCAGTGACATTGAAGAAACAGCAATATATGTTCAAGTCAGGATAGTATGTGACTTGGAGGTGACGGTGTTCCCACGACATTGCTGCTCTTGTCCTTCTCGGTGGTAAAGATCACAATGGAGGGGGTGTTGTCAAACTAAGCTTGAATTGCTGTACTGCATCCTGTAGATTATAAATACTGTAGCCATAGTGCACCAATGGTAGAGGGGGTGGAGAATCCAGCGGCAGGGGCACCAATCAGGCAAACTTCTCTATCCTAGATGGTGTAAAGCTTCTTGAGTGTTGTTACAATTGCACCCATCCAGGCAAGTGATGAGTATTTCATCACGCCCCTGAATTGAGCCTTGCAGGTGGTGAAGAGTCTTTGAGTTAGTTTATCTAAGTCGAGGGTGCCGGTAACAATGCCACAATTGGCCTCAATGCCTCCAAACTAGGGACAGGGAAAATCAACTAGAGTCGCTCTCCTAATCACCATCCAATGACTCATACCTACACAGATGTCAGGTATCACCAATGTGACCAAAATAAAGAATTTTTGTCTGTCTTAAGGTTGTTTTCCACATTCTTTCTTGCTGGTCATGGCAAAACATGTCTCCTGCTGGCTGTTTATGTAAGCTACAGGAACATACATTATAGTCTGGCAGGCCAAAGACATTATTATGAGCCTGAAGCTTGGTTTCTCTTAAACAAAAGATAGTTAATATGCTAATGTAAATTGAATGCAGAGTCTTGGTGTAAATCCATGGAATAGTGTCCTTCATAGGTGAATGGACAAAATGTTAATAACCAGCCATTGCAGATCGTACCAAGAGAATTGGGATAAGCACCCTCTGTGATTGACATTCTGGGCTCCCCTGGGGTAGTGGTTTTAATTGGACCTACTTCACACACAGTTGTCAATGATTTTCATAAATTTCTTTGATGAGTAGCTCTCCACGAAGGTAGTGGTGGGCCTTCTTGCACCGCTGCTGTCTTTGTAGCAATTTGATAGGCCACTTCAGAGGACAGTTACAAGTCAACCACTTTGGTGTGGGACCGGAGTCACATATAGGCCAGACCAGGCAGAACGGCAGGTTTCCTTCCCGAAGAGACATCAGTGAACCAGTTGGATTTTTACAACAATCTGGCAGTTTCATGGACATTTTTACTGATACCAGCTTTTTATTGCCAGATTTTTTAAAAATGAAATTCCCACCATGACAATTTAAATTAACTCACATTCAAGGATTAGTAGTTCAGGCCTCTGGACTACTAGTCCATTATCATAACCACTATACTACAATGTGTTTCAAAGATCAATATGACATTGAGAGAAAGTGCAGGAGAAGCGCTTTGTTTTGATATTTCATGGAGAAGAATAAAGATTTAAACTGCAATAAATATATTGTTTTGTACTGAGCACTGTTCATTTACTTGTTTAGTGTTAAATAAGTTTAATTGTAGGTTTATAACCTGAGCTTTGGTCCAATAGTGTAGATTCTATTATAGTTTAATTTTTTGAGGAATTCAGTGTCATTGTGGTTAGGGGCATGTCTATGGATGTTGTTTGAATGGACTTTGAGGTATTTGATAAGGTTCTACACAAGAGATTATCATAACAAAAAGGTGCATGGCATTGGAGCTCCAGAAATAGCCATGCCTCTAGCCAAGCTGTTCCAGTACAGCTACAACACTGGCATTTACCAGTCAAAGTGGAAAATTGCCCAGGCATGTTCTGTCCACAAAAAGCAGGACAAATCCAATCCGGCCAATTACCGCCCCATCAGACTACTCTCAATCATCAAAGTGATGGAAGGTGTCGTCGACAGTGCTATCAAGCGGCACTTACTCACCGATGCTCAGTTTGGGTTCTGCCAGGATCACTCGGCTCCAGACCTCATTACAGCCTTGGTCCAAACATGGACAAAAGAGCTGAATTCCAGGGATGAGGTGAGAGTGACTGCTCTTGACATCAAGGCAGAATTTGACTAAGTGTGGCATCAAGGAGCCCTAGTAAAATTGAAGTCAATGGGAATCAGGGGGAAAACTCTCCAGTGGCTGGAGTCATACCGAGCACAAAGGAAGATGGTAGTGGTTGTTGGAGGCCAATCATCTCAGCCCCAGGACATTGCTGCAGGAGTTCCTCAGAGCAGTGTCCTAGGCCCAACCATCTTCAGCTGCTTCATCAATAACCTTTCCCCCATCATAAGGTCAGAAATGGGGATGTTCACTGATGATTGCACAGTGTTCAGTTCCATTCGCAACCCCTCAGAAAATGAAGAAGTTCGTTCCCACATGCAGCAAGAACTGGACAACAGCCAGGCTTGGACTGATAAGTGGCATGTAACAGTCACGTCATGCAAGTGACAGGCAATGACCATCTCCAACAAGAGAGAGTCTAACCACCTCCCCTCGACATTCAATGACATTACCATCGCCGAATCCCCCACCATCAACATCCTGGGGGTCACCATTGACCAGAAACTAAACGGGACCAGCCACATAAATACTGTGGCTACAACAGCAGGTCAGAGGCTGGGTATTCTGCAGCGAGTGACTCAGCTCCTGACTCCCCAAAGCCTTTCCACCATTTACAAGGCACAAGTCAAGAGTGTGATGGAATACTCTCCATTTGCCTGAATGAGTGCAGCTCCAACAACATTCAAGAAGCTCGACACCATCCAGGACAAAGCAGCCCGCTTGATTGGCACCCCAACCACCACCCTAAAAACATTCACTCCCTCCACCACTGGCGCACAATGGCTGCAGTATGTACCATCTACAAGATGCACTGCAGCAACTCGCCAAGGCTTCTTCGACAGCACCTCCCAAACCCGCGACCTCTACCACCTAGAAGGACAAGGGCAGCAGGCGCATGGGAACACCACCTACATGTTCCCCTCCAAGTCACACATCATCCTGACTTGGAAATATATTGACATTCCTTCATCGTCGCTGGATCAAAATCCTGGAACTCCCTAACCAACAGCACTGTGGGGGAACCTTCACCACATGGACTGCAGCGGTTCAAGGCGGCAGCTCACCACCACCTCCTCGAGGGCAATTAGGGATGAGCAATAAATGCTGGCCTTGCCAGCAACGCCCACATCCCATGAATGAACAAAAAAAACCTTGTGACATAGGTTGGTAATTGTTTTGGAGGCAAGAGAGACAGTAGGGATAAGGGAACTTTCTTTGATTGACGGGATTGACAAGTGGTGTTCCCCAGGGATCTGTACTGGGACCTCAGCTTTTCACCACATATTATTAATGACTTAGATGAAGGAATATGGAGTTTCATATCCAAATTTGCAGATGACACTAAGTTAGAAGGCACAGTAAGTTGTGTAGATAGGAGCAGGAAGTGACAAAGGGACAGAGATAGACTTAGACTAAGAGCGTGGGCAAAATTATGGCAGATGGAGTTCAATGTGGGGAAGTGTCAGGTCATCCACTTTGGATCAGAGAGGAAGACAATTTTTTTTAAATAATGAAAAGGATTGATCAGATAGTGATATTTGTGCAAAAGCAAAATAGAAGTGGACATGAATGCAAGCTAAAAGTAGTCTCGATCTACTATTTTTCAGTCTCGAATCATTAACATATGGAATAGAATGCCTCCTGGTACAGGAAATCCAAACTCAGCTGATTCAGAAAACAAATGAATCAATTTCTGATTCAAAGAGGAGCAGATGGTCTTGGGTCAAAAAAATTAATTCAGACCAAGCTCTGAAAAAAAAGGCCTGGATAATGGAGCAGGCTAGTTGAGCTAAATTATATTTTCTAGTTCCTACAAACTTGTGTTCTTGTATCTGGAATTGGTTAATAAAGTAAAATTCATATATGCAGATTCAACTTGATATTATTTTGACATACAAGACAATACAGCCCTGACCAATATTTTCACATGATTGAATTAAAAATGCATTAAGACATATTGATTATCACAGATTTTTCTGGCCACATTCAAAAACATGTGTGCACACATTAAATATCAGCCCACGCACATGTTAAGTGGATACACTTTCCACGTCTATAACACATTTATCATTTCTGACAGTTGATTATTGAGGTACATTAGAAGTACAGCACATTGAGATCTCCCTGTCTGCAGGTGCTTTCTGCAGTGAGGTGTATCAGGCACTAAGTGGCACTGTACTCAAGTGTTCCTATTATTTCACCTCCTATGGACAAAACTGGGACATTTCTCAGTTTCACACGCACACAGCATTTTCAGACAAGCGGAAAATGCCAGAAATTCCACTTATAATTAACCAGTAAAAGTCTACCATTCAATTTATCATCACATCAAATCCATAGTTAATAATTATGTGCAAATGTACTGCAAACAACTGCCTTAGCAAACAGCACATTGCACTGATTATGAAGTCTCTCTGCTCATTCTACTGAACTACCAGAGCCATTTCATATATTTTGCTCTGTTTTATTTTTGCTACTTAATGTAAAGAAGATGCTTCAATTTTTTTTGAAACATAATTGATTCAAGGTTGTTCTGAAAGTAACTCAGGCCAGCAACATGATAATCTACAAGGACAGTTAGGGCTTCAATCTGCATTATGTGATATATGTAGTAGAAAGATGACACCAGACGAGTGCTGCGTGATCTTTAGTACATTGAGTGCGCAGGCAATGAGCAACAAAACAAATACCAAATGTAATTTGGATGGAGCTCACTACTATAATTAGTCGCTGGCACTCAGAGGAATGAAACCCTCCCGCTTGTTCGGCAGTATACTGAGTATGGTTAGGAAAATAGGTCAGCTGACATAGTTAGGATTTTTGTAACTCTCCAAAAGGCATCATAAGCAGTAGTGG
Source organism: Heptranchias perlo (assembly GCF_035084215.1). Classification (NCBI taxonomy): domain Eukaryota; kingdom Metazoa; phylum Chordata; class Chondrichthyes; order Hexanchiformes; family Hexanchidae; genus Heptranchias; species Heptranchias perlo. Next base: position 41,308,835 of record NC_090329.1, on the reverse strand, counting down.
ATGATTTTCTTGGGGTGCTCCAGTTTCTGTTATTCTGCCCCTCTGATTCTTTCAGTTTCTCCCAATCTCCCTTCTGTAAAGCTACGGATGGCTAGGCTGTCAATCTCCCTTTCAAAAGGTTTCTCAAGCAGCACAGACTCCAATAGTAACAGTGCTATCTTTCATTTATAGAGCACCTGTAAGGTAATAAACATCACAAGGCACTCATGAGGTGACAACAGACTTCAAGCAATAATGGAAGAAGAATTAGGGACAGTGACTGAATTAATAAACAAAGATATGTTTTTAAGGAGGCATACGAAGGAGAAGTAGCAAGGTGCAGGGGTTCAAAGGAAAGTGTAGGTCCAAGAAAGTTGAATGTTCGGCTATTGTAGGTGAGAATTGAAGTGGTCTATCTGGAGGAAGACAGAATTGGAAAACGGAGGGTGCGCACTGGCAAGTGGGACTGGAGGAGGTTGCAGAGTAAAGGAGGGGTGAGGCCATAAAAGATTTGTAATTGAGGATTTTGAATTGAATGCATTGGAGACAGGGAGCCAATGGAGGTCAGCAAGTTGCATCAGATGTGGGTGGCAAAGTTTTGGAGAAGTTGGAGTTTACATAGAATGGTACTCAGGAGACCAGCGACAAGAATATTGGAGAAGTGAAGCCTAGCCAAGTCAAACTTGCTCTACCCAGAGTCCATGTATGGCTATTCTATCCCTCCATCGTCACTCGTTGAATTCCCCAAACTCCACTGAAAAATATCAAGCATCGCTGTTAAATATCCCTTTCCCCTCAATCCCACTTCTCAACAAGTATGGATCAGCTGCTTTTTAAAAGGCGTCAATTGATCCTGAATCAATGACCTTCTCTGGGAGTCAGTTCCACATACCAACTATCCTGTGGGGTAAAAATTCTAATCTCTAACATTTCTGGGGGCTTGATGGTTTCGGCAGCAGTGGGGGTGAGGCAAGGATGGAGGTAGACAATATTGTGAAGGTGGAAACAGACGGTCCTGATGATGGATAGGATAAGATATGGGGATTTAAGATTAGTTCAGGGTGAAACAAGACAGCAAGTTGTGCACCATCAGGTTCAGCCTGAGTAATCAACTAGGCAGAGGAATGGAATGAGAGGCTAAAATGCATAGTTTCTATAACCAAACAGGGTGGGTTCAATCTTTTCTATATTGAAATGAGTTACTGGGACTATTTACACTAGGACAGAGGAGATTTAGTAGAGTTTTTTTTTAAATGATGAAGGGTTTTGATAGGTTGAACAGGGAAAGACTATTTACTCTGGTTGAGTGGTCAGTGATGAAGGATCATCAAATTAAATTTTCACTAAGAGCATGAGAGGAGAGATTAGGATTAATTCCTTTATGCAGAGGTTGTTGGGAGTATTACACTTTTTCACAGGGAACAGTTAAAACCAAGACCACTGCTTATTTTAAGGGAAAGTGGATAATATTTGAAGTTGAAGGTGGTACTGGGCTGTGGGGAGAAAACGAAGAAATGGGATTAGTTTTGGATTTCTCCAGTAAAATGCCAGTACTGACAAAGCAGTGTATGTTATATACTCCACAGGCAGTCAATTTGACCGGTTCCATCTGCTTCCCAAGGGATCCTTTACTTTGAGATCATTAATTAATCCTGTTTCGTCCATTACCAGATCCAAAATGACCTGTTCCCTGGTTGGTTCCCCGACGTATTGGTCTAAGAAACAGTCCCTAATACACTCTATGAACTCCTCCTCAGGGCTATTTTTGCCAATTTGATTTGTCCAATCTGTGAGAAAGTTAAAATCGCCCATGATTATTGCATTACCTTTTTTACAAGCCCCCCTTATTTCCTGATTAATATTTTGCCCTACAGTGTAGCTACTGTTAGAGGGCCTATACACTACTCCCACCAGTGATTTCTTTCCCTTGCTATTTCTTAGCTCCACCCAAATTGATTCGACATCTTGGTCTTCTGAGCCAAGATCATTTCTCATTATTATACCAGAGCTACCCCACCATCTTTACCTTTTTTCCTATCCTGCCGAAATGTTAAATAACCCTGAATATTTAGCTCCCAACCTTGGTCACCTTGCAACCAAGTTTCTGTAATGGCCACGAGATCGTACCCATTTCTTTCTATTTGTGCCGTCAATTCATCTATCTCATTACGAATGCTGTGCGCACAGATAAAGAACCTTTAATTTTGTCTTTTTACCATTCTTTCCTACCCCGGCCCCGTTTGCTAGTGCACTCTTATGTTTGTACGCTGTTTATCACTACCCCCATTACTTTCCTGTACTACTTCCTTGTCTTTTCTCCATCAACCTAAACTTTGCCCCACCTGAGCCCTCCCCCACTCTATTTAGTTTAAAGCTTTCTCTACCGCCCTAGTTATTTGTTTTGCCAGAACACTGGTCCCAGCATGGTTCAGGTGAAGCCTGTCCCAACGGAACAGCTCCCTCTTTCCCCGGTACTGGTGCCAGTGCCCCATGAATCGAAACCCACGTCTCCCACACCAATATCTGAGTCACGCATTCATCTCTCTGATCTGATTTACCCTGTGACAATTTGCTCGTGGCTCAGGTAATAATCCAGAGATTATCACCTTAGTGGTTCTGCTTTTTAAATGTAGTCCCTAGCTGCTCAAACTCCCTCAGCAGAACCTCTTTCTTAGTCCTACCTATGTCGCTGGTATCTATGTGGACCACGACAATGGGATCCTCCCCCTCCAAGTTTCTCTCCAGCCCTGAGGAGACGTCCTTAACCCTGGCACCGGGTAGGCAACACAGCTTCCAAGGCAAGTACATCCTTCTTTAGGAAAGGAGGCCAAAAGTGTACACCGTACTCCAGGTGTGGTCTCACCAGAGCCCTAATTGCAGCAAGACCTCCTTACTCTTCTATTCCAACCCCCTTGCAATAAAAGCTAACATACCATTTGCCTTGTTAAATGCTTACTGTACCTGCATGTTAACTTTCTATGAATCATGTACAAGGGCACACAAATCCCCCTAACTACCAACATTTCTTAGTCGCTCACTTTTTAAAAAATATTCTGCTTTTCTATTCTTCCTACTAAAGTGGATAATTTCACATTTCCCCACATTATACTCCATCTGCCACATTCTCACCCATTCGCTTAACCTATCTATATCCTCTTGCAGCCTCTTTGTGGCCTGCTCACAGCTTACTTTCCCACCTAGCTTTGCATCGTCAGCAAATTTGGATACATTACGCTCGGTCCCCTCAACTAACTCATTGATATAGATCGTAAACAACTGAAGCCCAAGCATTGATTCCTTGTGGCATCCCACTAATTACAACCTGCCTACCCAAAAATAACCCGTTTATTCCTACTCTGTTTTCTGTCCGTTAACCAATCCTAAATCCATACTAATATATTACCCCCAATCCCATGAGCCCTAATCTTGTGTAACAACCTCATGTGGCACCTTATCGAAGGCCTTTTGAAAATCCAAATATACTACATCCACTGGTCCCCCCTTAACTTCCGATAATTGGAGCTCCTGTGCTTTTTTAATCTCCTTCTCTCTCAATTTATTAATTTGCTTGTTTATCTTTCTACTTAACAGAACAGAAAGAGTGCTCTGCCCAATACCCTGACTGTCCTCTCTCCTCACAGATGCTGACTCGCTTGCTGTGTATTTTCAGCATATTCTACTTTTTTGTTTGTTTGTTTGTTTCTCCAGCCAGAAACATCCAAAATGATAATTGATGGACAAAGATCCACAATTCCATATTCACTTTGGAAAATTAACTGGCCATCAATGGGCTGATGTTAGCTCCAGTCAGGTTCAGATCTGTGCAGTCCCCACTTGTATTTTACAGAATCCTGGGTTAAAAGACAGATTTGGACAAGCAATTCATATACATTCTCAATTGCTGAGATAGCCAGCATCAGTCTGAATTGTACAAATAGCCAACGAGACTCTCCAAGCGTCTGAGAAAATAAATCAGATTTTTTTTGTTGCTGTATCTGTGTTTTTTCTTCATGGATGCACACAGTCTAATATACAGGAAAACAGAATGAAAATTCAGAGGGCGTGCAATGCAAAGGAAGTGACTGATAATGGAAGGAGGGACTGTGTAAATTATAGCAATACTAAAAATGATTTTTTTTTATATCGTTTCTCAGAAACTTGTTTTTTTTTTAAGATACAGTAAACAAAATATTATACAATTTTGCAGCTTCAGCTTTGCCTAGGCTTCAGCAATAAGCTGAAGCTTATTAATATACTGGACAGTAGTCAGACCAACTGAACCAAACCAGACTATAACAACCTCCTGAATCTTCATGTCAAACTATTACTCTCTTTTAGCCACACATTTGTATTAGTAACTCAAAAGTACCTCATCTTTAATTTATATACAAGAACATAAGGAAGTATGAAACAAAAAAAAATTCGGCCCATGTACAAAAATAGTCACAATCGATCTTAAAAGGCGGTTTAATTAATCCCCTGAGAGGAAGAGCATAACCAAATAGGTAAAACTCTGAAATTTCTTCCTGAATCCCAATTGTGACTGAGTGAAGCTGTAGATAATTGAACCAAGAGTATAATCTCTATGAACGAATACAACTTCTAGTTGTTTCCCTGACTTATTGCATCAAGATTTTTTTTTTTGTACATACCTTGTAGTTTCGGTGAATTCCACCTCTTCTTCAGAGCTGATTTCAATCGGAAACATGCCTTCACTCTCTGAAGTATCTCCATTGTCATCCCTTTTTAAGCTGTCCACTCTTGGCTTGCGTCTCCTTTTCCTTCTTTTCTTCACAGAGCTGCTACTCAATTGATTCTCTGGAGAGGGCTGCGTAACGTGAATAGTTATTGATGCTTGTGAGACTCCAGCAGATTCTAAATGTCTCTGCCTATCAAGTAAGCTTCTCCCCACTGTTGCTTCCATCAGTGCAGCACCTTCTGACATGATGATAGGTGAAGTGGCCAGGTGTAAAGGAACAACTTTCTAAAAGCAAATAAATAAATGTTTCAAAATGTTGCACCTGATCTGGACCAGTATAGTGGTCAGAAACAAGCATGTGTCTTTTGCCATTAGTATATGACTAATGTTCAAAGGATCCAAAGTCAGACAGTAAAGTATCCTCCAAAAGGTTACAATAGGAATGATTATCATTGTTAAACCTATCTAGCTAGTGCAAGTAGGGCACATTGATGTTGAGGCATGATTTCTTAGGTATATGAAGAAAAAGTATTTTACTTCTTTAACTTAACAGAGAAGCAAACATACCCTAGTGATCCTTCAATCATCCCAGTTGGACTACTCTCCCTGTACAAGCAGCACTCCACTTTCCTGCAAAAGTTGCATTGCCACTACCCAGGCCTAGAATCAATATACCATGCACTACAAGTATGTGCTTATGCACACACAATGCTTCTTCTCTCCAAATTTCAACAGAAACAGGGACACCAGGGAGTATGATCTAGAAGTGCACACATTAAATCTTTTATCAACGTGAATATATGAAATTGGACTTGCTGATTAACACAGGAGATTTTCCAGTCATGATGTTATGGTGGCATGAAACACACTGGATTCCAGGGAATCATGTCAGCTTCAGCTGTTACTGTATTCAATTGTATTAGCTCCAGTGTAACAACCAGAGGGGAGATGAGGAGACATTTAAAAAAAACACAGCAAGTTGTTATGATCTGGAATTCACTGAAAGGGTGGTGGAAGCAGATTCAATAGTAACTTTCAAAGGGAATTGGATATATACTTCAAATGGAAAAGTTGGCAGAGCTGTGGGAAAGAGAGATTAATTGGATAGCTCATTCAAAGAGTCGGCACAGGCACGATGGGCTGAATGGCCTCCTTCTGTGCTGTATAACTCTGTGATTCCATACCCCTATACACGGTCAGCTTTTTGGATGGACACCAATGGGGCCACAGCAGCAAATCAGTGTGACATTCATGCTGCTACAGGAATACATTTAGCACAAAAGCCATAAACATAGGTATTCATTTTAGGTAACACCCATAGCCAAGGGCAGAAGACATTAATGTAAATCAAAATTGCTTCTGTAACTCACATGTGCAATATTAAACTTATACCACAAGTCACAAACCGTCCTTACTTTACCGGATTACCAAATCACAATTTTCTGGGAAAGTCAATTGCCTCACAGTAATGGTCATGTAATGTCCCAATATCACTACAGCAAAACGGTTAGTGTAATCATGGCCCTTCCTGTCATGTGGCATGACTTGTGAATACTGCTGCTGTAGCCTCTCATCTGGTCACATGACAAACCTGCAATTATCATTTCAAATGCTTATTGTGATAGATGTTTGTGGATAATTACAGACAAAACATTCATGGTGATTCACAGCTTAGTAACCAGTCATAAGGACAAATGTGACTTTATATTACATAAAACAGTTGTGCTCGCCAAAATTACGGCATGGGTGGCCAACCTGTGGCTCATGGTCATATGCAGCCCTTAAACCCTGGCGATCTGCCCCTTGAAGGTAACTCAGTCCAATTTGCATTTATAGTTCTTATTTCCTGGTACATCCCGTTTGAATATAATGGGCCTGGAGGTTTGAAGGGGGCTGTTCTGGCAGTGCTGGATTGGTAGTTTAATCCTAAATTAGAACACCACGAACCATTATCAGCAACATGAATATTGATTTAAATTTCATACGTGGCCCTGAGGTTTCCACCTATACCACCCCATGAAGACAAAACCTTGGAAATCTCTAGTTAAAAAGGGCCAATATCTTTTCTCAGGGTTCAGATGGTATTGGCAGACTGTTTGAGCATTTCTGGACTGGTTTAGGAGGCTTGCTTAATCCTGCAAACATGTCGCAGCATTGGAACGCACTGAAATCCAACTGTTATTCTACAGCCTAGAAATTACTGTGTGTGTATGGCAATACATTGTATGGCATTAGTTTGTCCGCTATTTTGATGGGAGACATCTGTTTAAAATAAATAGGCAAACACATCGGTTAAAATAGCAAAGTAATGTCAATACATACATTTTCATAAACTATTATAGTCCACTATCATTTCTGGTTTATATCTATTTTTGGCTCTAACATGCACATTATTTTCCTATATTTTTGCATCCCTTTCATGCCTCCTATACTTCTGCATTTGCATCATGCACAAAATTCTTCATTGCCAATTGTGCAGCCAATAATGGACATTGGTTAAGAAAACTGTCACTAAACAAATCTCCACATAATAATATACAGAATATAAACCAATAAACTAGAGAAATGTGATTGCATACAATAGCTATTATATGCTCATATTGCATCAGAATCATGAATTAAACAGTTTTATTAACTTTACCGCTAAATTTCACCTTAAATTTTACATTCAGCAAAATAAGGGATGTTAATGCTGTAGAATAAAATACTTTCCAATGCAGACATGAGTAAAATCAAGCCTTTCCAAATCAAGTATGCAGAATAAAGCTCCCTGTACTCTTCCCCGACAATGGGTCTCATTGTTCACCTCAGAAGAGCATTTCTTACTGCACCATTTTTCACACAAGCCATTCTATGGCCTCTCTGAATGAGGCTACTAATTCAGTGAAAGTTTAGTGGCCGTTTTGTGCTATAGGAATTGGATTGCACTCATTAGGACTAGTTTGAGACTGTCCAAACTCATTTCACATAGGATCCTTCGAGCCAAAGAAGAATTTCATCCCATCAATCTTAACTGGATCTGAATCCAAGTCCCAGAGATGAAAGGACAGCATCGACCCCCCCTGTACCATCCAGTCCACCGTCAAGTCTTAATATTTGTAGCCTCCTTGAGGCACTCAACTATTAAAAGCTAATTAAGAATGCAAGAGTCAGGTGGAGGTGGACAAGTAAACTACACAAGGTACCTTTTTCTTTGGAGAAACTTAGGTGAAGGGCCAAGGCCCAGAATGCAGGACGCCACCAAAGTTGAAATGAGTAGGAGAGAAGATAAGGTAATTCAAGAAGTAGTGATTAAGTCACACCAAGCTTTGGTTTTAAAAGTGTGTACACAATAGGTGATGGGAAGACACAGGCTATATGTTTTTTTACTTGAATAGCAAGACTCCAAACCACATGGAAAGAGTATGCATACTTGAAAATTCATAATTGCTAAATCAAGGTAATTTCAGTGCGATGTTATTCAACAGCTCATAACCTTCTAATTGATTGTTTTCTGACATTTTCATTACTGAAAATTATAGCCCTTTTCAGTACTTCAGAAAAATAAATTATGTTATGTGACTGCATTTAAGCAAACTGCATCCAGATGTCAAAGCCAGGGATAATTGTGTGTTATTTTCTTTTGTCAAACTGTCTTGACATCCATTTAAAACAACTCCCTCCCCCTCAGAATTATATGTTGGGTTTCAGTTTATCCTTTGGGGTCTGGTACTATCTGGGTGATTTACAGTCTGGTGACTAATCATACCAGAAAGCAGGTTGAATACATTTTTTAAAATCATTCACCATTAAATCACTTTTAGCTGAAGTTCCACTGAATGAAAATTAAATTGCTTCAGTCAATGCCAGTGCCAGATTATTATTGCTCTACTTCTCGCGAGGAAACAAAAGGCCAAATATTTGTCTTATCACGTAGATATCTGCATGAGCCACTGCTAGAAAAGCAAAGCCAAAACATTTTTTTTCCAACTGCCCTTGCAAGGAAATGTTAGGTTTTAACTAACTGCTATAAAGAGAGTTAATCGTTCATCACAAGAGTTCAATCCTTTTGGCATCCAGGAGCATTTGGAAGTTGCATTTTGAGTTTGAAATTGCACTAAGTAGGTCAGCAAGTAAAGATCCAGCAGTGAGATAACATTGATATCTCTCAACCTCACAGTGATATCTCTATACATTTAAGGCTGCAGTATCAGATCCCAGCAGGGATCAAGTCATTTAGGCCTTGATAAATGATACTAATAAGTCAAATTGCTAAGTGAGGTACTATGAGAAGCAATAAGCTCCATTTCAGTCAGCCCATTCATAGGCCTTTATAAAAATAAAATAATCATTTTACATTTCTCCTACTCTCCATCTCTAGGAGCAACAAAAAATATAATTTCAGATTTTAGCTCCATCCCCATTCATACATACACACATTATATATATATACATACATACATACATACATACATATATATATATATATATATATACACACACACAAATAAAATTGTGGCCCAATTTTCCATTTACTTGTTACCCTCAGCAATGTACTTTTTTTTAAATGTCTGTCCACAGCCCAACAGCTCTGGGATGCTGCTGTGTATATATTTATGAATAGACGAAGACTTATTGGCCTTCAAGCAGTAATTAGTGAATAACTGTGCTCTGGAAGATATCCTTTTGTTTCAAGACACCCACAGTGAGGCAGTTAGCTGTATTTTGAATGAAAGAATGCTGTTTCTTCCCTTTCTACATTCATGTCTTCTTCGCCTAACCTCTTAACTTCTGCAAATCTTTTGCAAACAAGGAAGCACGACCACTCACGTTTATAAAACTCAAGAAAGGTTTTAATAAATCAGACAAGTGGCTCCCAGAGTTCACAGAACTCATCATTATCGATACTGACTGATTTCAATGACAGACAACCCCAAGACTCTGATCTGGGATTTCTGGATAACGAGAAATGTGCTCTCAGCACTGTGGTAAGAAGTCATCTGACAAAGTTTCTTGACATCTCGCCATATCTGAAATAGCCTTAAATGTGAGAGGGCAGACTTGGTTGGATAAAGAGAAAACAACAAGGCAAACATATTTCCCTTTTTTATGTTCCTGCAGTTTGTTTAACCTCACAACTTCTGCAAACCTACAGGAAGGAGACAAGGAAGTGAAACCGCTCATGTTTATATAACTCAGGAATCAGTCTGGTAGAATCCCTGGTGGAGGAGGATGGCAAACGGTTTGTAGCTTCAAAAATATGTTTTAAAAAAAATCCATCTACTTTGTCCTTCCTTAGTGCTCGTCGGCCTGAGACTTACTGAATCATGTAATACAACACAGACCTCAGGAAGACGAAGACGGACTGGTGAAATGGGCAGACACACAGCAAATGAAATTTAATGCAGAGAAGTGTGAAGCGATACATTTTGGTAGGAGAGGCAATATAAACTAAATGGTACAATTTTAAAGGGGGTGCAGGAACAGAGAGACCTGGGTGTGTGTACAAAAATCTTTGAAGATGGCAGGACAAGTTGAGAAGGCTATTAAAAAAGCATTTGGGATCCTGGGCTTTATTATAGAGTACAAAAGCAAGGAAGTTATGCTAAACCTTTATAAAACACTGGTTAGGCCTCAGCTGGAGTATTGTGTTCAATTCTGGACACCACACTTTAGGATGTCAAGGCCTTCAAGAGGGTGCCAGGAATGAGGGACCCAAGTTATGTGGAGAGACTGGAGAAGCTGGGGTTGTTCTCCGAAGAACAGAGAAGGTTAAGGGGAGATTTGATAGAGGTGTTCAAAACCATGACTGGTTTTGAAAGGATAAATAATGAGAAACCGTTTCCAGCGGCAGAAAGGTCGGTAACCAGAGGACACAGATTTAAGATGATCGGCAAAACAGCCAGTGGCAACAGGAGGAAACATTTTTTTTAAAACTCAGCGAGTTGTAATGATCTGGAATGCACTGCCTGAAAGGGTGGTGGAAGCAGATACAATAATAACTTTCAAAAGGGAATTGGATAAATACTTCAAGGGAAAAAAATTACAGGGCTATGGGGAAAGAGCAGGAGTGGAACTAAATGGATAGCCTTTTCAAAGAGCTGGCACAGCAATAATGGGCCGAATGCCCCCCTCCTGTGCTTTACCTACTATACTACTATGAACACAATATGCTACTAGAACCACAGAAAAGATACAGCACAGAAGGGGGCCATTCGGCCCTTCGTGTCCGCGCCGGCTTGAAGAACAACCAGGTGCCCATTCTAATACCACCTTCCAGCACCCGGTCTGTAGCCCTGCAGCTTACAGCACTTTAGGTGCAGGTTCAGGTCCAGGTACTTTTTAAAAAAGAGTTGAGGGTCCCTGCTTCTACCACCAATTCAGGCAGCGAATTCCATACACCCACCATCCTCTGGGTAAAAAAAGTTTCTCCTCATGTCCCCTCTAATCCTTCCACCAATCAGTTTAAATCTATGTCCTCTAGTTCTTGAACTCTCCGCTAGGGGAAACAGGTACTTCCTGTCCACTCTATCTGGGTCGCTCATAATTTTGTACACCTCAATCAAGTCACCCCTGAGCCGCCTCTGCTTCAAGGAAAACAACCCCATTCTATCCAATCTCTCCTCGTAGCTGCAATTTTCAAGCCCTGGCAACATTCTTGTAAATCTTCTCCACACTCTCTCCACAGCAATTATGTCTGCCCTGTAATGTGGTGACCAGAACTGCGCACAATACTCCAGCTGTGGCCTTACTAGTGTTTTATACAGTTCCATCATTACATCCCTGCTTAATGACCCACCATTATGGCTTCCATGAGTTGCACTGTATATTCATTTAGGGGAATCATTAGTAGCCAAAGACTTTTTATCTTGTTTGCTTGCTTGCCCACATCTTATCCATCACCAAGACCGCTTCCTTCCATCTCTGCAATATTACCCACCTCCTCCCCAACTCACTGCACTGCTGCCAAAAGCAATATCGACACTTTTGTCACTTCTAGACTCAATTTTTGCAAAGTCCTCTTTGCTAGCCTCCCATTCATAACAATTTCTTAAAAACTCAGCTAGCCACATCTTATTCTATCTTGCTCACCATCAATCACCGTTACCTTGCTGATTTACACTAGCTTCCTGTCTCCCCTAAACAGTGAAATTTAAATATTTTATCTTCGAATCCCTTCATACATTCGGTGCACCCTACCTTTGCAATCGCCTCAAGCTTTGCACCCTCACATCTTTCAGTCCTCCGATTGTACAGTCCAAGCAACTTGCATTTATACAGCACCTTGCACTCTCTCAAAATGTCCCAAAATGCTACAAAGCCAATGAAGTACTTCTGAAATGTAGTCACTATTGTAATGTAGGGAAATAAGGAAGACAACCTGCTTTGGCAAAGTTAGTTGAGGGATAAATATTCACCAGGACACAAGGAGAACTAGCCTGCTCTTCCTCAAATAGTGCCATGGGATCTTTTACGTCCTCTTAAGAGGGCAGCCGGAGCCTTGGTTTAATGTCTCATCTGAAAATGCATCAGAACTGCACTGAAGTTACATAGAATGTCCAGCAGAGAGACAGGCCATTCGGCCCAACAGGTCTATGCCAGTGTTTATGCTCCACATGAGCCTCCTCCCTCCCTACTTCATCTAACTATCAGCACATGCTTCTATTCCTTTCTCCCTCATGTACTTATCGAGATTCCCCTTAAATGTATCTTTGCTAGTCGCCTCAACTATTCCTTGTGGTAGCGAGTTCCACATTCTAACCACTCTCTGGGTAAAGAAGTTTCTCCTGAATTCCCTATTAGATTTAATAGTGACTATCTTATATTTATGGCCCCTTGTTCTGGTTCCCCCCCCCACCACCCCCGAAAGTGGAAACATCATCTCCACGTCTACCCTATCAAACCCTTTCATAATCTTAAAGACCTCTAGCGGGGTCACCCCTCAGTCTGGTATCATCCTAGGAAATCTTTTCTGCACCTTCTCCAGTGCCACTTTATTCTTTTTATAATAGAGACCAGAATTGCTCACAGTTCTCCATGTATGATCTAACCAAGGTTCCATACAGGTTTAACAACTTCTCTTTTCAATTCTCTCTCTCTAGAAATGAACCCCAGTGCTTTGTTTGCATGGATGCAATCCATCCAGATCAGGGGGGTTTTCCTCTCTAAGTTTGATTAATTTATCAATTATCTCCACCCCACCCCCCCCCGCCCTTTCTATCTTAAATGTCTTTATATCTTTTTTGTTCTCTTTTTCCAATATCATGCCCACCATGTTAATCTCCCTGGTAAATACTGAGGCAATGTAACTATTTACTATTTCTACCATTATGCTGTTATTACCCATGAGTTTGTGTGTATTCCTCAGTGGCCCTATCCCTATTTTTCTTTTGTTATTTATGCGTCTGTAGAATATTTTACTATTTCTTTTTATATTCCTTGATAATTTAATCCTTGAGTTTCTCTCTGCCTTTCCTAATTGTTTTTTTTCCAAACAATTTTCCTAGCCTGTTCATATTCCCTTTCATTATCATCTCCTTTGTTGTCTATGTACTTAGTGTATGCCTTTTTCTTTAGTGTCAATTTTGCCCTTATTTCTTTATTCATCCATGTTGTGTCATTACTGGCTAGTTCATTCTTGCTTTTTAGTGGGATATATTTCTCCTGAACTCTATTGATCATCATTTCAAATGTTGCCCACTGTCGTTCTATTTCTTTATCAGTAAATTTTCCAATTTATTTTCCCTAGTTCCGTTCTCATCCCCTGAAAAATCAGCTTTTTTTCCCCCAATTTATTACTTTGGTCTTTGTCTTATTTATGTCCTTCTCAATCTTTATCTTAAAACTTATGTTGTGACTGCTATTGACTACATGTTCCTGTGTTAACCTGGATTATGTACTCTAGACTCTGGAATGCGTCTTGAACCCATGACCGTCTGACTCAGATAGGAGTGCAACTACTCACAAGATGCTCACAAGGGAGCACATAGGTCAGATTATTAACTCCCTACATGTAGATCCACAGCAGCTTTCCAAGAGCACTATTGTTTTTCTAGGTTTTTTTTAAATTAAAACAATTTAGGAATTGAAAAGGACCACAGGATGATGGAATTACTACCTCTGAAAGTGCTCTCTTTATCTTACTCAATCTTGATTCAGTATGCACCAACCCTTTGTCTTGGGTTTATTCCCCATTATGATTGATGAACTTGGTTTGATATTACAAAGGGAGGAACAGTTTCTATCACTATCCAACTGCTCTCTGCGCAATTGAGGTATTGCCATTTAATCCAATGTAGGAAGCCAGGGCCGATGTCTTGGTAGGACTCACACAACAAAAACGTGAGGTGGGACATGAGTACACATGCCTTGTTTGATTTTAATTTTGCATTAAATTTTATTTTGGTGCTTACAGCAGCTTTTGAGATTCGAGGAACAGCACATATCAAAAGGAATACAAAATGAATTGGGCTGTTCAGCTCCAGTCCTGGCGTATTAACTGAACCCAGATCACAGCACATCTTCTGTGTACTGCTGGAAAAATGCCAGCAGCCTTTTGATAGTGTTTTACTGACAGTAGCCTTCTGTGCATTTCTCCCTCCCACCGCCGCCCCCCACTTCATCTCGCTGCTGGCGGCAAAGCCTTCAGCTGCCTCAACCACACTCTTTGAAATTTCCTGCCTAAATCCGTTGCATTTCTCTGCTTCTCTCTCCATCCTTAAAAGCCTTCTTTTCACACACGCTTTCAATTATCTTTCCTAACTCTCCCAGCATGGCTAGCATCCTTTTTATTTTTCCCTCTCTAAAAGCACCTTAGAACATTTTTCTGCATTAAGAGATGCTAAATAAATGCAAGTTGCTGTGATTGAACTTTGCCATCCGCTCTCTCTTCCAGAAATGTCAACATACTACATGCAGATCCTTCGTTTATGCAGTACATTGCACGGTAGAAAGTTGCAAGCCCAAGAGATCGCTGCTGTAACTGCTACATTCATTCCCATTTCATCCCATTAACGCTAATCTGTTTCATGTGAACTCTCCTCTTAAAATAGTACTGTAAATTTGTGACACCCTCCTGTTGAAATGACATTCAATTTTTGAACAACAGAAATTTGGAAAGAACAGCATTGCAAAAGGATTCAGTTAAGAATCCTTTCTATTCTGAGTAACTGATCCAAAATGGATTGTATTAGGCTGCATTTACACTGCAAGAATAGATTCCATGGAGGAGGGAGTCTCAGTTCAGGCCCTGACTCCAAACTTTTTTAGTACAGTTCAAAGCAAAGCTACAAAAAAACACAATAGCTGCAGTGTAGATTCAGTGCATGGTAATAAATACTTTGATGGCAGTGCAGATGGAGAACTTATACCTCTGAGCTGTTCATCCATGCCCTTATGACTCCAGCAGGTCACGAGAAGCAATGATGAGCCACATTTATTCATCTCTACAAAGGTTTATAAAATTAAGATAGAACTATTGCAAGGATTTTTTTTTCATTTCATATATCAGTCAAATCTGTGATTTATTTTGAGTATTAATCTGTCAGAATAAACCTTCACTTTGAATAGAAGCCAATTTTTGCTTAAGAACGAATAAAGAAATAATCCAATTAAAAAGTCAATCATGATTGGTCGAGTCCTTGTGGATTACCAGATATCAATCACTGAAAAGTCGCAAGGTGAAACAGTACAGTACGGCGTAATACAATATGCGGAGAGTGTTAAAGACGGCTACATCTCATACCTGTACAGTTTCAGCAGGACATCATGCCATTTGTGTTTCATATTGCATCTCAGTAACAAGTGCAATTAATTTAAATTATCTCAAAATACAGCAGATGTTTATCTTTATTGAGAAACCAACAGAAAGGGCCAAAGTTCAAAGAGTAGGACACCACTAAACCAGTAAATAATAATTAGATGATGCCAAGCTTGTGTTTTAGGACTGTAGAAGGAAAGAGGCAAGGAATTCCTCAGCAGGAGAGAGTGCAATGAGTCTTCAACATAGAAAGTATGCAGGGAGGAGGAAAAGTGTGTAGGATGGTGCATTTACAACCTTGGAATAACAAAAGTGGAAGTACTAACCATAGCAGTGAGACATTAAAAAGTTGAGGGGGGTTGGGGGAAATTTTAAAAAGGTTGTTCCGAGGGCAAACTTTTCCTCTTATTCTGCCCAGGAGTACAAAGGACATGCTAGAAGAGCCTCCCCAGATATGGGAGAGGGCAAATGTAATTTTACCAAATTTTACATTGTAGATGGGAAAAGTAATGTCTGGTACGAAAGAGAATGTCCTTTAGGGAAGGAAACCTGCCATCCTTACCCGGTCTGGCCTATATGTGACTCCAGACCCACAGCATTGAGGTTGATTCTTAATTGCCCTCTGAAATGGCCAAGCAAGCCACTCAGTTGTAAAATATCGCTACAAAAAGTCATAATAAGAATAAAACCGGACGGACCACCCGGCATCGGACCACCAGGCACCGGACACGACAACGGCAAAACACCAAGCCCAATCGGCCCTGCAAGGTCCTCCTTACGAACATCTGGGGACTTGTGCCAAAATTGGGAGAGCTGTCCCACAGACTAGTCAAGCAACAGCCTGACATAGCCATACTCACAGAATCATATCTTTCAGCCAACGTCCCAGACTCTTCCATCACCATCCCTGGGTATGTCCTGTCCCACCGGCAGGACAGACCCACCAGAGGTGGCAGTACAGAGATATACAGTCAGGAGGGAGTGGCCCTGGGAGTCCTCAACATTGACTCTGGACCCCATGAAATCTCATGGCATCAGGTCAAACATGGGCAAGGAAACCTCCTGCTGATTACCACCTACCGTCCTCCCTCAGCTGATGAATCAGTCCTCCTCCATGTTGAGCACCACTTGGAGGAAGCACTGAGGGTAGCAAGGGCACAGAATGTACTCTGGGTGGGGGACTTCAATGTCCATCACCAAGAGTGGCTCGGTAGCACCACTACTGACCGAGCTGGCCGAGTCCTGAAGGACATAGCTGCTAGACTGGGCCTGCGGCAGGTGGTGAGCGAACCAACACGAGGGAAAAACTTACCTGACCTCGTCCTCACCAATCTACCTGTCGCAAATGCATCTGTCCACGACAGTATTGGTAGGAATGACCACCGCACAGTCCTCGTGGAGATGAAGTCCCGTCTTCGCACTGAGGACACCATCCAACATGTTGTGTGGCACTACCACCGTGTAAATGGGATAGATTCAGAATGGATCTAGCAGTTCAAAACTGGGCATCCATGAGGCGCTGTGGGTCATCAGCAGCAGAATTGTATTCCAGCACAATCTGTAACCTCATGGCCCGGCATATTCCTCACTCTACCATTACCAACAAGCCAGGGGATCAACCCTGGTTCAATGAGGAGTGCAGAAGAGTATGCCAGGAGCAGCACCAGGCGTACCTAAAAATGAGGTGCCAACCTGGTGAAGCTACAACTCAGGACAACATGCATGCTAAACAGCGGAAGCAACATGCTATAGACAGAGCTAAGCGATTCCACAACCAACGGATCAGATCAAAGCTCTGCAGTCCTGCCACATCCAGTCGTGAATGGTGGTGGACAATTAAACAACTAACGGGAGGAGGAGACTCTGCAAACATCCCCATCCTCAATGATGGCAGAGTCCAGCACGTGAGTGCAAAAGACAAGGCTGAAGCGTTTGCAACCATCTTCAGCCAGAAGTGCCGAGTGGATGATTCATCTCGGCCTCCTCCCAATATCCCCACCGTCACGGAAGCCAGTCCTCGGCCAATTCGATTCACTCCACGTGATATCAAGAAACGGCTGAGTGCACTGGATACAGCAAAGGCTATGGGCCCCCGACAACATCCCAGCTGTGGTGCTGAAGACTTGTGCTCCAGAACTAGCTGTGCCTCTAGCCAAGCTGTTCCAGTACAGCTACAACACTGGCATCTACCAGACAATGTGGAAAATTGCCCAGGTATGTCCTGTCCACTAAAAGCAGGACAAATCCAATCCAGCCAATTACAGCCCCATGAGTCCACTCTCAATCATCAAAGTGATGGAAGGTGTCATCGACAGTGCTATCAAGCGGCACTTACTCACCAATAACCTGCTCACCGATGCTCAGTTTGGGTTCCACCAGGACCACTCGGCTCCAGACCTCATTACAGCCTTGGTCCAAACATGGACAAAACAGCTGAATTCCAGAGGTGAGGTGAGAGTGACTGCCCTTGACATCAAGGCAGCATTTGACCAAGTGTGGCATCAAGAAGCCCTAGTAAAATTGAAGTCAATGGGAATCAGGGGGAAAACTCCCCAGTGGCTGGAGTCGTACCTAGCACAAAGGAAGATGGTAGTGGCTGTTGGAGGCCAATCATCTCAGCCCCAGGACATTGCTGCAGGAGTTCCTCAGGGCAGTGTCCTAGGCCCAACCATCTTCAGCTGCTTCATCAATGACCTTCCCTCCATCATAAGGTCAGAAATGGGGATGTTCGCTGATGACTGCAAAGTGTTCAGTTCCATTCGCAACCCATCAAATAATGAAGCAGTCAGAGACCGCATGCAGCAAAACCTGGACAACATCCAGGCTTGGGCTCATAAGTGGCAAGTAACATTCGCACCAGATAAGTGCCAGGCAATGACCATCTCCAACAACAGAGTCTAACCACCTCCCCTTGACATTCAACGGCGTTACCATCGCCGAATCCCCCACCATCAACATCCTGGAGGTCACCATTGACCAGAAACTTAACTGGACCAGCCATATAAATACTGTGGCTACGAGAGCAGGTCAGAGGCTGGGTATTCTGCAGCGAGTGACTCACCTCCTGACTCCCCAAAGCCTTTCCACCATCTACAAGGCACAAGTCAGGAGTGTGATGGAATACTCTCCACTTGCCTGGATGAGTGCAGCTCCAACAACACTCAAGAAGCTCGACACCATCCAAGATAAAGCAGCCCGCTTGATTGGCACCCCATCCACCACCCTAAACATTCACTGCCTTCACCACCGGCGCACTGTGGCTGCAGTGTGCACCATCCACAGGATGCAATGCAGCAACTCGCCAAGGCTTCTTCGACAGCACCTCCAAAACCCGCGACCTCTACCACCTAGAAGGACAAGAGCAGCAAGCACATGGGAACAACACCACCTGCACGTTCCCCTCCAAGTCACACACCATCCCGACTTGGAAATATATCGCCGTTCCTTCATTGTCGCTGGGTCAAAATCCTGGAACTCCCTTCCTAACAGCACTGTGGGAGAACCGTCACCACACAGACTGCAGCGGCTCAAGAAGGCGGCTCACCACCGCCTTCTTGAGGGCAATTAGGGATGGGCAATAAATGCTGGCCTTGCCAGCGACGCCCACATCCCGTGAACGAATAAAAAAAACACCAAGTTTCTTAGGAAGACAACTTCAGCAATGGAGGAAATGCGGAACTTCCATTTAAGATTCCCAATACACCTTGGAATTTGGCTTAGTCTGAAAATATCTAGAAACAGATTGATCGTTCAATAAATGCAATATATTCACATTTATTGTCAATTGTGGCACATTATTACAGTAAGTTAATACTGACTAGTGGATCTCTAACAGCATTTCTTTTGTGAGTTGGAGGATTAGGCTGTTTTATAATTTGGCCTGTTAAGCCCTAGGCATACTGGGAATGTCATTGGTTATAAGGAAAAAGTGTGTTTCTTTATACATGTATTGGAACTGCGTACACATGCTGACTCCTGGGAATTGTTACATCAGAGACAAACTCCTGCAAATCTGCATTTTGTTTGTTTACTTTGAGGTAATTACATTGAGCCTCTGGATTAGAGGTATGGGGAGGGCTGGGGGGTGCGGGAAGTGTACCTGGACTCCAGGACACTTAGCATTTAGAGATACAGCTGAGTGCATCACACTTTGTGTAGAAAGAACAGCTGTTGAAAAGTAGGTAAGTTTAAGATTTTCTTTTCTTGAATGGTTACATCTCCTTTCTGAAATGATCATATTACAAAGTATTTTTAGGGGTATATAGTGAGGTGGGTAAGAAACTGTCATGGTGAGTGTGCATCACAGAGATTTTATTTGATATTTATGCCTTCACATTCTAACACTAGACATGGTTCTAGGTTTATGGTAAGAGGAAACCTCAATGGAGCTTAAAGTTAAATTTTATCTTCTCTTATGTAGTCTTGCAGTGGACAAAGCAATTAGATCACATCAGAAGTGCAAACCAATTACTACAATTCAAAAATCAGGTCATGTGAATCATTTTCATACGTTAAAACATAAGGCATTACACAATAACTACATCAGGGGATAAAGTAAACAGGATATCGATTTTACATAGGATAAGTGGTCTAGCGCTAATGAGGACACGAGTCTGCAAAGGGATATAGACAGGTTAAGTGAGTGGGGAGATGGAGTATAATTTAGGGAAATGTGAGGTTATTCACTTTGGTAGGAAGCATAGAGAAACAGAATATTTTTTAAAATGATGAGAAATTATTAAATGTTGGTGTCAGAGAGATTTGGTGTCCTTGTACAAGAAACACAAAAAGTTAGCATGCAGGTACAGCAAGCAATTAGGAAGGCAAATGGCATGTTGGCCATTATTGCAAGGGGGTTGGAGTACAAGAGTAAGGAAGTCTTACTACAATTGCACAGAGCTTTGGCGACACCCCACCTGGAGTACTGTGTACAGTTTTGGTCTCCTTAACTAAGGAAGGATATACTTGCCTTGGAGACGGTGCAACGAAGGTTCACTACATTAACTCCTGGGATGAGAGAGAGTTGTCCTGTGAGAGGTTGAGTAGAAAGGACCTATTCTCTTTGGAGTTTAGACGAATGAGAGGTGATCTCATTGAAACATAAAAAATTCTGAAGGGGCTTGTCAGGGTAGATGCTGGGAGGCCATTTTCCCTGCCTGGAGAGCCTAGAACTAGGGGCTATAGTCGCAGGATAAGGCGTCGGCCATTTAAGACTGAGATGAGAAGGCATTTCTTCACTCAGAGGGTTGTGAATCTTTGGAATTCTCTACCCCAGAGGGCTGTGAATGCTGAGTCATTGAGTATATTCGAGGCTGAGATAAGGATTTTTGGACACCAAGGGAATCAAGGGATATGGGACTCAGGTGGGAAAATGGAGTTGAGGTCGAAGATCGGCCATGATCTTATTGAATGGCGGAGCAAGCTCGAGGGGACGTATGGCCTATGCCTGTTCCTATTTCTTATGTTCTTATGAATCACAGAAATCTATACTGCAAGGGTCAACAGTGACACCAGAGGTCTTTGTTTATTTGGCTGCCAATAGAAAACCAAGGTGATGTCAATTAGAAACTTAGGGGAAAAACACATTTTCTAGGATACACACAGTAAGAATTGGACAAGTTGTATAAGAACCTACAGAAGTTTCATAGATCAGTCACTATATAGGAAAACAACTGCAGTATTAGGGAAATCGAACAATATCTGGAGGAAGTGCAGCATTAACATGGTTGCCAAAGATCAAATGTTTTAAGGCATTGTCCTTCCAGGGTCATTTTATGCCAGTGAGACCTGGCAGTTAGTCAAGGTATTTAAAAAGCAATTGAACAGACTAATGATGACATTATTGAAGGGTTCTCAAAATTCCCACATTTTTCATATCATCAACGAGGATATGGCTT
This sequence comes from Heptranchias perlo, assembly GCF_035084215.1. Classification (NCBI taxonomy): domain Eukaryota; kingdom Metazoa; phylum Chordata; class Chondrichthyes; order Hexanchiformes; family Hexanchidae; genus Heptranchias; species Heptranchias perlo. The sequence goes on along the minus strand of NC_090329.1, from coordinate 41,287,522 downwards.
TTTAGACTTTTATGGCAGAGGACCCAACTGCTGGGTTAAAAATGGATCCCTGAAGACATGCCTGGGCTTGTTGGGACAGTGTGGATTGTTCCTGAAAACCAGACAATGAGAGTAGCCCTTTAAAACAATCAACCCAGAGAAAGACTTCAGCTTATACGAAACTAAAGCCCATCAAAACCTTGCATAATATCAATCAATGCAATTATGCAAACCCATCAACACAATGGCTTTCAGTTCAAGCCTAGTTATGGGGACAGGAAACCAACAGTCACCGGAAGAAGCCCACCATAATCAGACAAAGAACTAACCTTGTTTTGGGAATCAGATAAGAAATTCGAAAAACAGTATAACTGGGGACCAGTTACGAAGCAAAAGAGGTTGGTTTTGGAGCAGGTTCTAAGCAGTTCAGTTTTAAACAGCAGTTTTGGAGCAGCAACAAGGAAAATGGCAGCCCTCCACGAAGATCGCCCACCCACAACTGCGCCTTACCGTACCAACAGACTCTATCCAACTGTAGAACCTTCGCAGATTCCACAGACCAGGATCACGTGGGGACGGCAGGGCCCAGAGGACACAGAGCGTACCCCAAAACTGCAACCGGCTTACCTGGCTGGATTTCGAACTGTCAAGGAACCCCGGTTTGGTGAGCATGATTCCTGACCTCTCCTAGTTCAATTTAGTTAGGTTTTGGAGGTGGGACAAGGGTAAGGGGATTAGTAGGGTGATTTTCCCTCGTTATGCCGTGTGTTCCCCATTCTTAACTAAGTGTACTTTGTATCTCAGTATTATCCTAATGTTATAAGTTCATTTATGACTTCAATAAACCCAGTTTCTTTTCTTGTACCAAAACCAGTTGTCTGCTGCATTTTTTTGTCACAACCCCCAAATAAGTCCAAGGTCTAGAACCCAGGGAGTGGGAGCGATTCGGACCGCTCAGTAGTCAGAGGTGAAGCTGACACACGACCACCACCCCCTACATTATTAAAGAAACTCCTGAAAGTTAGATGGATGATAAGACTATGTCCTAAATGAGTTCCACAGTAGATTGCTTTTTTACCCAAAGACAGATGTTTTGTTCAGAAGACTTCAGTATTCAGCCATGTGAAAAGAATGGAATAGCCATCTAAAAGAATGCTAACAGTAAAAAGTTTTAAAAGGGAAAAGGGAAAGTAAGGCACAGGAAGTGGGTGACCAAATGCTAAAACTCAATACTCTCCAAAGTCTAATCCCATTTCTCCACTGAACAGCATTCCATCTGAAGCTGGGACTGACACCTTTTAAATTCAGTCTGCTACTTGGCTTGGAAGATTACAGTCTCATTTGGCACGAAGGATTACTGTATTTGATAACCATGGATTTGAACGAACCTTAGTAGTGGAAGAATTACATGTAAACTTAACATTTGGTGGAGCCTGGAGACACCAACATTGGATTGATTTCAGCAATAGAAGACAAAATGCAGCTGAAACATACTTTCTAAAGCCATGTGGATAAGGATCTCTAATGGGCAGCACATATTTAATCATAATGTCAGCCATGGCTCAGTTGGTAGCAGTCTCACCTTTGAGTCAGAAGGTTGTGGGTTCAAGTCCCACTCCACAGACTTGAGCACAAAATCCAGGCCGATACCCCAGTGCAGCACCGAGGGAGCATTGCACTGTCGTAGGTGCAGCCTTTCGCTTCAAACGTTAAACAGAGACCCCATCTACCCTCTCAGGTGGGCACAAAAGATCCTCGGGCACGCATTCCAAGAAGAGCTGGGGAGTTCTTCTCCGGTGTCCTGGCCAATATTTATCCCTTAACCAACACCACTAAAAAACAGATTATCTGGTTATCACATTGCTGCTTGTGGGACCCTGCTGTGCACAAATTGGCTGCCGCATTTCCTATGTTACAACATTGACTACACTTCAAAAAGTACTCCATTGGCTGTAAAGTGCTTTGGGATGACCTGAGGCCGTGAAAGGTACGATACAAATAAGTGCAAGTCTTTCTTTTTTATAGACTATCAGTATATGTACAATAGAAAGGACGGCTTTAGACTGGAGTACACTGAGTTCTAGCATTTTATCACCCATCTCCTGTGCCCGCCTTCTCCCCTTCCCAGCTTTTTACAGTCAGCATTCTTTTAGTTGGCTGTTTTAGTTTGCAGTTGTTTACCTTTATTCTAGTTGGTTGCAAGCCAACACTTAATATCTAAAAGTTCAGGCTGAAATTTATTTATCCTTAGAACTAAGAATCCAATATTTTATGTTTTACTTAGGAATAAGGATAACAAAATTTTACTACAAGTTTCCACTATAAAGTAAAATGTTTTTCAGTTGTTTCATTGCTCAATAATGACCATGGAAATCTCAGGATTATTGTAGTTATAAGATGTGTTGTTCACAATGTCTCGTCATTTCAGCATAGTTGTCAGGTACAACTATTTCACCCCAGTGATAGTCGACTATGAACTAGTTGTGATTAAAAAACATTTATTTAGTTATATTATTACTTTTAATAAAATTAAAAAGCATGAAAGGTTAACTATCAATAACAGAGTTGGTCTTTAGAATCCTCGCACAACACATTTATGTCAGTGGTATAGCACAAGACTAATAATAGGTTTTGCATACACCACACAGCTGCATAAGGCATTAAAAGCAATGTAAAACCAGCAAATGCAAGCTGCACAGTCCTTACTATCTACCTATCTGACTTCCCCCACCACATATTTCCAGCAGCTTCTGATCTCTCAAAGATTGTGTTCAGCAACACTGAACACAATTTGTTTCTTTCAGTTGAAAGATACTTAAAGGGGGCACTACTCGTATGAAAAAGCATTCAGCAAACTTTATTTTATTTGGAGAGGTTTATGAATCACTTTAATCACAAGGACATGTGTAAATTGGTGTGATGATACAATTTATGTTATTTGTTTGTAAACCATAGATGTAATGAGAAAAAGTTAACAATACAATATCGCTTTAAATATCATTGTAAGTCTTTTTTTCCATCCCCTTGCCCTTCTCTGCTCCCCCAGTGGTTCAATTAAATTTGATATGCAGTCATTAAGACCAGGAAGGCCCTAATGTTTAGGTTCAATTAATGGTCTATGCTCAATTAGCTGAATTCTGCTTCAGTGATAGTGCCACCAGTACCATTGGTCCAAGGGAGGAGGGGTAGAAACAAATGGCCATGGATCCTACTCCTGATTATTTTCCAGTGACTCACACTAGAAGCACATGTGCCTGAATACCAAATCAGATAATCCATCCTAAAAAAAGGTTAATTGAGAGACACTAGAAGGCTACAACCCCAAACGCAGTAATTCCCTACCTAAAACCATAATGGGAGCACCATCACCACAAGGGCTTCAGCAGTTCCACGAAGAGCCCCACCACCACCTTCTCAGGGCAACTAAAGGTGGACAATAAGTGCGGCCTGGCCAGCTCACCCATATCCCGTGAAAAAGTTAAAGGAAACATAGCACATCGACACTCCATCAATGGCATATTATGCCATCAGTCGTACTTGTACGATAAAATCATCTTATGCACCACAGGCTGTATACTTGGGCATGAACTATACTGAACCCGAGTCATCACACCTTACTGTGCTCATCACTTGCTGCGTTGTATTAAAGCGTGTCTTAGTTAAATGAAAATTTGACATTTTACCAAAAATGGAAATTAATCCAGTATTCAAGAATTTGGTGATCAGTATTAATTTGAACCTCAACATGCATTCTCGGGTATTGTAGTGCTTAGCATTTTATTCAGCAGCCTAGCTAATAATATGCAAATATGTACACTTTTTATTCTTCTGGAGTAGCAAGTTAACTGTTGAAGTGTAATTTTGTGCTGCAATAGATAACTTGCTGGTGCAAGGAATCTAGCCAAGAAACGTATTGATGTGTTCCTTGCTGGCGGGTCCAACGGCAGCTCTTACCTGATGCTGCTGCTACATTCCAGGCAAGTGGGAATTCGAGGTTTCACAATAAATCAGGAATTCCCATGCACAGTACAGAGTCCAATCCCAGCATTAAACAGCAAAACCAGGTACAAGCTGCAGCCTGGATCAGCAGTAAGGAGTACATCATGGATCTGGAAATGGGGGGGGGGGGGGGGGGGGCGGGGCAAAAAGGGAGAAGGAATAGAAAAGAGTGTAGGGTGGAGAGGAAGAGTGCTTCAATAATGGGGAAGAGAGTGTCTCGCTGGGTAGGGGGGAGAATACTGATCATTCAAGTACCTTTGGTGAAGCGATGGTCTGGTTCGTCTGTTGAGTTTGGAACATTTCTAATAAAAATTCAGGGAGCTTGCCCCAGACCTTCCTTAGAAATACACGGGACAGGAAAGGAGCCAGCCTAAAAATACAATGCCAGTAGGATGGGGAAAAAGGAGGGGTAGCATTATGGAAGAAGTGTGTACAATTTTAAATTTACTGTCTACAGCCTATTTTTCTACTACTATTTTTTCTAGTTTATTAAAAGGGCAGATACAGATAAACAAGGCAATACCACTTAAGAGCAAATTGGCTAGTTCCAGCAACTGTATCATTTCCCAGCTGGCTTGATTTTCTAAATTTAATTTGGATCTGTACTTGAAAACTAAATCTGAGCATACCTTATTATTTGTTGTCTCTTGAACAAAAAAAGCCTCCCCATTGTCTCCAAGCTTCATCTGCAACTGTGCAGGTTCTCCATTGATTTCTATATCCACCTAGAAATTGTAAAATATTTATTATGTATATGTCAGACCTACAGTTGCAAATGGTAACATTTCCAAATGAAAAACTCAGGTGTTCATTTTGCTGTTTGGACACACATTAATCACCCCTCTGTGCATACTTCTAAAAAGGTCCAAACAACAGGTTTTGCACTTCATAATGCTCTAGATCACATTCACTATTCAGGTTATCTGAAATGCATATGGTGTCACCACAATTCAAATTGTAGAAAATCAATATCCAGTTTTATGCATTTGTACAATGCTAGCTTTTTAAAAACACAAAAACTTTTTTGCCTATTGCTCCATGTGTATAAAGAGTCAGTAGCTATCTCACTGATGCTCAATGTATACTTACAATGTACATTTTTTGATCAGTGTCCATTATTTATCAGTGTTAAATTCATTTGTAATTGATCCTGTAGATAGTGATATCTCTAATTACATCCATAAAATAAATATTTCTGTTTTAGTAGGCTGTGTTCTACTAAATGGATAAAAATTGCTAGACTCAGCCAAGCAAATACTTTAAACATTAATAGCACATCTTGAGCCAGGCTTCAGTTTCATGTTAGATAGGTAGTCCATTGATACAATACATTAGGGCACTAACACACTGCACCAAGGGGTAGTAGGAACCCAAGTTAAGTACAGGATGGCACTGTTATATTCCCAATAATGTACCTTGATTTCCCCAACCTCAGAACAGCACACAGGAGATTTCCATTTTCCACATCAGCCATCTTTGTGGATTCTTATGTGGCACTGCCAACTCAGAGCCACTTGGTACTGAATGCTGGAAAGGTTTATGCTGTGGACAATCTCAATTAAGCTCCTATTAGTAATCTGTTTGAGAGTCCTCATTTAACTTAGGGCTCTATAGTGGTCAGGGAGAGGAGAATGTTCATTCCATTAGTCTTGGCTGAATTTAAACTCAGGACTTAAAAGTGAAAGGGTAATGTTGTAACCCATTGTGCCACCTTGTCCCTGAGCAACTGTTGCCTGTTTATTTTGCATTGACCCAAGCTCTCCATAAGCAGAAACATATAACCAAGTATAAATTTTTACATACCTCCTATAACTTTTGACAATCTAAAAATTCATTCTTGGCAAATAACACTGGTTATAAAACTCAGCAGTAATATTTTAAACATGAGAATCCCACTGTAGCTTTCTGTTGTCAAATGGCTAAATACAGCTGAGCATACTAATTTAGTTTGGATTTTAGATTAATTTAACCTAACCTAAACCAACCTTTACCCACTCACTTAACCCTCAGCTCCAGAATGCTGAAGTTGCAGGCAAAAACTACAAGCTCTGCTCCACATTGTTTAAGTAGGTGTGGATTCTGATTTCTTGCAGACATCAATCTTTCAAAATTCTGGAGTTAAACTGATCAGTGTGGCCCACTGCATCCCAATCAAGTTTGACTTGGCTTTTCAGCTTGTTACTATGCTCATTTCAATAGATAATAACATTATCTAGTGGGGCTTTTAAAAGAGCCAGATGAGAAAACAATAGCTAAAGGATGTGTGAAAACTAATAGAAATTGAACTTTGCAGGAAATTGTGCCAATATATTCCTTCTCAGATAAATTCAGTGGCCCTGAGCGTGTTAAGAGTCCATCAGATATCATTTCATTCATTTTGAAGCTCACTAAGATGAGGTATGTTCAATGTTAATGGTTGGAGCAATCATCCACTTATTCACCTAATTTTCCATCAGTGTTTTTCCAGCAAAGCACTTTTCCCCTCCAGGATTGCATAATGGAAATTCAGACGCATGATATGCATGATTTGCTGACCATTTATTTCAAATGGTTAGAAAATTATGTGCAGCACATACCCATATTTCCAAACTGCTCCTCCAGCAGGCAAGACCCTCTAAGAGGAGAATTAAAGCCAGGAAATTATCCCTCGTACCAACACGTGCCTTAAACCCAAACTTATTAAAGCACCTCCAATGCACCATGAGCAATTACCCTTTTCCACAATCATCTTTGTGGTCTCTGAGATTTAATGCCATTGTTTTTGTGCTGTGGCCACAATGAACTGGGTTGAGACGGCCCAAACTCATTTCATATACGGCCTTACAGCCCCCGAGAGAGAGAGGAAACTTTGATCTAGTCAGTCTGGGTTGGACTTGATTCCAGGCTCCAGCAGTGAGAGAGCAGTATGCTGATCTACTGTGTCACCCACTTCCCATCGCTCAAGTTTTGTCTTTGACTTGTTACTCCTGTACCTACAAGGCAATTAATATTATTCGTTGTCTTTGCATATAACATGTTAAAGGGCTGTTGCTTACCACTTTTTCTCTGGAGCGGAGCACACCTAGTTTTCCAAAGCGAACATGGAATGGGGAGCACTGAAGACTTCCATCTGGCTGTTGAACAACAATGATATCGATGCAGCCGGATAAAGTGGCAGGATTTAATCCCTTGTAAAGCTCTTTCACTGTGACAAACACTTGCCCAGCCAATTGCCCAACGTAATTCATGGTCTGTGTCTTTAAAACAAAAAGAAGTATTTACTTATAAAACTGTAAACACATCAGGTTCGACATGTACGCTGACGACACCCAGTTCTACCTCACCACCACCTCTCTTGACCCCTCCACTGCCTCTGATTAATCACGCTGCTCGTCTGACATCCAGTATTTGTTGAGCAGAAACTTCCTCCCACTAAATATTGGGAAGACCGAACCCATTGTCTTTGGTCCTCACCGCAAACTCCTTTCCCTAGCCACCAACTCCATCCCTTTCCCTGGCCACTGTCTGAGGCTGAACTAGACCATTCACAACATTGATATCCTACTTGATCCTGGGATGAGCGTCTGACTCCATATCCGCTCCATCACCAGGACCTCCTACTTCCACCTCCTTAACATCACCTGTCTCAGCTCATCTGCTGCTAAAAACCTCATTCATGTCTTTTGTTACCTCTAGACTCGACTATTCTAATGCTCTCTTGGTCGGCCTCCCACCTTGCACCCTCCGTAAACTCGAGCTCATCCAAATCTCTGCTGCCCGTATCCTAACTTGCACCAAGTCCCATTCCCCACCCCTGTGCTCCCTGACCTACATTGACTCCCAGTCCAGCAACGCGTTGATATTAAAATTCACATCCTTGTTTTCAAATCCCTCCATGGCCTCACCCATCCCTATCTCTAACTCCTCCAGCCCTACAATCCTCCGCGATCTCTGCGCTCCTCCAATTCCGGTCTCTTGCGCATCCCCGATTTTCATCGCTCCACCATTGGTAGCCACAAATTCAGCTGCCTAGGCCCTAGGCTGAGCAATTCCCTCCATAAACCACATTGCCTCTCTATCCGCCTTTAAGACGCTCCTTAAAACCTACCTCTTTGACCAAGCTTTTGTTCACCTGTGTCAAATTTTGTTTAATAATGCTCCTGTAAAGTGCCTTCGGATGTTTTACTACATTAAAAGATGCTATATAAATGCAAGTTGTTGTTGAAAGTACCAGGCAGGAAACATGTGATACCAATTATGTTCCATGTGTTGAAAAACGTAGTGAGATTATAAATTGTGATGTTCAGACCAGGGCTATGTATAGGAAAATGAGATGGAAATTTGCAGAATTGCTGTTTTGAAATGGAAATTTACAGTGCGCTTTAAATTACATTAGAATCAGATACAACCTCTTCAACCTCATCACAGCTAAACTCCTACAAGGGTCGGGGGGGCAGAGGTGTTGTATTTTTCCATGTCTATGCGTATCCATTTTGTCGAGATGAGTGTCTCTGCATCATGGGTAAAAAGCAGGATCACCGCACTACAACTATTTACAGGAAGTCAATGTGAACTGACTTTTTGAATCAATAATTTGTTTACTATTTTTAAATTCTGATTAATTTTGTGAATAATGCAATAGCATAGGTGACATTTATTAAATTGTTAAATCAAACGTTGACAAAATTATTTTATCTGGTTTTTAGAATTTCTTGACAAAATATTGGTTGCTTTTATTTACATGGTGTTACCAAATTCTAGACCCTAATGGTTAAATCAATCAAGAAATTTTGTTGTAAAAACAAAAAATGCTGGAAACACTCAGGTCAGGCAGCATGACATTTTGGTTTTGACAGAAATGAGAAACTCTAGGATTTTACTAAAACCAAAAATATGTTGGAGTAAAATTACATGTAAATAGTTGCCAATTATCTGCTTCAAGTAAATAGCTTCAACGGCATTCCTAATCATGGGATGAGGAAAGATCATTTAGGCCATTGAACCTGTCCTTCAACAGACCCCATACAATCTGCTCTATCATGGACTCCACTCACCCCGTGTAGCCTCCTTACATTTTACATTATTTATCCTGGACAGGTGCTGTTCTTGCTGCATCTCCTTCATCTTTCCCCATAAGCTTGCCATTCCTAATCCCACACTATCACCCCACCTATGATCAAACTTCCCTCTCAGAACAGAAAATGCTAGAAATACACACCAGGACATAAAAATGAAAAGATAGACTAGCCTTCCAAGTGGATGCCCTTTATCAGAACTCAGAAAAAAAAGTCTCATTACAACTTGTCACTCTCCTTTCTAAATGAATGACCCTCCCATCTCACTCCTACTTTCTCCCACACTGTTGCACTTTCCCGTCTTTATTATGATACTTTCTCACCCAGTCTTAAACATTACTGTCTCCATTTGACTTTTTATTCTTTCTCAGCCTCTCTTCTAGCTTCCATCTTATTTTTTCCCGTCCTACTTTGTTTCAAAATATTTTTTTCCCTCCATATAGTGAACACATTTCAATTCTGTTTGCCTGTTCTAAAATGGATTATTCTAAAATTTGAGCAACACATCCGTTTTTGTTATGGAGGTGTGTGGTCATGTTTCTACAGATGTCTCCATATTCTTTGAACCATCTGTATGACAGAATACGACTGCCTATAACTTATGGAATGCTTTTGAATACTTTTCAAGGTCTTGGGCATATCTTCTACAAAACTGAATCACAAATCCAAAAGCCAACATGCATGTAGAAACTTGTCCCAAGGACAAAAGATTAGTACGATGCTTCAACTGAAACCTAGTTTGAAAAAGATTGGTGTTTTGTTTTGACTAAAAGTTGGATTTTACACTTGCATGCACAAGCATACCAACATTTAGTAGTTTAATTTTTTTCTTCTTTCCTGATTTTTTTTCTGATAACTTTCTCCCCTCACCTCCTTGCTGGTGTAGAGTTACATGCACACAGAATCTTCTACCTCATTACAGTAACAAGGCATCAGTTTCCAGTTATGTGTTCTCCACAAGGGCTACAGAATATGATATAAAAGAGGTATTACATTGTATGCCTCCAGTCCTATTGCCATCACATAGCATCAAACAGCAATCCTGGGGAACTCTTAATAATGGAAATCAGAAGCCTTGTCCAAAACACTGGGAGCAGAGTAAATTAAATTGGCCCATAATTTGCTGTCAAAATAGCAGTGAGGCTAATAGCACGCTATTATTTATGTGCAAACGCTGCAGCAACTTCAGGTGAGGTGCAGATGCGTGGTTCAACGCGAAAATTCAAAAACTACTGACCGAGATGCACCATTTTGCCATTAGCTTTGCGAAAACGGCATCGCACTGCCTGGTTCACTATTGAAATGCATTGAGCAGCGTGACATTGCTGTATTTGCATGGTAAATACGAAGTAAACTCATCACAGAAAGTTAGAGCTGGTCTGAAGTGACACAAGGAGTCTATTTTGAAGCCATTTCAGGTCTGTACATATTTAATTAAGTCAGATTCTTTTAACAATGTGTTGGTTGTTAATTGTTGCCAATGAACCTCTTTGGCACTGAAATAACTGTTATAAGTATGGAGTCTCAATCCTTCAGGTTCTAATTGTTGTTGGATATTTTGAAAATGTGAATTTTTTTTCCTTTGTCTCTTCTTTCTCTTAATCCAATCTTTCTTTCCCTCTATTTCTCTTTCTGTACCTGATGTGGCATTGAAATTCACACACTCTAATTTACACTTCCTTATCAGTACTTGCACTGTTTATTTCACAATCCTTCAATCTGATTGGTTAAGGAGATACACAGTTGCTTGCCCTGTTCATCAGGTCCCAGATGCCCGGTTTCCCTCGCTGCACCGTTATCAGCTCGCACTTTCAGCGACTTACGACCCAAAATATCAGAGATTAAATGGGCACGAGCAAGTTAACTATCAGGGAACGCCATTAAATTCACTCCTACATTATTATAATGGGTTATAATTTGCTGTAACAGGGCAATTTTCAATTCACACAGAGTCAGCAGAACTATGACTTAAAGTTCTTAGAAGTCTGTGTCGTAACGTTCTCCAAATATACTTCCAAACCTTGAAAGTTATAACAATTCACTTTGTCTTATAAAGATCATGTCAAAAATGTGGCTTAGACATAGTACGAGATTTATGTGGAGGTACCCTAGATATTTCAAAGTACTGTCAGCTACACAACACCCAAATACAAGAGATCAATTTCACTGACTTATTTTACCCCGATGGCCTTCGAAAGCATCTTGTCCCTCTGCGCCATATCACCTTTGTCCACAGTATATACACACTGGAGTTTGATTCTTTTTCAACACTTTGGTCTTTTTTTTTTACACTGTGTGTACCCATGGTGTGTGCTCGCAATTTGTTTTGTTACACTATGATGTAGCCTGGTGCACGTGTGTGAGACAGCCACTTTCTTGGCTTGAGCTCGATGTCTCTCATAAAAGTAGTATTGCACTGAATGAATTCAAAGTGGGGGGTAAAGTAATAGATTTTTTGCAGAGAAAGCAATTGACACAGTAAAGCATGATAATATTTGAATTTTGGGACTGCCCAGGTGGAGCACAATAGTCCCTTCTGGTCTTGTGCACGTTATGTTCCAGAGACTAGAGCCATAGTATAAACAGAACATATGTCATGGACCCACTGAACTATGACATGGATCAAACTGGGGTAGACCCAACACAGCAACTTGCCATGACTGGGAACTGCCTCAGAGCTGCTCCCACTCCACTGCCATAATTTTGCCAGGGTTTCTGCCACACTTCCCGCAAAGTTACAGCAGCGGAGCAGGAGCAGCACCGAGGAAACTTCCAACCTATGACTTTGTGGCCTGTGCGTTATTCAGAAATATAAGGTTCAATCTACAGCATATACTGAGTTAACTGATGTCAGTCAGGGCAGCAGTTAGAGGTACTACAAATGGCCTCAGTCCACGTGGGCCAAAGAAGAGAGGGAAAAGAATTAGCCAAGTTTTCCCCTCCTGATCTCTATCCAGCAAGTCCTGTGTGGCCATGGACATCAGCTGAGGACAGGATTGAGCTCCTCTGTAATGCCCCTAATAGTTAAATAATCTATCAACGCTCACTATCTAAGAATGGCCACATGAACAAGAATGGCCAGAGGACAGCCAGTGCCCAGCTTAGCAAGAGTCACAGATTTCAAAAACAGAGAGAGGAGCAAATTAATGTGGTGAGAGGTCATTGTAGATCATAAGCATTTCAATTTGGGACAATCTTGAAGAAGTGAACAGTCTCCTGGATTTGCACAAATTTTGGAAATACATAATTTAATGTACTTCTTTCGAACCATTTTGTACTACTTCCAAGATTTTCTAGGCTCAGAGTCAGATACCCTTATTTATAAAAATTCAGACCCTGTAAGGCTGCTTGTTAGAGAGCAGTCAGGACATTAATATAGAAGGTAACAAGCACCATGGTGACACTCAGCATTACATTAGTGCCATGGAACAGGACAGACACAGCGTCCAATTACCTTCCGCTCAACTCTCAAATCGGAATTATATCAAGTAACATGGCACTGGGCAGATGTTGCAGCATCTACCAGCCAGGGAGGGAGCTCAGGAAAGTCACAGCTGAATCATTGTCAATCCCTCCGAGCAACTAGCTACAGCAGTCACTGGCTGTGGCCTAACAAAAAGTTATGCGCACATCTTTTGGGGTGTATCTGGCCAGGCAGAGAAGGAAAAAAAAAACTGGGAATTTACTCAAATAACTCCACAAAAACAAAATGAAATCAAAAAGAACATTGAAGGTAGCAACAGAAAGCAGAATCCACATGGCTTTTAAGGTTAAAGTTTGACTCAACAAGTCCAGAGTCTGAGCATAACCAAGTGCGTGTTTTAGTTAAAATGACGAGATTGGCTCCCACAATGACTGAGTCAGTAAATACCCTGCCCAGTGCTGAACTGGGCCAACCAGAACAGGAAGGATTGTTTAAATAGATGCATTTTCTAAAGACATTACTTTGACATGGTCAGAAATAATGTGTTCAAAACTGCTGACACAACTCCTTTACCTAAAAAGGTATCTAGCAGTAAATGGAGTGTTTTAATTTAATGCCCATTTTATCTGCAATTCTAAACACTTCTTTCAAAAAAAAATTAAAAGGTTTCTCGCCATTGCAGAGAAGGGGGGGCTTGGTCACATCTGTCTTTTATTTTACCTATTTTAGATTCTCACCTCGTCCACCTTTCCCTCCCCCGACACCCCAGATGGTGCATCTTTCTAGTCAAAAGACTAGATGGGCAAACTGCTCAAAAGGCCACTGTAATCTGCATAGGAGTTGGATGAGAATAAACTGAATTCATTTACCCAATCAGCTTTTTCTCCCTCCTTCGAAGGAAGCACTTCTGCTTAGACCACTCCACTTCTATGGCCCAGTTGCAATGAATAGGAAAATACGCTGTGTCCACACATGTATAGTGCAGCAATGATAATTCATGCTTTGCATTCAGATTAGGAGGGTCCAAAATTCAAATTATAAAAACCTGTATCTGAGCAGGTAGCACCTTCACTAGGGTTCCAAGGAAATTCTACCCTTGCTTTGACTTTCAAAGCTCAGATGTATACCCAACACCAGAATATCAATACGTAATACTGTGCCACTGCCAGAAGCCTACTGAGAAGGTTGCCTATGTAGTCTTTTGAACAAAAAGAGACACAGGCTGGGTGAAAAGAGTGGACAAGGTCAAAGCCAGCCACTTAACAACACCCCCCAGCTCAACCTGCACTAGACGATGATGTATATCATACACACAAAAGGTACCAGAGGAAGCATCGCATCTATACCATGAGATAGATGTTATCTCCCAGAACACCAAGATTTAGGCCCATTGCTGGCCCATAGCTAAAATTAGAGCTCATGGAATTGAAGGCAAATTATTGACCTGGTTAGGCGGAAATTTAGGGGTCCATGTACACAGATCACTAAAATGAAGTAGTCAGGAAAAAAAAAAATCAAAAAGGCCAATGGAATGTTAGCCTTTATAACTAGAGGGCTAGAATAACAAGGGGAGGAAGTTTTGTTACCGCTAAAAAAAGCCCTGGTTAGACCACATCTGGAATACACTGTACAGTTCTGGGCACCGCACCTTAGAAAGGATATATTGACCTTGGAAGGAGTGCAGCGCAGATTCACTAGAATGTTATCAGGGCTCCAAGTGTTAGATTATGAGGGGAGATTACATAAAGTAGGTTTGTATTCCCAGTAAGGGGTGATTTGATTGAGATTTTTAGGATTCTGAAAGGAATTGATAGGGTAAAGAGAAACTTTTCCTGCTGATGGGGGAGTCTAGGACAAGGAGTCATCACCTCAAGATCAGAGCCAGGCCATTCAGGAGAGAAGTTAGAAAACATTTCTTCACACAAAGGGTGGTAGAAGTGTGGAACAATCTCCCACAAAAAGTAGATGCTAGTTCAATTCATCTGAGATTGATAGACTTTTGCTAGCCAAAGGTATTAAGGGATACGGAGCCACGGCAGGTGGATGATGTTAGGATACAGATCAGCCATGATCTCACTGAATGGCAGAACAGGCTCGAGGAGCTGAACGGCCTATTCCTCTTCCTGTGTTCCCATAGAATAGATGCATCCAGCAGAGATCAACCTAAAAATATATTGTTCTTCTGCAAATGCCAGGCTGGTTATTGGGGTGAAAATAGCATTAACCACAGAGGAACAAAACGCCCTTTTCCACATTTGCACCACTATTTAATTTTTAAAATAAAAAGGCCAAACAATATGCATCCATTCAATGGGTTTATCACCAAAAATAAGCACTTTTAATAAGAGTGTCTAATCCTCCACCTGTGAGTAACCTGATTTTAAATCACTTTAAAAAACTATACTGAACCATTTAATAGTTTCATTGGCAGACACTAGTCAATTTCTTAGTAAATTATTTTTGGAATATGAAAAAAAACTTTTAAAATGTGCCTACTAGTGCTTGTGTCTCCAAAAAAAAATTAGTGCAATTTGAAAAGCCTTCCCAAACCAGCGCATTCTCGACCAGGGCGGCGGGGGTGGCCAGTTTGTGGGCAGGGCCTGATACAGGCAAATTGAATCTTGAACCCAAAAAGATCATGGAAAACACTAGCGTAAGTGCTTTTGGACATAACTCACTTACTTTTAAAAATCCCCAATCTTATGCACTGGTTCGGCCGATTCCACCCGGATTGTGCCGATATTACCAGCGTAAACGAGCAGAAACTCTACCCCAGTATGTTTTGCGTGGACCGTGAAAGGAAACAGTATAATGTTACCTATACAACTACTACTAAAATTCCCGTCCATCATTTATTTATTGTGTCCTATTGCCATGCTGTGATACTGACCCTTCAACAGGGACGGATGTCCTGAAATACAGTGTTGTTAATCTACATTATCAGGTTGTTCCTAATTGGGCAGAATTCTGCTACAAGCTTGTTCAGCCCTAATGCCGTGCCTTGGAATGAGAGGACATGGATTTAGTCCTGTAAACCCTACCAGCGGAGTTCCTGATCTCACCCATGCCATTGTGTGGATGCCATCCACTTTCCCACAGCAAGGGAAGGCAGATTCAAGGGACAGTCACCCCAGACTGTCCATTAAAATAATGCTGAAAGCAGAATTCATAACAATATCTTTTAAGAGTTGATAAATATTTGAAAAAGAAAAAATTAAGAGTGGAGAGAAGCAAGGCAATGGGATACCTGTTTCAATGAGTCAACACAGGAGGGTTAAGGCCAAATTACCACCTTCTGCGTTGTGAAATTCTGGTTTTCCTCATAGCTGGTTTTGGAGTCACGTTGCCAGAGGCCTGGAAGTATCTCACCTGCCCACCCCTCTCTCTCTCTCTCTCTGGGCTGATACAGGATGTGGAGGAGAGGAGAGGTTAAAATACCTTATAATCAGGGGTCTGATCCCAAAGAAAAAAAACACACAATTTTTAAGTTGCTGTTGATTATTTACACGTTAGAATCACAACATTTAGAGCCTTTGAATACAATAGGAAATCTCACTTTTCCCAAGCAAAACAGGTCAAGCACTTCCAAAAAGCAGCGTACTGGAACATTCAATTCCGTCATTTATAATCGGGGAAGATTTTGCAGCAGGAATATAAAAGGTACTTTTTTTATAAAAAAAACTCAAAATAGTCACATTTTCGTAGCCGAAACCATGTTATTATAATCACTGATTATTACCGCAGAGGCTGCAATGCTGCAGCCTGATCACTGCAATGACAGCCTACGACTGAACAACAACCTCAAAAACACTTTACAACTTAATTCCTTTCCCAAATTAAACAAATCCATCTATTTTTTTTTTAAAGTTTAGCAGAAGGATATTCTGCCAAAGCTTTACCTCTTTCAGGCCTTCGGTTTACAAGTGTAAACAATAAACTCACAGCGAACGTTCCGTCTGATGTAGCGGCTGGGTCTGAATACGCTCCTTGTTCAGTCTTAAACCTGAGACCTTCCCAACAGCAGCTGACATCATTATCAAACCCCGCGCTCCAATAGAATCGCACAACTCAAAGGCACCACCATGGTGCGACCTTCCGAAACCACGGCAGCATTTCCTGGGAGGCAAATTGTGCCTTGGAGGGGAACTTACTTCAATGCGACTGCCAGCAGAGTTATACAAGAATGCATTTGTACTTAAACACCCTGCTCATTTCAAAAGAGTGGAAAACGCGCCTGCTCTGTTTCGTCTTCCTTTCGCACTGAAAAAAAACACCCAGCTGCTGCACGAAGGATCAAAAAAAAGGGATTGCTTCAGGATTCTCTCAGTTCTGATACGATGGTGACATAATACAGATCTCTTTGATTTAGATCAACAGCAGGGGACTCGAGGTTACTCATGGATTACTGTGCGTTTGCTGTCTGAATAAACTGCAGATGTTCTGATCTGGCTGGGATCCCCCCCCCAACTCCCCTTGGTGTGTCCTGTTTACATTCATTATCATTCAATGTGATGACTGATCCATCAGGCGGTGGGAACAACCTGAGGTGATCCGTTTAGCCAATCGAGTAACACCTGACAATGACATCTCAGCACTTCTGAGAAAGTTGCACTGTTACACTCGACTCAATTCCATTTACACATTTAAAGGCAGCTGTTAATGGTTTGCTGGTCCCATTTTTTAAAAATCGAATCTACCCGAGGAAAGCTTTTAACATATTTCATCCTAAGCAAGGTGATCTTCTATTAAAATTAATTTGAAAATTATGAAGTACATCAAAAGGATAAACCCACCAAACATTGTAACTGAATTTGTTTAATGTTCCTGAGTTTTCACAAGGAGGAAAAACAATGTGGTATTGTGACTGCCTGAAAGTTTAAAAATATTAAAGTGCAAGTCACATGATTGGGATCTTTTGTTAAATTCAGTGTTTAATATTAAACATTCATTTGTTTTATTCTCTCCATTTCAGATGAATTTTGGAGTACTTTTGTTTAAACTGTAAGTGCTGATGACATCGACAAGGTACTGATTAGTGAGCCTGTGGGTGTGGGAGGACTTGAATTAACATGCAAAGGTGTGCACTATTGTGACATAACTACAAGGTGAAAAAGAAAGCAGCTGTAATAAGGAAAGATAGTTAAAATAACACTCCCTGAATCGCTTGCTGCAAAAGAGAGCATGATGGAGTAGCACTATTTTGAAGGCCTTGTCTGATCAAGGGAGGTTGTGAGGAGGGAGAATTTGGAGGCATATCAGGGAATGAGAGATGGCTTCTCTGCCAGTGCCACCACAACTTTCCCCCCCCCGCTCCATCCCAGGCCATCTCACTCCTCCTTGGACTTTTTCGCTCTAACCCAGCCTATTCAATTTAACTGTGGCCTCTCCTCATTGTGCCCCAACCTCTCTCTGGTATGTGCTGTTGGTGTTACAGCCTTCATCTTTTTTTTTGATAATACCATAACTCTTTGGCAATTGGAGCCCTTTGAGTGCTGAGGCACCACCCCAGGAGAGTGGCCTTTGCTCCATGGAAGAGATACCTGCAGTCCTCGCTCAGGATGACAGCATACCTGCTCCCTCACCAGACACTCCGCCAGTACCCTTGCTGGTGCCACTCAGCCAGCCAGCCCAGACTGCTGCAGCCCAAACCAGGATGCTGCAGTTTGCAGCTGGGCCCTCAGAGTTCCAGATCTGCTCGAGGACATCCTCCACAGCCATCTGAAGTGTCCTTAATGGAAGCTCAGCAGCCTTCCACCTCCCAAGCTGTAGCCAATGGGGAAGCACTTCGTAGGAGCACCAGGAAAGGAATACAAGCACTCAAAACAGGCAATAAGGGCTTGCACAGGGTGATTGTCATTTGTTTTGTCAATGCCTACATGATTTGTTTACTAAATTTGTATTTTGTTACTGATTTGGTGTTGGTGTTTGTCTTTGCAATGAAGTGAGGGGAAGACCCATAAGTTTGGAGTAAAGGAAGGCAATCGGATGGTGGTTGTAAGAAGAGAGGAAAGGATTGTGGGACGATTGTTGAATGGGGAATGGGAGGTCTGAATTAGTTGAAGCTCCTCGATGAGTTTGTCTCTGAGAGCTCCAGCAGGTAGGGGGTTTGGTGGTCGATGCCCCTGCTCCTCCTCCTCTTCCTGCTCCTCCTCCTGAACTTGTTGCTGCCTAGGTGATGGTAAGGGCTGGTTCTTCATGAAGGCAAAGTTGTGGAGCATGCAGCAGATGATGACAATCACTCAGGGGTTCACTGCAAAGCTCCTCCAGAAGGATCCAGGCAGCAGATGCGTTACTTGAGCACACCTATTGTCTGCTCGATGGTGTTCCTTGTGGCAGCATGGCTCTCATCTTAGGCGTGCTGTGCGCAAGTTCCTGACTAGAGTCATGAACCATGACCGGAGGGGATAACCCTTGTCGCCCAATAGCCATCCTGTAACTTGGCGGCCTGGTTGGAATAAAGTAAGCACAGAGGACTGGCGCAGGATGGAAGAGTCATAACTGCTGCCGGGATAGCGGGCACAGACCTGCATGATGCACAGCCTGTAGTCGCAAACCAACTGTACATTGAGGGAGTGGAATCCCTTTCGATTCATAAAGGTGCCGGGCTGCTAATGGGGAGCATGCAAGGCTAGGTGCAAGGCAGTCAAAGGCACCTTGTACCCTGGAGCCCTGAAGCCTGCCATGCGTGCGAGATCTAGTGCTCTCTCGTTCTGCTTCGCTCTGTCAATAGGAAAGGAGATGCAGATATTTTGTCTGGTGTAGAGAGCCTCGGTGACCTCCTTGATACATCGGTGTGCAGCAAACTGTGAGATGTTGCTGATGCCACCTGTTGCAGCCTGGAAGGAGCCAGAGTCATAAAAGTTGAGGGTGACAGTGACCTTGACAGCCACAGACAGTGTTGTCCACACCCTAGTTTGAGGCTGGAGTTGTGGCTGCAGCAGGTGGCATAGCTCGGTGACAGCCTCCTCGATGAAGCGAAGGCACCTCATACATTGCTCCTCTGTAAAGTTGGTGTAGAATGAAGTGCTCCCTGAAGACACTCTGTGGAGATGGCCACCTGTTCAGTGGGCTCCTCCTCCCTCTTCTGGCAGCTTCTCCTGCTCTGTGGTGTCTTCTTTGCTGCTCCCACCTGTGCTCCAGCCTCAAAGGCGACCCTATGAGATCACCCATGTCTGCAGCCAGTCTATTTGTGAGGCAAACAGCAACAATAGTGCAAGAGCAGCAAAATCTCTCTGCAGACAAAGTGAACTTTCCAGAGTGATGCAACACATAAAAAACGGCGAGAAGTCAAGCAGTAGCCAGAAATAATAAAGCAGCAACTAACCTATAAGTACTGCATGATCTCTTTAAATAGCACTGGTGAGGAGGCCTTCCTGCCGGTTAGCGCCATGTTGTGCCGTGTGAGGTCAGCACGTGGCGAATGAAGCACTGGGGTGATCGAAAATGGAAAAGGGGTCCTGCAAGAAGTGCAGTACCCTAAATTACACACGTTATTTAAAGCTTAGAACGTTGTCAGTGTGCACTCCTGCCACCAGCACAATCTCCTGTACCAATATAACGGGCAGCTGGAACTGTGTGCGCACGTCCTGCCCACCATATTGGAGGCTTAATAGGCTGCTTAGGCACTGGGCACTGCACAGCTGAAGTTCTAGGCCAATATTCTTTCCCTCTCACAGATTAATTACTGCAAATAATCATGTTGCATACTTTTGCTCTCTCTTCTCAAAAATTCTACTTTGTGCATGTGGTGGAAGATAATAAGTTAGTGATTGGAACAATTACAATGTCTAAATAAAATGTTTTAATTGTAAATGGATTTGTTGTGTAAAACTCTGGTTAGACCACATCTGGAATACTGCATTTAATTCTGGGCACCACGCCTCAGGAAGCATATATTGGCCTTGGAGAGGGTGCAACGCAGATTCATCAGAATGATACCGGGGGTAAAAGGGTTAAATTATGAGGTCAGGTTGCATAGACTAGGCTTGTATTCCATTGAGTGTAGAAGATTAGCCTTGCGATGTTTTACTACGATACAGGGTGCTATATAAATGCAAGTTGTTGTTGTGATCTAATTGATGTGATTAAGGTGATTAAAGGATTTGATAGGGTAGATAGAGAGAAACTATTTCCCGTGGCGGGGGAATCCAGAACAAGGGGGCATAACTTTAAAGTTAGAGCAAGGCCATTCAGGGGTGGTGTCAGAAAGCAATTCTTCACACAAAGGGCAGTGGCAATCTGGAACTCTCCCTGAAAGCTGTTAAGGCTCAGTTCAAAACTGAGACTGATAGATTTTTGTTAGGTAAGGGTATCAAGGGATATGGAACCAAGGCAGGTAAATGGAGTTAAGATACAAATCAGCCAAAATCTAATTGAATGGCGAAACAGATTCGAGAAACTACTGTTCCTCTGTTCACATGCTATCACTTAGATAAACATAGAAATTTATCATTGTGCCATCTTAAAATTAAGAGTATGCAGAGGGCACATTTCTATTCAGTTAATAAAAACATGCACCAACCTTCATATCACTGAACTTCCACACAAAATCCATACAATTTCTCACTGCACAGCCACCAACTAAGTTAAAAATCAATGAATAATCACAGAAGCTTTAAAATTCAGAAAACACATATACAGACCAATTTGCTGTTCCATCTTTGGAAAGAGCTGAAATATGCTGGATTGGCTTGGTGTTTCAGGGAACATAACAGCTGGGGAATAATTCCCATAATGTTTTCTTTCTTCCCACATTTGGGTCAGCGTTCCTTATTACTGGTGAAAACATGAGTGTACAAAAACATACTGCTGCTGCTAGCTTGCTGGAGAGTCTAGTTAGCGTGATAGCTTTTGACATACAAGCTTATGTAGTCTAACACATGATTGCAGTGGACTGATCTTTTCAATGAGCGTTTCACACTATGTAAATTCTAGTAACTGCATGGTCAAAGGTTATCCAGCGCCATTGATTACTATGATACAAATTTAACCAGAATTTTCAAATCTATAGTAAGCCAATTAATACTATACTGACAGATTGTACCAGGCCATTGTTTTACATACACTATGGTCCCAATTTTAACTGCCCCCACCTGGTGGAAACTGGATGGGAGGGTAGTTAAAATAGTGGGTGACAGTTATCCCCACCGATCCTGCTTCCTTCCCAGCGAGTCCCCATATTAACCTACTCTTTTGAGCAGGACACCTGCAGGAAGCAAGCAGGGTCCTACATTAAATATATAGACTATTGATCAGGACCCAATCCGCAATTTCAACGAGAGGCCTGAGCAGGGTTGGAGGGGGGGGTGGGTGGCGAGGGGGAGGGCATTGTCAGCTTCCCCATCAGGCAAAAGCTGCCGGGAGCTGGATCCTGGGCCAGAAGAGGCTCAGCAGGTAAGTTTAAAATTTATTTTTCAGGTTTTCTTGTGGGGCAGGAATGCTCCTCTGGGCCTCACAAGGAAGCCTGTCTTGAAGCGGGCTACGCACGCCCCCACCCAAGCCCTGATCGCCGCAAGCCCTCTCCCCTCCTGATTGTGGCCCCGAACATACGAACTAAGAGCAGGAGTAGGCCATTCGGCCCCTTGAGCTTGCTCTGCCATTTGATAAGATCATGGCTGATCTGATTGTGACCTCAACCCTACATTCCCGTCTACCTACTATAACCTTTGACTCCCTTTTTAATCAGGAATCAGAAGGGAGTTCCACAGACTCACGACCCTCAGAGAAAAATTTTCTCCTCATCTCCATCTTAAATGGGAGACCCCTTGTTTTTAAACTGTGGCCCCTGGTTCTAGTCTCTCCCACAAGGGGAAACATCCTCTCAGCATCTACCCTTTCAAGTCCCCTCAGGATCTTATATGTTTCAATAAGATTACCTCTCATTCTTCTAAATTCCAGTGTATACAGGGCAACATGTCCAACCTTTCCTCATAAGATAGCCCCCTCATCCCAGGAATCAGTCGAGTGAACCGCCTCCAGAGCAACTATGTCCTTTCTTAAATAAGGAGACCAAATCTTCACACAGTATTCTAGATGTGGTCTCACCAATGCCCTGTACAACTGCAGCAAAACATCTCTACTTTTATATTCCATTCCCCTTGCAATAAATGACAACATTCCATTTACCTTCCTAATCACTTGCTGTACCTGCATACTAACTTTTTGTGATTCATGTACCAGGACACCCAGATCCCTCTGTACCTCAGAGTTCTGCAATCTCTCTCCATTTAAATAATATACTGCTTTTATATTCCTCCTGCCAAAGTGGACAAGTTCACATTTTCCCACATTATACTCCATCTGCCAAATTTTTGCCCACTCACTTAATCTATCTAGATCCCTTTGCAGACTCCTTATGTCCTCTTCACAACTTTCTTTCCTACCTACCTTTGTGTCATCAGCAAATTTAGCAACCATACATTCGGTCCCTTCATCCAAGTCATTGATATAGATTGTAAATAGTTGAGGCCCAAGCACTGATCCCTGTGGCACTCCACTTGTTACATCTTGCCAACCTGAAAATGACCCATTTATGCCTACTCTCTGTTTCCTGTTAGCTAACCAATCCTTTATCCATGCTAATATGTTACCCCCTACACCATGAGCTCTTATTTTGTGTACTAGCCTTTGATGTGGCACGTTGTCAAAAGCCTTCTGGAAATCCAAGTACACCACATCCACAGGATCCCCTTTATCCACGTTACTTGTTACTTCCTCAAGGAACTCTAATAAATTAATCAAACACGATTTCCCTTTCACAAAGCCGTGTTGACTCTGCCTGATTGCATTGAGATTTTCTAAGTGCCCTGCTATAACCTCCTTAATAATAGATTCTAGCATTTTCCCTATGACAGATGTTAAGCTAACTGGCCTGTAGTTTCCTGCTTTCTGTCTCCCTCCTTTCTTGAATAGAGGAGTTACATTCACTATTATCCAATCTGATGAGACCCTTCCAGAATCTAGGGAATTTTGGAAAATTAATACCAATGCATCTACTAACTCTGCAGCCACTTCTTTTAAGACCCTAGGATGAAGTCTGTCAGGACCTGGGGACTTGTCAGCTTTTAGTTCTAATAATTTTTTCAAAACCCTTTCCCTGGAGATTGTAAATGTTTTAAGTTCCTCCCTCCTTTCACCTCTTGATTCACAATTATTTCTGGCATGTTATTTGTATCCTCTACAGTGAAGACAGATGCAAAATATCTGTTCAATTCATCCCCCATTTCCTTATTCTCCATTATTAATTCCCCAGACTCTCTCTAGAGGACCAATGCTCACTTTACTTACTCTTTTCCTTTTTAAATACCTGTAGAAACTCTTACTATCTGTTTTTATATTTCTAGTTAGCTTTCTCTCATACTCTAATTTCTCCCTCATTATTCTTTTAGTCTTTCTTTGCTGTTTTTTATATTCTGACCAATCTTCTGACCTGCCACTAATCTTTGCAGAATTGTATGCTTTTTCTTTCAATTTAATACTATCTTTAACTTCCTTAATTAGCCACGGATGGTACGTCCTTCCCCTAGAGCTGTTGTGTAAATCCAGAGTTAGGGCCCAACATAAGTGAGGGAGTCTCACCCCGTTTCACTCTGGAGTCAGGTTAAAACATAACTCAGGATTTAAACTGCAAAATTTTAATTATTGGTGAGGAGCAAAACTGTTTTCTTAATAACTATTTTGCATTTTATTTTCTCCATTGCTGCTGCGTTATAGTTTTAGTGACTATTTTGCACGTAGTATCCACTGTCCTTCCTGTCTTGCATCATTGTTCTAGTTTGTGAAGTGTTGATATCAAACCCAAGCAATGTCATTTTTACACAGGAATCACGATTACAACTCCCATTAAATTACCAGAGCTGCTCATAATAATCAGAGCTATCAATACTAGGCCACTCTTAAGCCCCGATGTTAAAGGGAGGGGGCAGGTAATGGGCTTGAGACCCAAAGCTGGCAGCGCACCCGCGGAATCCGGGGACATGGCGGCCCCCCCCATTCTTAACGGCCAGGCCTCATTTCCATATATTTTGTCCATGACCCACCCGAACTCGGCCAGATCCACTACATGTCTGGCGGGCGTAAGCGGGAATTCGGTGGCAAGAAACCGCAGCTGGGGGCCCAGGTAAGTAGCAAGGGCAGTTCTGGACGCGATCAGGGGAGGAGGGCAGCCTGGAGCAAGGGAGGCCCAAGGCTTCCATGTGAGGCCCGGAGGAGCACTCACACTCTTCCTGCCCATGACACCTAAAATAAAACTTTAAAACTTACCTGCCTGGTACTCTTCTGGCCCACGATCCCCTCCCGGCAGGTCTGGCCTGAAAGGGAAGCCGTCACTGCTTCCCCACTCAGGCCTCCAACTAAAATTCCTGCCCTTCCTGCGGGTGTACTGCTTGCCTGCTCAAAAGTGTAGTATAACATTGGGACATGCCAGGATGGCAGCGGGATCAACGGGGATAAGTTGCTGTCCTCATTTTAACTGCCTCCCTGCCCAGTTTCCACCAGTCGGGGGAGTTAAAATAGGGGCCCAAGTGTGAGATTTTCAGAAACGAGTCAGCTGCATGCCCAAGATATTGTCTCCAAAAACATAAACATGGTTAAAATACGTTATGTTGCATGACACATTTTAATCTGAATTGGCTGTGTTTTGGAAGCTGATGAGTGTCCTATATGTTTATCAGCTGATTGGTTAACCTAACAGAGATCACCTAGAAGAGGTAGCCTCACACTGGGAAATGGAATAGAAGTGGGATGTGGCATGAGATAGCAAGCATACACGAGACTGTCACTCGATATGGAAGAATTGGTAAGTCTGCCTATAAACCCCAAAATGCATCTAAACCCAATCTGCCACACATATTAATTAATTCTCATAAAATTTAATTTTCAAATCAGGACCCATCTGCATGGAGGTTAGATAAGCCAGCTCAAATAGGAGGCCTTGATGAATCAGTTTGATGAGAGGAAGTGGATTACATGGTGTGTAGCCTAGTTAATGGGAGGGTGGCAGGTGTGGATGGTATTAATGCTGAATTCAAAAGACTGCTGTGGGTGAAAATGGGGGATCTGCATTCATCTTGGAAAGCAAGCTCACCTCGGAGCTTCACTTCTGCGGTTGTTGAGTAGGATTCTGTTTGAGGCACACATGTCCTCAGAGTTTCAGAGCTCAGTTATCGTTTCTTGCTTCAAGAAGGGAGGTCCTATTGAGCCCAAAAAGTACCAAGGAATCTCACTGATATAAGTGGATCTCAAGGCAGTCCTTCAGATCGTCCCAGCATGCATATCAGATGTTTTGGAGTCCCATGGAGTAACCAGAAAAGAACAGGCTGGATTTGGTTCTCATGAAGAATGTACAGGACAAGTGATGGCTTTGTAGAAGTAAATCCATTACATTGCTTTCATTAATTGTCAAAAAGCTTTTAACCTAGTGCCTCATGCGGCCTCTTGGTGAAGCTGGAAGCTATGGGAGTAAAAGACCAATTCTTGGTTTTATTCAGGATGTGTACTCCAGTTCCAAAATATTTCTAAGAGTAGATGATGAACTCACTGAACTTATCTCTCTCAAAAGAGGAGTGAGGCAAGGTTGTTTACTGTAACCCATTCTATTCTGTGTCTTTATCAACGATGTGTTGTATGGCATAAAAATGAATGTATTTGGAGTGTCTGTTCGAGGCATTTCTGAAAGTATTGCAACCCTTCTTTTTAAGGAAAATATTGTGTTGTTGGAGGATGCAGGTCAAATCAACATCTTGAACAATGACCCAACTAGTGGAATATGATGCCCACAGATGGGATAGTGCCCTCAAGTGCGGTATTATGGCTTTACATGCCTCAAGAGGAGATCTTGAAGTTATTGATTGGAATACACAAGGAGCATCTGTCCCAATTGTTGATCCATAACAGTATCTGGGGGGTCCTACTAGATACCGTATTCAGCCCGGATATAGTGTTTTGTTCAATGATAGCAAAGTCCCAAAGTAGGTTGTTTGTGGTCCATAAGAAATGTGCAAATAGTTCTCTTTCATGGTTCCTAAGCATAAAATGGAATGGCTTCTTATGGTCAATGTGAGAGATCCTGGACCATGCTGTGAGGTGGATGTGTGGCAAAAAGGAGAAACGGCTGCAGAAAGGGAGGGCTCTGGCTTGCACTGACCTGTCACTGAGTACACTGGAACCAGCAGCCTCATAACAGGCACACCGCTTTCCAAAGGCCACGGAATTAAGGAGTAGTGATGTTAAAAACCTGGTTCATGCAATTGGACTTGAATGTCCACCATGCAACTCATAAGGAGCTCCTGGTGCCTGCTGTCCACCGAGAGAGAGTTCAAACCTGCACTTGTCAATTCTCTGGAGATCAACTAATGACTATCCTCCTTGGAGGGGAATTAAGTGATGGTTCATTGGGGTTGAGATGGCTGAAAGATGACACAGCTGGCAATAGAAGTGTAGAGCTAAGTCAAATTTCTGTGACAGACCAATACCTATGCTCCAGTTTCCTCAGAAACTACGCACTGCATAAGCCTGGCAAAACAAAGGCATTATAGATAACTGCCTGGATTTGTTTCTGATACCTAGATTGTAGGGGAGGGATTTGTTTTCATTTCTAAAACCTTTTTCTTAGGTCCCTAAAATTTTATGATGCACTGAGGGTTTATCTGCACAACAGCGTCATATTGTTTGATTTCTTCCTTTTCCTATTTCATGCAATTAGCTCAGAAAATGTTTGCAACTATAAGCTTGACTGCTCCTCTGTTATGGTTACTTGAAAAGCAGGTTAATCCTATTTGTGTTTTTTTCTTTATCATTTTGTTCTTGAAAGGGGAAATTTTTATTCTGGATATGCAAATATGCATAACTCAACAGATGCAACAGTGGAAATCAGCTGATCTAAGGTCTCAATAAGGTTTTTGAGCAAAAATGTTCCTCATGCATATTATTTAACACACCCGCTTGATGTCTTTTAAGTGATTGCTTTCATGCAGACAAATCTGGGATCTCAGCCAACTGTTTAGTTACACAATGCTTTGACAAGATCTGAAGAATAATCAGCAGAAAACTGTTGATGTGCCTTCATGCAAGTCACATAGAGGTGAAAGTAATGAAGATGAAAAGATAGACATGCCAGTCCTGTACCCCTATATATTTAAATGCTTGTGTATTTATCTTTGCTAGAAATGTTGGGTTGAGAAAAGATATGGGCATCTCATTATTATGATATAGGTCTATTTTATTGTGAATATGAAATTTCCTGCAGTGCCTACATTAAATGAACTTTGATTCTACTATGTTATTACCTTCTGGATACATTCTCTAAATTGGAGACCTTTAAAGATACAACAGGTGAGATAATAGAGGAGGCCAACAGCCACATCAGCAGATTTTATATTACAAGGAGTGTTTTCATCCATATAACTTATAAATTAAAAGTGCAGCTGAAGATACTTCAATGAGATCTGACTAGGATCAGCCACTCTTCTGAGGTAGAAATAATCATACAACACTTAATACCCAAATTTTAGAGTATATATATATATATTTCAAAAATAGTTAAAGAAGATTCGGTGTTTTCAGCAATAGTTGATGCAATTATATCTTTAAAAAAACACTTCACATTGTCGTATGAGCCTGCAGTTTACAGGCCAATAGTTTTGAGAATAGAAGAATAAGGTACTTGTATTTATCCCAGTTAAATAATGTAAGATCATGCAAGGTAAGTCGCTAAAATAACTTCATAGCATGCATACCTTACCGCCTCATTGAGTCCCTGAATTAGTATGAATCCTGTGTGCTAAAAGCACGTAAGATATAAATCTGCATTCAGAGATATGTAGGGCAAATTCCTTAATTTCTTGGTCTCAGTGTGGATCAGTTGGTAACACTTGACTAAGTTACAGGTTTGGGGGTTCACAGTCCCCCCCTCCTCCCCCAGCCCAGGAATTCAGTACATGATCTTGTGGAGTACTGCATAGTTGGAGGTATCAACTTTTGGATGAAACATTAAACTAAGGCCCCACCTGCCTATTCAGGTGTACATAAAAGATCCCAGGGTACTATTTAAAGAAAAGTGAGGAGTTTTTTCGGTGTCCTGGCCAACATTCCTCCCTCAACCATTAGCAGCAAAAGCAGATTAATTAGTTATTCATTTCATTCATTGTTCTTGGGCCCTTGCTAGAGTAGGCAAATTGCCTACATAACAAAGGTAACAAATTAACTTGCATTTATAGAACGCCGTTCATGACCTCAGGACGTCTCAAACTGCTTCACAGCCAAAGAAGTACTTTTGAAATGCAGTCACTATTGCAATGTAGAGAAACGTGACAACCAATTGCACAGCACGATCCCACAAATGTCAATGAGATTAATGACTGATTAACCTGTTTTTGGTGACTTTTGGTTCAGCAATATATGTTGTCTAGGACATCAAAGGTTTTGATGATACTAAATTAGGGGTTATGGCAAACTTTGAGTAAGAATGCAGGAGATTGCAGGAAGATATAAACAGAATTGCAGGAAGATACAGGTTAACATAATGGGAAATAGGTGGCAGGTGCAGTTCAATGCAGACAAATGGGAAGTAGCACTTTTTAGGAAAAAGAACAGTGAAATGAACCATGCCATAAACAGCGAAGAATCTTACCAGAGTGAAAGAGCAGAGTGATCTAAGGGATGAAGATAACTAGAGGCTTCATTTTAGCACCCGCTATCAGGTGCGTTCCTGGCGGGGGGGCTCCAAAAATCGGGGAATCCCGGAGCAGGTCGGGAGCCCGGCTCCAACCCGCGCACTTCCGGGTTCCCCAGTGACGCGCCAGCATGCGCGCACAGCCCCCGCAGGTGGGAATCCCGCATGCAATTAAAGCCAGCGGGGTGCCACTTGACAATATTTATCTAAGTATTTCAGGTCATTAACAGACCTGATTAAGGGAATATGTGAGGAGGGGTGGGATTTTACAAACAACTGGGACTGTTTCCCATACTGGGGGAAACACTCCCAGTTGAAATGGACGTGTTGCAGCTGTCAGCCTGTGGCAGCTGCAAAGGTCCATTTGACAGGTGGGAGGGGGAGACCCTCACTCATTGCAGGAGGCCACTCTGCCACTTGGGACAAAGTTTGGCCTCCACCACCCTCCTCCTGACAAGAAAATTCACCAACTTGCACACCTACCCCGGGGTCCAGACACATGTACCTACCTTGCGGACCCCCTCAGATGTACATCTTCTGGATGGGGGCCGCCGTAGCTGCAGTCATGACCTCCTCGGAGGGCGAACAGCATCACCAGCCTCGCCGGCCACGCCGTCCACCTCTGACAAGTGGAGCTCCACGACAGAGTGCTGTGACACATCCACCTGCACAGCAGGAGGGAGGGCAACCGCAGAGAGAGAGATGCGTCACAGAGGGCACTACCCTCGCCACAGGGTCCACAGACCGAGGCTCAGCTTCCTGGACCTCTCTGAGCAGCAGTGCACACGGAGGCTCAGAGTCACTCAACATGTAGTCGTGGACATCTGCTCTCGGCTGGCCCGAGCACCATCTTCTTACCTGTCGCTGTCAAAGTCACCACTGTCCTCAACAACTTCTCCTCCGCATCCTTCCAGGGTGCCACCGAGGACATCGCTGACGTCTCCACAAAAGAGCCCTGCAAATACACCTACACCACTCTGCAGTGACACAATGGGTGTCATCAGTTGTGGGTCTTCATTGTGATCCTCAGGAAAGGGCATTATTGCACAAACCAGACAAGATTCGCAAAGGCGTGGCAATAGTGGTGCCAATATAATATGTAATGTGAGTTGGTCAGAAAGTCAATATAAATAAAAACCATGACAAACCCTCAAACACCCTTGTGCATCCCCTTCATGTTCACGACACGTTTGCCTTACGCTGCCTACTGCACATATAAGGAATCTTACAACACCAGGTTATAGTCCAACAGTTTTACTTGAAAATCACAAGCTTTCGGAGGCTTTCTTCTTCGTCAGGTGAGTCACTCATCTGATGAAGGAGAAAGCCTCCAAAAGCTTGTGATTTTCAAATAAAACTGTTGGACTGTAACCTGGTGTTGTAAGATTCCTTACATTTGTCCACCCCAGTCCATCACCGGAATCTCCACATTACTGCATATATGTGATGCATGCCCTGTGGCTGCAGCACAGGTATTGGCAGGTTGGGTGAGGCTGACTGTGAAAGAGATGCACTAGAGGGTGAGTATGAGATAGAGCCATGAGATTGTATGAGGATTGGGTTGAGTGGTAGTGGCGGGATGAGTACTGGCGAGGTGAGTAAATGCAGGTAAGATGAGGATGAGCTTTGAGTGGGTGTGAGGGGTGATGTGACAGAGTAGTGTTGGCAGTGCAGAAGGAGATGTGGGGTGGGGGCGGTGATGTGGCAGATGGAGTGTAGGGGAATGAGTAAGTGTACTCACTTTGGCTGACCTACTTAGGTCATTGGAGCGCCTTCTGCACTGTATGCAGGTGGGCGATATGTTGGTGGTGCAGGTGACCTCCTCTGCCACCTCGAGCCAGGCCTTCCTGGTGGCAGAGGCAGGCCGCTTCCTCCCGCCTGTCGGGGGGAAGATCTCTGTCCTCCCCCTCCTCCTCACCCCATCTAATGATATCTGGAGTGAGGCATCATTAAACTGGGAGCAGCCTTCCCCCTGGGCTGCTCCATGCTGTAATTTTTTCTATTTGTTGCAGCATCTGTCAGTGGAGGACTGCCCCTTTAAATAGAGCTCCTCCAGCTGACAGACCTTACTGCGCATGCGCAGCCCGCCCAATGCGCAGATCAGCAGTGGGGAACCCGGAAGACCGGGTAAGTGGATCCAATTAGGCTGCGATCGCGCGGGGGGCAGACTAATTTCACCGGGCACGTTACCCACGCGCCCAATAGCCCCCCCACCGCGATCCCGCAGCCCTGGTAACATCGAGCCCTAGATCTTTAAAGATGACTACACTTTAAAAGTAATTCATTGGCTGTGAAGCACTTTGACATGTCCTGAAAACATAACAGGCATTATATAAATGCAAGCTCTTTCCTTGCTCGCTGGTTGCTTCAGAAATTACTTCTTAATTAGTAAATAATTGCATTTGTTTACTCGGATTGACCGGAAAACTAAGGAATCCAGCACATAAAGCTCCCACCCCCTTCTGCTGATACATGGGTAATAACCATTATTACTGATTAGATTTTACAATCCTTACTCAATCAGTAGAGACCCACACACAATAGAAAAGTTGACAAAAAATATCTTTGAGACCAAAATGACCAAAACAATGTTATGCTTTGTCACAGAAATTCTAGTTCATTTTTTTTTAACTCTAATTTTCTTCACGTTCAACACATGCATCACCCTGTGCCAGAAGATAATGAGTTATGCTTTGTTCAGAAATCACCATAGTTTTTATACTTATTGTTGATAATGAGTAAAATTTTCTCCTAACACCATGCAAACACAATTGATTTTGTACTGTAAAGAAAATTGATATTTTCACATTTTCTAGAACTCGGCAGCAGTCTTAGACAGAACAACCCTGGCAGTTTAACAGCTCTCTTAAAAATGAAAAAATCAAGTTTGTTGTGTAACAATAGAACCAGAAAAGGTTATGTTTTCCCACATAGTCGAGTGTTTCTCTTGAAAATCATTTTATAATCACATACTCAAAGCAATAATAAATATTGTTTGGAAAGATACAATGAATGGTGAAGTTTTGCAATTCTGTTGAAATGCAATATATAAATTACTCCTTAAAATGCTAAATAAGCAATAAGCTTACAACTTGTGATTCTACTTAGAACAGCATTAACAAATATCCAGACACACTGCAGCAATGTAGGCACGATGCACTTCTCTGGGAGAAGATGTATAAACATCAGTGTAGAACGCATACTTTCTTTGATGTTTACTCTGGTGCAGATTGACAGAATAAATTTATCATTGCATATTTACTATCCGTTAATGCTCTAATGCATTTTGGCTCCCTTCCCTGCCTATTATTGCATGTCGTCTTTGCTCACTGCAAATCTAGCAGAAGCAATCTTCACCAGAAGAAAACTCAGAACTTGAGGCCAATGTTTCAAAATAGATCGTGCCTCTGAAAAGGTGTGCTCCTTTCTCCCTCACCACCACTCAATGTGCTTGTGCTTCATTTCACGCAGGTCACACTTTTTTTTGCATGGATGGACGTAGTTCGTTTCTGCAGACTCCAGAGCCATGACATTTCATGGCTGTGAGGCCATAATGGAGCGCTTTCTGGGCGGGTGGGGGTGGAATGCTATATAAATGCAAGTTCTTTTTTTTGCTTTCATACAGTTTTAGCACCAGTTCAGCACCAAGAGAATATTGAACCAAGACCACATGTGCAGTAATAAATCAGTGTAGTGCATCATGGGATCCCTCATCTCTCTTTTTTAAAGAGTGCCCTTGTTATCATAATTGAACTTTTTTTGGATTAATTAAGTTCCTAAAAAATGAATAGCCTGCTCTCAAAACACTGTGACAGCATCACCACATTGACAACTATGGTACATTCCTGTTCCTGATGTTGGTACATCTGCAATTCCTGCAATTTTTCAGTATTTACCTTAGCTTGTACTCAAAGATGCAATCGTGTCATTACTGGTTGCAATAATTGTTCACTCCTGTTCACAAGCAATATTTTTACTTTGCAGTCATGTTTTTAACAATAACAAAAATTAATGCACTTCAGGAAAGCTTGCCCTCAGAAACATGTCATTCTTTTGCTGTTGTCATATTTCAGGATTTTTTGACCATTCTTCCACAAAGGAACATGGTGAAGTCACCGGCCCCGATATCAATCTCTGCCTGATTGTCCTGGGTAACAGTATCAAAGTTTGGCTTTAATATACATTCTGCAAATGGCTGCATCCTGTGGCCTTTAAACCTGTGAAGAGCCACGTTGTTTTAAAACTCAGCACTTAATAGTAAATCTTTTGTGCCGAAACCTTGCTGTCGAAGAATGGTCAAAAAATCCTGAAATGTGACAGCCGCAAAAGTGGATATTTCTGTCTTTTGCACATTTTCCCGCAATCTCTCCGAAGGCAGACTAAGTTAACAATAGCTCTTCTGGCCAACCTCCAGACAGGAGGAGGAGTCAGGAACCAAGCCCCAACTTCCTGTGGGGCAGGTAGGACATGAACAAAGATAAATGTTAGCAGTCAGATTTGTTAAAGGAAAAGCTTTGCTGAGGCAATGAAGTTAGAAATGTTGAAGGCTAGTCAGAATGATCTCTTGTTCAAGTCAATTAAGATGACCCACTGATGTAGGGAAGAATGGCACATTCTTTATTTTGTATCATTACATGAAGATAAGTTTACCAATTGAACTAAGTTAACTGTTGCTTTGTATGTTCACCTTCCTGTGAAATAAAGCAGCTTAACAATTTGTATCAAGACTTTTTCCACCTTGGTCTGTCTTCGGAGAGATTGCGGGAAAACGTGCAAATGACAGAAATATCAATACCATATCACCAGGCAATGCTATCATTACATCCCTGGGTTATGCTATCTGCAAGTTGATGTAGGGCAGTGTGACTGCACTCCCATAAAAAATGCTCAGATCACTTATGGGAGTGGTTGATGCCACTGAACTTGAGAAGGTACCTCCGGCAGGCCAGAATTTGTAGTAGTGATGTTTCGGCTAATTCTTTGCCACAATGAACAGAGTTAGAGGATGAGAAGCTGTAACTCTATATTACAGAACTGATTGCTATTTAAAGTTTCAGAAGGTTGACACAACTCCAGCCTCTGCATCACTGAGCAGCTCAAGATGGACACCATTTTTATGCGTGAGCTATGCTTGGAATGGACAAACTGGCAGCCTGCACCCTGGCAAGATCTTTTGTCAAATACCAATAGGATTTTGGAAAGTGCCACTTACTTCCTCCATCACATCTGCAAAAGCAGCTATTGCAGAACTTTCATTAAGGTCATGCAATGATTAAGTAATACTTAATTAATGCAATTCTAAAAGAACACTCCAGAAAAGAGGGAACTATGGTGTTAGACATGCATTTTTCACTTTGTTAGGTGATAAGAATCTGAAGTAGTCATTTCACACCAGCTGACATTTAATTTTGATGTCCACATAACGTATAATGTACATTTTCAAACTGGGATTCTGACTGTAAATGGCCCGTGAGGATATTATGGGGGGGTCCGTGAGATCAGCAGGTTTCTGCATTTTTCTGTATTTGTTGAGCTTGTTAAATAAAAATGTAAAAAAGTTGTCTATAATTAAAGCAAAGTTTTGTTATGGGTAACTGCCACTGTCTTTTGAATTCAGGACTCGGAATCCCTAGGAGTGTATTAATAATTGCACGAGGCTCCCCACCACAGAAAAGTTTGAAAGACCCCAGCATGTAGAAAAACAATCTTTTAACTGAGGGAGGAAGATTTCCACTGCTTTAATTGTACCAGATCACAAACCCATTTATAAAGAACTATTTTAATACACAAAGGACACAAGGGAAAGCTTCCCCTAATATCCTTATATTTGCTTTGCTACACAACATAATGCAGTATTATGATTGGCTGGTGAAAAAAGATCGAATGGTTTTGTAGATTTATTGTGTGGATGGAAGAAGATGGAACTTTTCTTTCAGTTTTGAACTCGCCCAATATTTCAGTCCTGAGGTCCCCCCAGCTCAGGTATGCTATATGCCTATTACAAAGTACGTGTCTATAACTGTCTTGATGCAGGTTTAATTTCTGCCCTTCCCCCAAAGCGGTGTGCAACAGCTGACAAATTCAGTCACCACACATTTAATCCAGAGCTGCTGATTGAGGAGCAGTTTTGACAGTGGATTCGCTTCCACTATATTGAGAATGCTCGTTTCACTTCTGACCTTTAGACGGGCATTGCCATCCTGTCATGGAGAATGAAAGGCAGCACAATTCGATTTAACAGCTTCGAACAGCCTAAGTTGTTCTCATCGCAATTGCACCACTTCAACGCCATATGGGATGGCAGTGAGTCTACTAATGTTGCAAGAACATTTTCCTCGAAAAGGTCATCTTCACATGCCGGCTTGTATTTGCATATTGAAACATGTTCTATACTTTGGTACAGTTAGAAGCCTGTGCCTGAAGATAAGTGCTTCAAACGCTATGCTACTATAAAGATCATACTGGCCCATTTATTAACAAGCAGACTTTGCAGCTCACAGATTTCAAGTGATATTCTCTGAGATCCAGTTCCACTGCTGAGGGTTTGCATGCAGTGGGCATCTTATCGTAAAATCACTGATGGTGCAAATGCAATTTTCCGATAAGCCACCCACTGAGTTTGATGCCCTGCTGGGTGGGAGGTGGGTCTCGGAAAATGTCACCCTTCAAGCCAAAGAAGAAGCAAAAGAGTTAGGTTTGGTTCCTTTATAGATGGAAAACTGGTAGAGGTTTATCTCCCAGGTTATGGCAGAAGAGCAACATTAGAAGCGCAATAGCTCCAGGTCTCCCTGGAGCTAGGGTGGGGAAATATATTGAAAATTCAGTTAGAGTCCCTATTTCTGACTGCTTTCTAGTAACACCTGCTGGTAAGCGTGTGTGTGCATGTGTGTGTGTGTGTGTGTGCGCGTCTGCACCTGTGTGTGTGCGCGTCTGTGTATGCGTCTATGTGTGTGCCCTCCATGGTGAACAGCCTGCTGATAATTACAATCACAGTTCACTGGATGTAATCCAGCACCTGTGCAACTGTAGCCCAATAGGAGACTGTGTTTTGAAAAGTGAAGGAAAATTGAGGGGAGAAAGGGTGAAGAATAGGCATCTGGGAGCTCAGGCTGTAAAAAAAATGAAAATTTATCAATAAACTTCCCGATGCAATTTACTGAACAATTAACTAATGAAGAGCAAGTAGGGATGGGCAATAAATGCTGGACATGCCAGCGACACATCTCATGAATGAATTTTTTTTAAATTTCTGGTAATGTTCAATCTCTGTTCCTCCAAGTCACACACCATCCTGACTTGGACATATATCGCCGTCATTCCTTCAGCATCACAGGGTCAAAATCCTAGAACTCTGTGCCTAACAGCACTGTGGGAGCAGCTTCACCACATGGACTGCAGTGATTCAAGAAGAAGGCTCACCACCAACCACCTTCTCAAGGTCAACTATATAAATGCCAGCATTGTTATCGCAAGAATGAATAAAATCAAAAATCACTGTTATTTCATGTAGACTTCATCTGATGCTGAAAATTTGGGAAAATCATATTTATTGATAAATTTAATGATAAATCAGAAATTTACTCAGAAAATTGTTATTAAAAATTGTTATATTAATCTTAATATTAGCTGACATGCAAATAGTTTAGAATCTGACAATTGAAAACTTGTGTTTAACTCAGTCTAGTTTAAACAGTGACAACAGATCTACGTAAAAAAGTAGACAGCCTGACCTCATCTGGTGGGAAACAGCAATTTCATCTGAAGTACGGAAGAAATCTGAGTTACAGCAGATCTGCAGATGAGTGTCAAAGACCCATGCTCACAAGCATTGTCAGTGTAAGGTTGGTCTTTCACATTTAGCGACAGAACACATGGACCACACCTTCACAGGTGGGATTATATCATCCTTATTCTAGAGAAACCTTACCTGATTTGAATTAAAATACTGGGGGTGAAATTGGTCTTCACCAGTCGCGTGAAACAGGCTCATAGTGAATCAGCGGCTCATTTTACACTGTCTGTAAATCGGGTGGCCGATTATCTATGAGCCAGTTTCATGCTATTATCCTACAGAGTACCTGTTTCCTGCTTATATCTGAATTCACAATGGGCTTCCCATTAAACAAAGAAATCTAGACATGTAAGAACACTGCTAATATGTTGGAGCTGGCAGCTAGAAACATATGAAACTTTAGCAACAGGAAAAGTCCCTTTGATTCAACAAGCCTATCTTAATTGATTGATCTCACCCCACCTACCTTCTTACCAATCCCCTCACCAGAAGCATATTTAATTGTCTCT
This sequence comes from Heptranchias perlo, assembly GCF_035084215.1. Taxonomy (NCBI): domain Eukaryota; kingdom Metazoa; phylum Chordata; class Chondrichthyes; order Hexanchiformes; family Hexanchidae; genus Heptranchias; species Heptranchias perlo. The sequence continues at coordinate 41,250,096 of NC_090329.1, read as the reverse complement.
TGAACCTATTTATACCAGGTTCAAGACCCTTCTCTGGCAACTTACTCCATGGGGGGAGTTTTAACCCACCCCACCCCTGGACGATGGGTGGGAGAGGGGAGTTACTTTGTTAAAAACATGAAACCCGATCCCAACCCGCCACAAATGCGCCTACCGCGGTGGGTTTGAGGGCAGCCGAGTAACCCACTCTGGAAAGGTAGGTGTGTAATTATAGTATTTAAATGAGGTCGCGTTCCTCAGATTTCGGCAGCCATTTAAATTTAACGGCTGCAGACCGGGTTTCCCAGGGCTTGGGAAACCCAGCAGCTAAAGGGAGACGGGAGCTGTCGTCTCCAGCAGGTAAGTGCTTTTCCAGCACTGCTTGTGGGCCAGGAGGAGAAGGAGTGCTTCCCCCCGGCACCCCCCCCCGCCAACCAAACCTTCTGTCGCAAACTGCCTCCCTCCCCGCGATCTCTCCCGCCCTGCGATCTGTATCTCACCCCTCCTGCAATCTCTATCTTTATTTCTCCCCCCGATAATCTCTCCCCTCCCCCCCCGCAATCTCTCCTTCTCTCCTGCCCTCCTCATTGCTGTGCTCCGAGCCCCCTCCGCCCCACTACCGACCCCCGATCTTCTTGATTGCCGGGGACTGTCCCCAGCGGTGCCCGGCTGCTGCCTTCTACTGCAGGCTTTCCCGCCCGGCAGCCAGCCAGCCCATATGATTATTACGCTTTGTGTGAAACATTTCTGCCTGAATTGCTCATTTACTTCCCATTTCCTATTTTTAAAATTATATCCCCAACTTTTTGAATCCTTTGTCAATTTGTCTGGATCAGAATTTTTTTTCTTGTCAATTTTCTCCCTTTCCCTTCTCTCCTGAAGTCTTTGATTCGCTTCCTTTGGTATCATTCCATGGGCACCTGTTACCTTCCCAATTGCCGGCTGGCCATTAATCATTTTGAGCTGTGTTGGTAGGTTATTCAACTTTGTGTCAACATCTTAACCAAACCCGATCTTGTTGTCACTCGACTCTATCCTCCCTCAGTGTCGACACTCACACACACCTTGTTGAATAGCAATCAGGAACCTTGCCTGATTTATTTTTTAATCCCTCCTTAAACCAGGACAATCCAGGGTTGTCCTATGAGGAGAGATTGAGTAGAATGGGCTTATATTCTCTAGAGTTTAGAAGAATGAGAGGTGATCTCATTGAAACGTATAAAATTCTTAGAGGGCTTGACAGGGTAGATGCTGAGAGGCTGTTTCCCCTGGCTGGAGAGTCTAGAACTAGGGGTCATAGTCTCAAGATAAGGGGTCGGCCATTTAGGACCGAGGTGAGGAAAAATTTCATCACTCAGAGGGTTGTGAATCTTTGGAATTCTCTACCTCAGAGGGCTGTGGATGCTCAGTAGTTGAGTATTTTCAAGACTGGGATCAATGGATATTTGGACACTAAGAGAATGAATGGACATGGATATAGGGCAGGAAAATGGAGTTGAGGTAAAAGATCAGCCATGATCTGATTGAATGGCGGAGCAGGCTCGTGGGGCCATATGGCCTACTCCTGCTTCTGTTTCTTATGCTGTTATGTTCTTATCATATTTGTTGTTCCACTCTCAAGAGCAAAAATATCCTCCAACTCCAGGTGGGTTCTAACCTGGGCATTATATGGTAATGGCCTGATCAGGTTAAGGCCCACGTTACACCAGGATTTTTCCTGTATTCATTCCACTCTCATTATAAATATGGCACAAAAATCCTGCTAAAATGTCACCAATCTATTAGTACTCATGTTGGTACAGTTTCCACCAGTTGGTGGTCTAGCAAAGACTGAGGATAGTCAGAACCAATTATGTGTCATAATATCATTTACATCAATTCCACTATTTCAAGAATACCTATCTACCAATATCCCAGGTTAACAAATGATGCACTGGGAAGTATATCATGCTGGCTGGATTATATTGGATTATATCTATATATATTACTTATTTGTGGATAACACTGGTAAGATCACATTTATTGCACATCCCGAATTGCTCAGAGAAGTTGATGATGGACTTCTTCTTGACAAAGCAATTGTTTGTACTACTGAGTGGCTTGCTAGGCTACTTCAAAAGACATTAAGATTAACCATGTACTGTGGACTACAATCACGTGTAGGCCAAACCAGGTAGGAATAGCAGGTTCCCTTCCCTGAAGGACATTAGTGAACCAGTTGAGTTTTTACAACAATCCAGCAGCTTTCATGGCCACAAATTACCAGATTTATTTAATTTAAATGTATAGCTTAGTCATGGTTAGATGCAAACTTATAGCTCTATTTTGCTAGTCTAGTAACATAACCATTACTTCACCATACCTGCTGCAACTATTAACTCATATGTAGAGGTCAGTTAACAATAAATGGCACAGACATCGAGTACTATTATGCTTTGCTTTCTTCAGTCAAAACCACCAACTACTTTAGGATTAACCTGGACAGTAGGGACAATCATTTTCTCCTTGTCTCGACAATTATCCTCTTCCCGAAACACCTTTCCCCTGCCCTTCCTCCCCACCTTAAATACTAAGCACGCAGACCTTGTGGATTTCTTTGTCTCTAATATTGAGTCCATCTGTGCAGCTGCTTCTATTGCTTCCTTCCTATCCCCTCGTCCCCAGTCTGTGTTCTTCCGCACCAGTCTTCAACCCAGTCCAGCCCAGAATTGTTGTGATTTTGCAGTTTTTCCCTCATTTCCCCCTTGCTCCTGCCAAGCTCATCTCTTCTCTGACACCCACCACTTGATCCCTTACCCATACAACTCCCGATCACTCAAACCCTGTTCAATCCCATGCTCGTCAACATGATCAGTGGGTCCTTTTCCTCAGACATCATCCCCCTCCCTTTCAAAACCACCTATGTTTCTATGATTGATGACACACTGCTCTGCTGTTTGAGTGCAGTACAGGGTTGTGGGCTCCTCCCCCAGTCCCATGAAGCAAAAATTCATATTGCGCTTACACTACCTTGATTTGGGTTCATTAATCTCTACAATATGAAGGCAAATGATTATGCATGAAAGAATGACTAAAAGAATAATAAGGAGGGAGAAATTAGAGTACGAGAGAAAGCTAGCCAGAAATATAAAAACAGATAGTAAGAGTTTCTACAGGTATTTAAAAAGGAAAAGAGTAAGTAAAGTGAGCATTGGTCCTCTAGAGAGTGAGTCTGGGGAATTAATAAAGGAGAATAAGGAAATGGCGGATGAATTGAACAGATAAATGCTAAAGGGATCAAAGGATATGGGGAAAAAGTGGGAACAGGGTACTGAGTTAGACAATCAGCCATGATCATTTTGAATGGCGGAGCAGGCCCAAAGGGCCGAATGGCCTACCCTTGCTCCTATTTTCTATGATTCTATATTTTGCATCTGTCTTCACTGTAGAGGATACAAATAACATGCCAGAAATAATTGTGAATCAAGAGGTGAAAGGGAGGGAGAAACTTAAAACATTTACAATCACCAGGGAAAGGTTTTGAAAAAATTATTAGAACTAAAAGCTGACAAGTCCCCAGGTCCTGACAGACTTCATCCTAGGGTCTTAAAAGAAGTGGCTGCAGAGTTAGTCGATGCATTGGTATTAATTTTTCAAAATTCCCAAGATTCTGGAAGGGTCTCATCAGATTGGAAAATAGCGAATGTAACTCCTCTATTCAAGAAAGGAGGGAGACAGAAAGCAGGAAACTACAGGCCAATTAGGTTAACATCTGTCATAGGGAAAATGCTAGAATCTATTATTAATGAGGTTATAGCAGGGCACTTAGAAAATCTCAATGCAATCAGACAGAGTCAACACGACTTTGTGAAAGGGAAATCGTGTTTGATTAATTTATTCGAGTTCCTTGAGGAAGTAACAAGTAACGTGGATAAAGGGGATCCTGTGGATGTGGTGTACTTGGATTTCCAGAAGGCTTTTGACAAGGTGCCACATCAAAGGCTAGTACACAAAATAAGAGCTCATGGTGTAGGGGGTAACATATTAGCATGGATAAAGGATTGGTTAGCTAACAGGAAACAGAGAGTAGGCATAAATGGGTCATTTTCAGGTTGGCAAGATGTGACGAATGGAGTGCCATAGGGATCAGTGCTTGGGCCTCAACTATTTACAATCTAGACCAATGACTTGGATGAAGGGACCGAATGTATGGTTGCTAAATTTGCTGATGACACAAAGGTAGGTAGGAAAGAAAGTTGTGAAGAGGACATAAGGAGTCTGCAAAGGGATCTAGATAGGTTAAGTGAGTGGGCAAAAATTTGGCAGATGGAGTATAATGTGGGAAAATGTGAACTTGTCCACTTTGGCAGGTGGAATATAAAAGCAGTATATTATTTAAATGGAGAGAGATTGCAGAACTCTGAGGTACAGAGGGATCTGGGTGTCCTAGTACATGAATCACAAAAAGTTAGTATGCAGATACAGCAAGTGATTAGGAAGATAAATGGAATGTTGTCATTTATTGCAAGGGGAATGGAATATAAAAGTAGAGATGTTTTGCTACAGTTGTACAGGGCATTGGTGAGACCACATCTAGAATACTGTGTGCAGTTTTCGTCTCCTTATTTAAGAAAGGACATAATTGCTTTGGAGGCAGTTCAGAGAAGGTTCACTCGAATGATTCCTGGGATGAGGGGGTTATCTTATGAGGAAAGGTTGGACAAGTTGGGCCTTATACACTGGAGTTTAGAAGAATGAGAGGTGATCTTATTGAAACACATAAGATCCTGAGGGAACTAGAAGGGGTAGATGCTGAGGGGATGTTTCCCCTTGTGGGAGAGACTAGAACTAGGGGCCACAGTTTTAAAATAAGGGGTCTCCCATTTAAGATGGAGATGAGGAGAAATTATTTCTCTCAGAGGGTCGTGAGTCTGTGGAACTCCCTTCCCCAGAGAGCGGTGGAGGCAGGGTCATTGAATATTTTTAAGGCTGAGTTAGATAGATTCCTGATTAACAAGGGAGTCAAAGGTTATAGTAGGTAGACGGGAATGTAGGGTTGAGGTCACAATTAGATCAGCCATGATCTTATCAAATGGCAGTGCAGGCTCGAGGGGCCAAATGGCCTAATCATGCTCTTAATTTGTATGTCATCACCCGCTCCTCAAAAATCCACGCTTAACTTATCTGTCCAGTCTAACTACTGCCCTACCTCTTATCTCTCTCAGATAGTTGAATGGATTGTTGCCTCTTAGCTCCATGCCCATCTCTCCTTAGACTCCCTGTTCGAATTCCTGTAATCCATCTTCTACTTCCCAACAGCACTAAAGTAATGAAACTGTAAAGTCATGAATGATAACTGCTGAGACTGTAATATTTTATCCCTCATTGTCCTTTCTGCCATCCTTGACTATGTCATCCTCCTGCATTGCCTACCCTCTGTTTTCCAGCTCCATGAAATTGCCAATGCATTGGTTCTGTTCTATTCTATAGAAATGCAGCCAATGCATCTCTGGCAATGGCTTCTCTTCCCTCCCTCACAAGTCCCCCAAGGATTGAACTTTGGACTCCTCCTCTTTTTCTGCCCCTTGACAACATCATCTGTCAGCATGAGGCGAGATTCCATATGTACAATGATGACAACCAGTTCTATCTCTCCACCACTTCTCTTGACCAGCTCCAAGCTGCCAGAATGCTTATCTGACATCAGATCATGGATAAGCCACAAGTTCCTCCAGCTCAACACTCAAAAAAAGAAATCCATTGTTTTCAGCTGCAGCACAAACTCTGCATCCTTGCCATTGACCCTCTCCGGTCACTCACTCAGGTTGAACCAAATCATGTGCAGTATCTAGCATCCTGTTTGATTCTGAGATGAATTTTAAACCTCACTTCCTATCCATCACAATGACAGCCTACTTCCACCTCTATAATATCACCTGCCTCTGCTCTTATCTCAGGCCCTCTGCCACTGAAACCCTTACACAGGCCTGTCTATGCCATCTCCAACGTTGATTACTCCAATGCTGTCCTTCTTGGCCTCCCATGCTACACCCTCCATAAACTCCAACTCGTCCAAAACTCTGCCACCCATATCCTGTCCTTCAATAAGTCCCGCTGGTCCAACATCCCTGACTTCTCTGACCCACATTGGCTCCCTGTCAACATATTAAAATTAAATTTCTCATCTTCGTCTTCAAGTCGTTCCATTCCACCCTATTTCTGCAATCTCCTCCAGATCTATAACCATTCCTGCACATTCTAGTGCTCTGACACTGACCTTGTATGCCACTCTCACACTATATAAATGAAAGTTGTTGTATTAAGCTCTTTAGAGGTCCAAAAAAGACTGGAATCCTGATTCAGATCCTTGTCCAGCACTTGTGAAATCCAGGACTAGTACGTATTAACAGATCGCATCATATTCCTTTTTTTGTCATTGGGAATTTAGTTTATTATCTCCCCAGCCCTTCTTAAGTCTGCCTAGCCGAAAAGATAAGCTGGATACCAACTCCCAGGCTTTTGCCATTACTGCACTGTGCTCAATTATTATGAGATAAAGGAGAGCAACCCAGGAACACTCTCCCTGACCTGCACTTCCTCAAGTGGCACAATTCAGTTCGGGAACTCTCCTTGCAGGAAGTTGCAGGGTGAACCTACATTTCCTGGCTCATCAGTTACATCATCACATGCCATAACATTTACTGTTCTCTTGTGATCTACTCTGATGTACTTTAATTCCACTCCAATCTGTCCCTAGTGACTTATCCCAGAGATGCCACCTATTCTTAATTATTGCTGACTCCAAATTTGTCCTCAGTTTTAGCCTTTTAATTACAGTACTGTACTATTGCGTTCCACTGCACCTCTGCAGCACATTAAATGGCATATGGTAAAGCTGTAAACCAGTGTTGTGAGCATGCATAACTGAAGATTTTGCAAAAAGAATAGCCATTGGTATTTTTAATCCAACATAAACAGCTCAAATCCTAGTGCTAAATGAAAAATAAAATGCAGTGCAAGACAGTCTCGATCAATGGGCCAGATCTTGCTGGAGCAGGGCATCTTGCAGTGTACACCGTTAGTTAGACTTTCTCCTGCACCCTACAGCTCAAGTATACTTTGTGTCATATCTTGCTGGAAGTGCAAGCCAATAACGGCACGGCGAGGGCAATGGGGTATCTGGGACATTAGTGAATAACAGGACCAACAGTCTATCATCTTAACCAATGAGATTTAAGGATTGAGAAAGAAACAGAGGAATGACAGAGAAGGAGGGTGAATTGGAGTCAAATCAGGTACAAAAAGAGAAATAAAGAGAGAGAGAGAGAGAGAAAAGAGACAGAAAGGAAAAGAAAGAAAAAACATTAAAAAATTTAAAATGTGAATTTTTAAAAATCTCTAAGAAGAATTTACTACATGCAGGAATGAGAATCAACAGTTTAAATAATTCCTTTTCTGGGCCAGAGAGATTGATGGGCATTGCATTAACAATTATCAAGTAATTAAAAGGGTACTTATGTTGTTAATTATGAGCCCTAACTTTCAGCGGCGAATTTAGTGGATAATTCTTAAAAGTAACAGGGAGGCTAAGGTCGAGGCGCTGTTCGTGCGAAGCAAATGGCAGAGCATCGTAAATCAACCGGCAAATTCTGGAGATTCGTAACTCATAGTGTAGCTCTTCTTTCCCTGGCCCATTATACTTATTTTCATACCGTTATGTAAAACATGTTAGCACTGCACTAAAACTGATTTGTAAATAGCAAATGTCAAGGGCAGCATAGGAGCCAAAACTCGATATCTTAAACAGTAGCAGTACAACAGGAAACAGCTGCTCCCTGCTGTAGGGAAACTATTTTACATTACTTCAAACAAAATCGAAAGGAAGCAGACCACATGTAGATTTATAAAGGGAAATTTTAACTTGGGATTGGCGTGTGGGGGGCCCGAAGTGGGTGGCGCACCTGGAAGTCTTGAAGGAAGTGAGGCCCAGCCAATTTTAACGGCTGAGCCTCATTTAAATTTTTTTTAAATCTGTCTCCCGGCCACATCAGGGCCAGTAGGCAGGAGCAGGAATTGGGGTGGGAGCTGGCACCGCTGGGGACCCAAGGGAATGATATAAAGTAAGTGCTGGGGTGGAGGGTTGCCGAGCCGATGCCAGTCGAGAGAGGTTGGAGAGGCCCACGAGCTCCTTGCAAGATCCAGGGGAACACTCCTGCTCTTCTTGGCCCACAAGAATTCCACATACAAGTACATTTCTTTTAACTTACTTGTTAAGTCGCAGAGTGGCCTTTTCTGGCCACTCTACGACTCCCATCTTGTTTCGACTATCAGAGTTGGCCCTCTGCTGGTCTTCTGAATGCCAAAGTTAAAATTTTGTTCTGGTGCCAATTATATCATCGGGCTGTGACTTTTAGATTTAAATTCGGCCCCCGCCTGCCTGCAGCTGGAGCCTCGGCTAACTTTAAAGTCGGTGAAGATAACATGTCGTTGGGTGGGAATGGTGCTGCCTCGGGCTGGAAAGTGGACACGGACAATTTTAACCCCTCTTACGCACTGTTCCCACCGGGCAGGGGAGGTGTTAAGGTCAATCCCATAGCCATAATAGGACTGCAGCAAATCCATGGTCTGAAAGCTCTTTTCATACATAAAAAATGAAGGTTAGAAAATAATTAAAAATTGATAGAGCCCTGTCACGAGAATGGAATATTCTCTCCTTTGCAGCGCACATACCAAACATCTGCCTGCTCACTGAATGTGTCCTTTGATGTCATACTCCACTAACAATTTCTAATGTACAGTATAACCATTAATAGATCATTCTGAATCAATACAGTACAGCTTTAACATTTAAATTATACTCGGAGATCTCCTGTGCCTTTGCTCACAGATGATTCAGAGCATGAACCAGTTTGCAGGCATTGATCAAAAATAATTTTGCGCATTAAAGTTTAACATAGAAAGGGAAATTCAGTGCTCCCATGCTCCCAGCATTGAGCCACACTCAAAAGGAGTGTGGGTCAGAGAGAGGGCTGCAACAGTGTGGTCGTAAGTTCTCTGAGCCAATGTCCCTTCGAGTTGGCTCAATACCGGGGAGTGTGGGAATGCAGCATTTATCCTTAAATAACAAAATATAAAAATAGCTACTGAATTTTCAATGCTTGTTAAATTAATTCAACTATTCTTTAAAAAATCAAATATTGATTGAAGTTCTTGCATCAGTTATCAAATTTTTAAGTAACAAATTAGCTTCTTCACATCAAAATTATATTTTTGATATCATATCTCAATAGTTAATATTATATCATGCACATGGGTTTTTCCCCCAAATGTGGATTACTAATAATTCAAATCTTGTTGATTTTGGTCTGGGAAAGAAGAAATAAAAATCTTTACACTGTGTTAGAGGTTAGCAATTTTCTCAACAAACAATTTTTACAACTTTAACAGGTTTGAGTAATTAATAATTCAACCCATAATCAATTCAGAGATATGGGAAGTGCTGCACTTATACCAGTCTTACTAGTAGCTTTTATACTATGGGCCGGATTTTTGCTGTAAGAATAATGGTGAGGCTAAAAGCACTCACCATTATTAACATGCAAATCGAACAATAACTTCCGAAGACTGCACATGTGCAGTTAAACATGGAAATCGTGAATTTGCTGTTTGAGATGCAATGCACCTTCAAACAGCATCTCACCTTCTGGCTCCCCATTCAAATGTATTGAACGGCATGAAGTTCCCGTACTGACATTGTGGACACGGATTAAACTCACCAAAAAGTTAAGGCTTGTCCATACCAGTATAAGTACCCTTTTAATGGTATGGTAAACAACCTCTCTGGCACTGAAAATTATCTTTGACAAATGCGGAGTCTCATTCCTTCAACTTTTAATTATTGTTGAACATTTTTTTAAAAATGTAAATAAAATCTTTTTTTACTTTTTCTTTCTGTCTCTTTTATCTCTGTCTCTTAATTCAATCTTTCTTTCTCTCTCTTTATTTTGCTTACTGTGCCTAATTTGACATTGAATTCGCTATTCTAACTTACGCTTCCTGATCCTGAATGCGCTGTTATTAACGATTCTTCAATCTTGCCCTGGCTCGCCCTGTTCACTCAGGTCCCAGATGCCCTGAAGAGGGCGCTGCATTGTTTGGCTGTCCTATTGACAGTAACTTGCTGTGCAAAAGCTCATAGAAAGTCTATAGGCAAGTAAAAGTGTAATGAACAGCAGGAGTCATTTGTTCGCCATTCACAGCAAAATCCAGCCCATTGTATCTGCAATTTTGACACTAGCAATCTTTCCTTAACATTTTTATGTGAACTTATTTATTTACAGTTAATAGTAGAACTTAAGACGTAAGAAGCTGAAGGAAAGGTTGGCATCTTCCCTAAAAGGAAAATGATAGTATTTTATATTTCAATATTAAACACTCCCTTGCTGAAGTGGGAGTAAAATTAATAATGAAAAAACTCATATTCCTGTTAAGAATATTGTTTTGTTTTGTAATTAATTTTCAGCTTTGTCGAGACCCGCCATTTTGAATGTCCCCATGTATCTGGAAATCATTCACTTAATATCAGGTGCATCAGGGACGGCTCCATGGACAATCACACAGATTTGCCTCTGGGCCAGGTGTAGATTCTCAATGGGAGTTACATGACCCAAGCAGAGTCTGCGCTGAGTACACTACATACTACTGGCTGACATCAGTGGAGCAGTTCCCTTGTGTGAGGGGACATCTGAAATAGGAGGGTCTGCACAGGACTGAAAACCAGTGATGAAATTAAGGTTATGTTTTACATTAGATTTGTCTTCACTGTTTTGTACCATGGGTTGGTGGATTACTTTCCACTGAAATTACAACTGCTTACACTATTTTCAACTTCTTTACTCAGAGAGTGGTTAGAATGTGGAACTTGCTACCACATGGAGTAGTTGAGGCGATTAGCATAGATACATTTAAGGGGAAGCTAAATAAACATGAGGGAGAAAGGAATGGAAGATTATGCTGATAGGGATAGATGAAAGTAGGGTGTGAGGAGGCTTGTATAAAGCATAAATAACGGCACAGACCAGTTGGGCCGAATGGCCTGTTTCTGTGCTGTAAATTCTATGTGAAGAACAAATATCAGCTGTGTTCCTGTTAAAGATCAACAGGTTAGAAAGAATTATCTTTAACAGCTTTTTAATATGTGTTTCTGTTGTTTTTCAGAACATTTTTGTTTAAACAAATAGTACATTTTGTTGGTAACTCGAGGAGAAGTGGCTGGGAGCAGTCATTAATCTCGATAGTTTAAGAAAGATGAATTAATATCTGTGGGGATTAATCCTGTGATTCGGTGCTCCCAGTGGGGAGGAGCATTTGCAAGGAGTGCACACCGAGCGCACTCCCTGCAACCTGCGCCATTCGCTGGGAGCACCGAATCCTGACATCACCCCTACAGTCTTGATCCAGAGATTCTTCAGATTCAACCACATGGTCACTTTTCAGTGACAACTACCTAATACGACCATCAGTCCTGCTTTTTAAACAAAAATAGTCAAAATAATCAATAGAAAAACAGAAATAAAAAGGTTGCTAAATTTACTGACAATCTTTTGATTCATAAATACAGTGCATCAACAATGATGGAAAGAGGTTTAATTTCCTCCAGTAGTGCACTTAATTCATTCACATAAAAATCCTGTGTGTACTATTTAATCACAGCTGTTAATACATTTGAATAGATTACTGACTGTATGGTGTACATAGGAATGTTACATGTATGCATTATTCCTGTACTGATATTTCTCAGTGGAAATGATTTTTAATTAATATAAGCTATAATGAGGTAGTTTCCTCTTCCAAGAAATACTTATTAATAAATAAGAAACATATTTTTGTTAATATGTGAAATCAAAATCATTGACTGTATCTTACTCTTCCTGATAGCTTGAAAGATGGTTTTCTGATGATGATATGATAATAATACTTATGTTTACACCTTATCATAAAGAGTGAATTACTCTTGAAGTGAATGGCAGTTGTTGTGTAAGCAAACATGGTAGTCACGTCTCACAAACAACATTAAGGTGAATCACCAGTTAATTTGTTTCAGGTGGCTTTGCTAGAGGTTGGCCAGGACAACAGGAGAACTCCCTGCTTTTCTCCAAATAGTGCCATGGGATCTTTAGCATCCATCTGAACCACCAGAACAAGTAAAGAAGCCTTCTGGTTACCATCTCATCTGAAGGACAACACCTCCCACACTGCAGCACTTCCTCAGTATTGCATTAGAGTGCTGGCCATGCGCCCCTTTCACATACACAATACATCTCCACTTTACCTCTTGTGCTGAAAAATAACCTATAACATTACAGCAATGGTTCTCAGTGCACACAAAGTCTATCAAAGACACCAGACAAGTAACTTTCCTGACCAGAATTTTGTACACACTGTCCTGAGAAACACAATCAATATTTGCATTCAAAACATTGACAATAAGTCGAATCTTTTCAAGGGGCACTATCTTCATGAAAAAGTTTTGGGGGAACCTTTTTTCAGTTGTTTCTAAGCACACATTACAATAACTTATGGGGGTAATTTTAACCTAACTTACCCGGCAGGAAACTGACGGTATTGGATTGGGTGCCCATTTTGCACTCCGCCTAATTTTACTTTCCATTGATTTCCAATAAAATCCTGTCATATCTTCTCAAACTACAGCAACAAGTGACTTCAATGTGATGTTTTCATGATACACAACTCTCTGGTTCTTTCACTACAACCAATGGGGGGGCAAAATTGGGCCGCGTAGCACCCGAAAATGGCGTCCGAGACCTGCGCGCACACTTTTGGCGTGACGTGTGCAGGATGCCATCTCAGTGAAGGCGTTTGCGCACACACACCTAACGAACGCCGGCAGCACGTAGAGTAGGGAGATTATGACGATTATGACAGTGTGCTGATTTAAAGGGACCACTGCTATTTTTGAACACCACGGTCCAGCCAACGCTCTATCTTAACCTCGCACAGCTGAACAGGTCTTAAAAGGCATGGAGGACCCTCAGCAGCGCTATTTAAAAGAGATCATGCAGGAGTTATTGGTTAGTTGCTGGATTATTTGTTCTGGCTGCTGATGCATTTGTACCTGATTTTGGAGGTTTCCTATACTTGAATAAAGTTGCAATACTCTACAGGTAGTGGGCTGGCTAGCCGACAGGCAACAGCAAGGGCACTGGCAGTGTGGCAGGTGTGGGACAGGAATGCTGTCATACTGAGAGAGGACAGCCGGTTCATGTTCCATGGAGCCACTGCCACTTGCTGACACCTGCAAGAAAGCGGGACGTGTATCAGTGAGTGTCCTGCAAGACGTTTGAGTGATGTGGCTGTCATGGTTGAAATAGCTGCCAGTGTGTGTGACCTGTGAGTTGTGGGTGTGGGGCTTGCAACAGTGGTAATGTGTGAGCGTGAGATGAATTATCTGATTGGAAGAGTTGAGTGCTGATTGAAAGAGTTTGTTGGTATGTGGGTGATGGGGGGTATAGTGCGTGGAGCAGTGGATGGGGCTAGTGGTGCAGTTGGTGGGAGATGCCACTTGACAGTTGAATTCACTCACCTTGACCACTAGTGTCAAATCATTGAACTTCTTCCTGCACTGCATCCATGTTCGTGATGCTATGCTCCTGGCATTGACCTCGTCCGCTATTGCCTCTCACTGCCTTGTGAGCATATGTCTGGTGGGCCTCTTGCCCCATGCAGATATAGGATGCCCCTCCTTCTGCCCACCTCTTCCACCAAAGCCTCTAGTGCATCATCCGAGAACCTTGATGCACACTCTCTCGCAGGCCTGGTACAAACTCAGATCGGCAGATTGGAGGATGTGGGATGTAGTTTTTAGAAATCTTTATTCAATATTTTAAAATATAACAACAGTTTTTAAACATAAAGATGAGACCTGCATTTGTGTTTTACTTGTGCAATTTCTGATCTCCGTTCAGACCCACATCTTATATTTTGAAAATATCAGAGTCCCACAAACAATGAGCAGCCAAGTTGTTGCTCATTAACAATTCCAGAGTTCCCATCATCCCCATGCTTCACTATATTGCAGCACAGATTCACTTCACAATTGATTTCCACCACTTCCTGCAGCCACAGTGCACCTCCTCTTTAAGAGGTGCAGGCTGCCTTTAAGTAATGCTACCCACTTCCGATATCAGGACCTCCTGCTGATGCATGCAGCCACTCAACAGCGCAGTTAGTGCTGGCTACACGCAGCAATCATAGAAATCATCAGGCAGCACAAATGTTACATGCTGCCTGCATCGCAACCAACGGGCGCAGGTTAATGGCGCACCGCGATCCCAGTGCCCGTTTTTGGGAATTAACCAATTTAACCCCCATGAATTTTTTCCAAGCAGACAATGCACTTTTAAATATGCTTTGGAGGCATCAGTGGCTCAATTTACATGTTGTGCAGATGATTCATTGGGAATCGTAACCTCGAGTATTAGAATCCCAACTAGGTTGGAACTGACTAACATTTGCTCTTGAATTCTCTTTCCTAGAGTGTGAGCTTGTAATCACTACTGGATTGTGGTCAGACAGAAGATGGATTAGGGAAGTGGTGTTCCTCTCTATGACACTGAACCATCCTTCCTCATAGGCCAACCAAGAAGGTACTTTACAAAAACTGAATTCGAGGAAAATTCTTTTCAATATCTGAGCCAGCACACTGATATATTAAACGCTCAAAGAAACCAACTCAACTACCAATAGGAACAGAAAAATATTACACTATACTGCTTTATTACTCTTGATAGTCACCAGAAAACACACAAAGTTTGATAAGTTAGCCTGGTCTGTTCAAACCCATCACTGGGTGATTATTACCATGCAATCGCAATCACTAATGCACAAGTAACTACCAGCATATCGGAACAGTTCCCATCCATTTAAAGCATCATGTTTATTTTTTTAATCATTATATTGAATAGAGTAAAGCAGATATTTTACCCATGACCAAGTAGAATCTGTTGGACTCCCAATGTACTTAATTTCTTCTTCTTTGTCTTCTTCTGTCATTCTCCTTTCATATTTTCACAATACGATTTACCAATCCAAGTTAAATACAGGGCCTGGCTTCTAATCTCAAGTCGAGCAGTGCAGTTTCTAAGGAAATCTTGTGTACTATATATCCAGCAGGTTACTGATCATGTTTATGTGCTAATTTTACATGACCATGTTCTAGAAATGGCCATCCAAGCAGAAACCTGAGCAGGGAGTCAGGCTGCAGTCATTACTGCCCTGACCCCTAAGATATTCCGATGTCACAAAGTAACAAGTTAAGCTGTGGTTTTAGTGGAAGACTGGAAGATTGATAAACAACCTAACAAAAAGAGTCTTAAAAATAGTTCAAATTTTATTAAATATTACTTATTTCAGGCTTGGTAACGTCACACTCCTCTAGAAACCTCAAGTTGGACAAACTTGCAGTATCACAGGACACAACGAGGGCACCTAAAACACGGCATGCTGTTTCTCATCCACAATTTGGGAGAAAGGAATCAAAGAAAATAATATACTACGCACTGAATAAAAAACACAAATTAATTGTGATTTAATTTTCATGATTATTCTATTACGTCATTGTAAATAATGTTTCAATAGTTGCAGTCATCAAAGTGATATTTCATTGCAAACAGTCATCCTTTGCAAGCATTGTAAGGCAATAGTGCCTATTGGTTAATGTAATAAAACGGAAAGAAAGGGCTCATACACAACTCAAATAATGAAAACAAGGCCAGAGGCCAAAACATCTTAACTCAAGTGCGTCTAATTCACTGCTGCTTTGAGGTTTTGTTTGCAGTGTTGCAGCTGCTATAATAGTGTTCATTATTTACTTAATTTCTATTTTATTTTAGCTGTGTTATATTTGAATCACCCAGGCTATATATCAGACTAAGGGGGTGAATTTCCTTGTAGCTTCCGCCAACATAACTTTGGCAGAAACCCCGCTTGCATACGTTAAGGTTGTGGAGTGGGAGAGATTCAGAGGAAATTCACCCCTGAGGTGTTGGTGTAGACATGGCGGGGTTGGGGGGGGGGGGCAAGAGTGAGAGAGAGAGAGAGAGAAACTCCCAAACACTATTTATAGCAAAATCATAAAAACATTCTTCACATACAGACTTCCTATTCCACTACAAACGAACAAAGGAAATTTTCCACCACATACGTGTCTGGTAATTGAGAACCTGACGATTACTGTCCTTTTTCTCCTATGCTCAGGATAAATTGTGTCTATTTTTTGAGCTAATCGTAGCTTATACAGTATTCTTTATTCAATGTGAAGTACAGAAGTACTACCCATACCAGCAAATATAGTTGAGCATCATTTCAGTTCATTTGTTGCAAATCTTTCCCCACCCCCACTCCGGTTCATGGAGTAGCACTGGGCAAAAGAAAAGGTATAAAGTCCATTAGGAACATCTTACAGAAGTATAAATGTAAAGAAGATGCTTCGTATTTTTAAGAAAAACATTCATTTGTGAGACTTAGGTCCCGATATTAATGTGGGAGCATGTCGAAAACCCAGAAAGGCCAGGGACGTGGAGACCCTGCCGATCTTAACGCATGACCTCATTTGAATAAAATGCTGCAGTCTCCTGCCTGACAGCCTAACGCACTTTAGGGTAGAAACCTGCTGTCCTTACCCAGTCTGGCCTATACGTGACTCCAGACCCACAGCAATGTGGCTGATTCTTAATTGCTGTCTGAAATGGCCCAGCAAGCCACTCAGTTGTACGATCTCGCTACAGAAAGTCACAATAAGAATAAAACCAAATGGACCACCCGGCATCGGACCACTAGGCACCAGGCACGACAAAGGCAAACCAAGCCCAGTCGACCCTGCAAAGTCCTCCTCACCTATATCTGGGGACTTGTGCCAAAATTGGGAGAGCCGTCCCACAGACTAGTCTAGCAACAGCCTGACATAGCCATACTCACAGAGTCTTCCATCACCATCCCTGGGTATGTCCTGTCCCACCGGCAGGACTGACCTACCAGAGGTGGCAGTACAGTGATATACAGTCAGGAGGGAGTGGCCCTGGGAGTCCTCAACATTGACTCCGGACCCCATGAAATCTCATGGCATCAGGTCAAACATAGGCAAGGAAACCTCCTGCTGATTACCACCTAACGCCCTCCCTCAGCTGATAAATCAGTCCTCCTCCATGTTGAGCATCACTTGGTGGAAGCACTGAGGGTAGCAAGGGCACAGAATGTACTCTGGGTGGGGGACTTCAATGTCCATCACCAAGAGTGGCTCGGTAGCACCACTACTGACCGAGCTGGCTGAGTCCTGAAGGACATAGCTGCCAAACTGGGCCTGTGGCAGGTGGTGAGCGAACCAACATGAGGGAAAAACCTACTTGACATCGTCCTCACCAATCTATCTGTCGCCAATGCATCTGTCCATGACAGTATTGGTAGGAGTGACCACCACACAGTCCTCGTGGAGACAAAGTCCCATCTTCACACCGAGTACACCATCCAACGTGTTGTGTGACACTACCACCGTGCTAAATGGGATAGATTCAGAACAGATCTAGCTGCTCAAAACTGGGCATCCATGAGGCGCTGTGGGCCATCAGTAGCAGCAGAATTGTATTCCAGCACAATCTGTAACCTCATGGCTTGGCATATTCCTCACTCTACCATTACCAACAAGCCAGGGGATCAACCCTGGTTCAATGAGGAGTGTAGAAGAGCATTCCAGAAGCAGTACCAGGCATACCTAAAAATGAGGTGCCAACCTGGTGAAGCTACAACTCAGGACTACATGCATGCTAAACAGTGGAAGCAACATGCTATAGACAGAGCTAAGCGAGTCCACAACCAACGGATCAGATCAAAATTCTGCAGTCCTGCCACATCCAGTCGTGAATGACGGTGGACAATTAATCAACTAACGGGAGGAGGAGGCCTCGTGAACATCCCCATCCTCAATGATGGGGGAGTCCAGCACATGAGTGCAAAAGACAAGGCTGAAGCATTTGCAATCATCTTCAGCCAGAAGTGCCAAGCAGATGATCCATCTCGGCCTCCTCCCAATATCCCCACCGTCACAGAAGCCAGTCTTCAGCCAATTCGATTCACTCCACATGATATCAAGAAACAGCTGAGTGCACTGGATACAGCAAAGGCTATGGGCCCCGACAACATCCCAGCTGTAGTGCTGAAGACTTGTGCTCCAGAACGAGCCGCGCCTCCAGCCAAACTGTTCCAGTACAGCGACAACACTGGCATCTACCCGACAATGTGGAAAATTGCCCAGGTATGTCCTGTCCACAAAAAGCAGGACAAATCCAATCTGGCCAATTACCGCCCCATCAGTCTACTCTCATTCATCAGCAAAGTGATGGAAGGTGTCGTCGACAGTGCTATCAAGCAGCACTTACTCACCAATAACCTGCTCACCGATGCTCAGTTTGAGTTCTGCCAGGACCACTTGGCTCCAGACCTCATTACAGCCTTGGTCCAAACATGGACAAAAGAGCTGAATTCCAGAGGTGAGGTGAGAGTGACTGCCCTTGACATCAAGGCAGCATTTGACCGAGTGTGGCATCAAGGAGCCCTAGTTAAATTGAAGTCAATGGGAATCAGGGGGAAAACAGTCCAGTGGCTGGAGTCATACCTAGCACAAAGGAAGATGGTAGTGGTTGTTGGAGGCCAATCATCTTAGCCCTAGGACATTGCTGCAGGAGTTCCTCAGGGCAGTTTCCTTGGCCCAACCATCTTCAGCTGCTTCATCAATGACCTTCCCTCCATTATAGGGTCAGAATTGGGGATGTTTGCTGATGATTGCACAGTGTTCAGTTCCATTTGCAATCCCTCAGATAATGAAGCAGTCCGTGCCCACATGCAGCAAGACTTGGACAACATCCAGGCTTGGGCTGATAAGTGGCAAGTAACATTCGCGCCAGACAAGTGCCAGACAATGACCATCTCCAACAAGAGAGAGTCTAACCACCTCCCCTTGACATTCAACAGCATTACCATCACAGAATCCCCCACTATCAACATCCTGGGGGTCACCATTGACCAGAAACTTAACTGGACCAGCCACATAAATACTGTGGCTACAAGAGCAGTTCAGAGGCGAGTGACTCACCTCCTGACTCCCCAAAGTCTTTCCACCATCTACAAGGCACAAGTCAGGAATGTGATGGAATACTCTCCACTTGCCTGGATGAGTGCAGCTCCAACAACACTCAAGAAGCTTGACACCATCCAGGACAAAGCAGCCTGCTTGATTGGCACCCCATCCACCACCCTAAACATTCACTCCCTTCACCACTGGCGCACCGTGGCTGCAGTGTGTACCATCTACAGGATGCACTGCAGCAACTCACCAAGGCTTCTTAGACAGCACCTCCCAAACCCGCGACCTCTACCACCTCGAAGGCCAAGGGCAGCAGGTTCATGGGAACAACACCACCTGCACGTTCCCCTCCAAGTCACACACCATCCTGACTTGGAAATCTATCGCCGTTCCTTCATCGTCGCTGGGTCAAAATCCTGGAACTCCCTACCTAACAGCACTGTGGGTGAACCTTCACCACGTGGACTGCAGCGGTTCAAGAAGGCAGCTCACCAGCACCTTCTCAAGTGCAATTAGGAATGGGCAATAAATGCTGGCCTTGCCAGCGACGCCCACATCCCATGAACGAATAAAAAAAAATTACCATGACTATGTGCCAATATATGTATCTGCACTAACAGAATTTATTGATGGTCACAGCTTCTTCCGTTTATGTTCATTGTAAAATCTTCGAGCACGGTACAAAACAATTACTCATCTTTTTAAGATTTTGCAATGGGTTGGCACTAAAATAAAAGTATAAGATTAACGTTTTACTGTTTATTCTGATTGTAATGTGGATATTAAGTTGTTATTGGGCCTTCAGAATTCTGAAATGTTATTTCATAAGATGCATTAGAAATGGACAGAAAATCTTTTTTCCAGAACTTATATGGGAGAAATGCATACTTCGAAAAGCAAAAAGGTAATCAGAAGCAGCTAGCAGTCTATGTCAAGTTGCTATACTTCTTGTTGTGGTAATTATAAAGGATTGTATGGCAGACTTTTCTGTTTGAGCAAAATACATAATAACATGGTAATGTATTTCAGGCAGGAGACCATGGGGGTAATTTTGACTTTGGGTGATAGTGTAAAATGAGCGATATCGATTCAGCCGCCCGTTATACATCTCTCCTGATTTTCGTTTCCATTCAAGTCAATTTCCATTGGAAGTGCCTCCTAATATATGGAATCTTATCAAAACTTCTATTGAGTTTCCCTTTAGTCTCCTCTTCTCAAGAGAGAAAGCTCCCATGGCACAAGAGTGCATTTCAGACCTCAGTCCTCTGACGTTTACTTTGTGGCCCTCTGCTGAACCCTGTTCCACAATATATGTTCCTTTTAAAGTAGGGGAGCAAAAACTAAACACAATAGCCTAGATCTAGTCACATGAAGGCTACATAAAATGTTAAAATTACTCCTTTTGATTTATAGGGCTGATTATGCAGTTGAGCGCACTGGAAGTGTCAACACCAATCAGGTGACAGGGAAAGAGGAAGGGTGGAAATACCGGTCGGCCAGTTTCTCACCTGATGCTCCGAGAGCACCATTCTGCAGCAAGGTTGTGTTTTGTCGTGCCGAGGGCATTTGAACTTTTCATGGAATAAAGTCATTAAGGGTTTGAAAATTATGAGTTTTTTTTTCCTCCACTGAAATTGTTGCGTGCACTAAAGACACCTTCAGCCATTTTGTATAATGTACTGGTGTCAGAAGTTTTTGGATTCAAGCTCCACTATAGGACTTGAGTGCGTAATTCAGGCTGACATTTCAATGCAGTACTGAGGTTGTGTTGTGTTGTTGGAGGTGGCATCTATCAGCTAAGACTTTATACTGAGGCCCTGCCCACCTGTTCAAGTGGATATGATAGATCCCATAGCTCTATTTGAAGAAGAGCAGGGAGTTTTCCCAGTGCCCTGGTCAACATTCAGTGTTCCACCAATATTATCAAAAAGTCACTTGTCTGTTGTTTGTTGGACCTTGCTGTGTGCAAATTAGCTACTGTATTTGCCTACAAAATAACAGTGTGAACACAGACAAAAATAATTCTTTGGCTGCGAAGGATTTTGAGGTATCCTGAAGATTTTAAAGTTTGCTCTTTCTTCTTAAAGGAGGGAGCCATTCTTAACTTCAGTTTTATTGCATTTACTGCTGGTTTCATTCGTGATCATTTTTTCCCCCTTTTATTTTTGGCCCTCTATTTTTTATAATATTGGCTTCTGCTGCCCCAGGATCCCACCCCCACCCCCCAATCCAATGACTGATCAACCTCCAGGCTTCCTGATATTGCACTGACCTAGAGCTGGCGAGCTGCAGCTGCCCATTCAGGGCGTGCAGCTCATCAGCGGCATGGTGATGAGGCCCGGCCTTCAGAATGGATCCAGGCCTCCCGCTCACAGAATCGGGCGGCCAGAGTTAAAATCTACCCATTAGGTTTTAGATGATGCCATAGTCTATTGGTGTCAGCTTTATTCGTTGTCATGATAGATTGCTTGCATTTGCTCATGAATTTGTCATGAGCAGGTTGTAGGTGTCTTAATGAAGTAACCACCTAGACACAGTGTATATCCATGAGGAAAAGCATATGGTGTTTTGGTTTATGTCACTGTGCCAGACCTGATGTACATTTGCTGAGTGACTGGATGCCTGTCTTAAATAAAGCTTTCTGCCTTCTCAAAATCCACCGCCACTTTTTCCATGCATGATTATTTCTGGAATACGTACAGCTTACGTTAGCAGACGACCTTTATGTCTACTGGCTAATGATGTTCAGTGTGTAGTACAGGAAGATGGGAAATATCAATTAATGTGACGCCCACTGCCTGCCAAGTTAGAATATTCTAACACTGAGGTACTTCAGCTGAGAAATAGATGGAGAAGGTGGCAAAACGGAGCAGATTGACATTTGAAGCTGGCAGAGTGTCAGGCAGCCGTCAAACTTGAATGTGAAAGGAAGCCTGTGTTTATGTTGCTGAGCCATCTGTTTCAGTCTCTCATATGTATATATGTACCATGTCACTACATCATTCCTTTAAATACTATATTCCATTGTGTTGAAATATGTATCAAAAGCATGTGATTTACTTTCCTGAAACACTACAGACTTTGCTCTTTTGCTGTTGACATTGTCAAAGTTGATCGTTGTTTGCCAGGGGAAATCTGGGATTTAAAAGAATTCATCTCATCTTGTTTAAAGTATTTCAGACACTGTCATATGTTGTCAGCTTCAACAAAGAAAATCTCAACATATACACTTCGACTTGTTCTGCTGAAGTCTATGGAAACTAATACTGATGGTTGTTTAACAGTGTTAGCAAAAAAACATGTGCCAAATTAGTACCAAATTATTCACCACGTGGACAAAAATTTAAAATAAACTTAACATCATCGTATATTGAGATTTCAGAGCACTCAAGTATTTTTTCTAACATCTGTGTTGTTATTGGTTGTACAAACAAAGTCAGTGAAGTTTCCCCATTCCACACAATTCTGCAAATTGCTGAGTTTTGACGAGATCCCATTAAAATCTACTTATCATCTTGGAGTGCCATCCAATTATAACTCATTTAGTTTGCACATTTTCCAGTCAACCGTAAAGTCTATTCAGTGAGTATTGGCCAATAGCATCATTCCTGGTGCTGTGGTTATGGTGATCGAGCTGTGGTGCCTACATTAGTTCTCTGCACAAGATGATCCGGCACAATTCACAAATTAGCAACCAAAACTGTCTCACTGGCTGCAGTCAGGGAAACCAATCCTACAGATTGTCTGCAGAAAAAGATGTTATTTACCTGTAAAGCATCCTATCGCTGCTGGTACTGCACCCGCCACAGCCCCCAGCCTCAAGATCCCCAACCCCCTACCTCCCTCCCCTCCGTGATACCCGACCCCCAATCACATTCCTCTCCCCCCCCCTCCCCCACACCCCCGAGATCCACGACACCCGAACTCCAGGCCCCGATCCGTGGGCTGCTGCCGGCTAATGCTATCCTCCCCCCCCCAACACCCATCACTTCCCCCAAGTCCTGCAATCCCCCCAGAGACCTGCGACTCCCCCCCCCCCACCAACTCAGAGTCCTCCAATTTTCCTCCCCCCCCACCGCCAACCTGATTCCCTCACTTAGCTATGCAATAGCCACGGCCTGAACTTTGTGCACGTACCTGCTTGGGGCTCTTCCTGCAGCGCTGTCGGTATGGCAATGAGGTGCAAGGCCCAATATCCTGGGCTCCTCGAACCTGACCATTTGTGCGGAGGGCAGGTTCCCAAGTACAAGTCCCACTGCACTTTCACTGTAATTACTTGTTGTCATGTGTTATAGGCGTATATGTATCGCCATTTCTGAGTTATCGGTTTTTTAGGGGGCTGTAACAGCAATTTTTGAAGTTGTTGGTCAACTTTTGCTAGTTTTTCTAGCTTGGCATGTATGGGTGATCACAATTAAGATGTCAACCTAAGAGCAAAATAATTACATAACCTTTTACCCAGAGTAAAATGAACATCTAATCAGAGAGAGCCAGAATAATTTTCAGAGCTGGGATTAAAATAACGTGTTTCACACTGCTGTTTCATTTTCTTCTATAATCATTTCCAAATGTGGGTGACAGTTGAAAATACTCCGTGCCAATGGGTTTCTCAGAAATGGTTTGGTTTTAATATATAAGAAATGCTGAACATTTTGCAGTTTCTTTAATAACATTTTTGTACAAGTATATTGAGAAACCAAGTAGTGACAGATAATTGCAGGCAAAGTACAATCATTTTAAATTATGTATCAATCCCTTTAAAACTATAGAAAAACAAATCATTTTATTCATTCACAACCAAATTTCAAAAACATTCATTACAAACAATACAGTTCATTTGCACATTTAAGGTTTCAAAATCACAATGTATTGGCTTTTGCACATACCCACAGAGCTGGAAACTGTTAATGCAATAAAAGGAATTTCAAGCTTTTGTCCACAATGTGAAAACAGAGAATTTTCCAAAGATATGATGACTTTCTCATTACTATGATAGCTTATAGTCTTATTAACTACAAGTAACTTTGCAGAAGATCTCCTAAAAAGTCTTGCTGGGTGGATCTAAGTTATGAATTACAACCATGACAATCTCTGAAACAGAGGAAAACTTATTACTGGTTTATTTTGTGCATGAATAAGATTATTCCAATTCACTGTAAACTAACTGATTTGGTTTATTTTTCCTGTTACTGTTGTCTGTCAGCATTCGTTATTGAGCTGATAAGTTTTAATGTGATTTCCAGCTCATGAGTGAAAAAGTGAGGTGTTCGCAAACTGTTAGTTTGCCACTTTAAAGATCGACCACACAGTCTCAAAGTTGCATTATATTACAAAGAAATGTCATTTACAGCTTAGAATTGAGTATCATTTTCACCAATGACCTACAAATAGCATATGAAAATGCAATTGTTCTAAGACTTTACTTCTTTGTATGGAATATATACTTGGCCATTAAATAGCCAAGTAAAAATTCCGTTTACTTGGCTATTTAATGGGCATAGCTACTTAAATTCTGCAATTGTCATATAGCTGATCCTTAGGAAGCCAAAAATTATCCTGCAGCACTTTGTTCATTTAGGAACTCCAACCTTCCCTCAAACTCTATGGGAGTGAAATTGGTCTTTGCCAGTAGCGTGAAACAGGCTTATAGCGAATCAGCAGCCCTTTTACACTGCACCCAATTTTCTTTTCCATTCAAGTCAAATTTCTGGGCACCAGACTTTAGGAAGGATGTCAAAACTTCTTCCCCTAAAAAAAAATCACAGATCAGCCATGATCTTATCAAATGGTGGAGCAGGCATGAGGGGCTGAATGGTCTACTCCTGTTCCTATGTTCCTGTGTAAAACCTTGGAGAGGGTGTCTAGGAGAATTATCAGAATGATACCAGGGATGAAAAACTTCAGTTATGTGGAGAGACTAGAGAAACTGGGATTGTTCTTCTTAGAGCAGAGAGGGTTAAGAGGAGATTTAATAGAGGTGTTCAAAATTGTGAAGGGTTTTGATAGAGTAAATAAGGAGAAGCTGTTTCCACTGGTGGGAGGGTCAGTAACCAGAGGACACAGATTTAACATAATTTAAAAGAACCAGAGGGGAGATAAGGAGAACATTTTTTACACAGCAAGTTGTTATGATCTGGAATGCTGATGGAAGCAGATTCAATTGTAAGTTCCAAAAGGGAATTGGATATATACTTGAAAACAAAAAAAATTCAGGGCTATAGGGAAAGAGCAGGGGAGTGGGACTAATTGGATAGCTCTTTCAAAGAACTAGCACAGACATGATGGGCCGAATGGCCTCATTCTATGTTGCAAGATTCTATGAAAAGAAAATCGAGTGCTGTGTAAAACAGGCTGCCAATTCGCTACGATTGCTACTGGCAAAGACCAATTTCATTCCCTATGTCTCACTGACTGTCATAGAGAGGTAACTTTTAAGAAAGTTTGTTATAAAACTTAGTATTAGCGATCACTAATCACACTTTACTTAAAATATGGTAAGTTTAGTTAACTAACTTGTATGTATTAACTGGCCTGAAATCTGCATCGTTTTTTAAAAAGTACATTTCAGCATTATACTTTGGAGTTACTTATACCTTGCTTAGAATTAGTACTTTGCAGACCTTGTGATATGTAGATAATTTCAATTCCTTCCACAGAAGCACAGATAATTGCCAATGAAAGTATAAATACAAAAGAAACTTCACAAATACATCAATTCCAGTGTCAAATATAAAAGTACCAAACAGCATAAGGTCCATTCACTGTCTGAAGTCCTAACAAAGGAAGTTATCGCTTAAATGTACATTTGTAAAACAAAATGTTTCCACTTTAAAAGACTATGAAACATTGGAAAAATAATTTTAGAAGATATTGAAAAACATTAACAATCTACTATTATGCCTACAGTACAAAAATATAAAATGTTTGTGAGACTGTTCAGACAAAATATCGCACTGTAAGAGAACCTGCCAATTTAAACAGCACTTAATCTGGTTCTTGTAGGTTAGAGTATGGTAATGTAATGTGCTTTCATGGTTTTCATAATTCACTTGACAAAATAAAATACATGAAAAGATACCCAAAAAGAATTCTGAGGATCTTGTTTTAGATTGAATGGCTAGAAAATGTCCCCCTGAATACAAAGTATTGGATATCATTCAAACAATGCAATAATTAAATAGCCTTAATTAAAATATCGAGAACTGTTCATATTCTGCATATCACAAATAATAGTGAAATAGAATCAGACCTTTCTTTGTACTGAGTGCTTTAGAAAGATGGATTAGATGCATAGGTTGTGATGGGGCGGTGCGGGGTGGGTGGGTGGAGAGGATTGTGAAGGTTTAAGCACTCGGTCATCACACTTCTCTGGTCTGGAGATTTTATTCAATCAATGAACACCTTGGGGGTGATTTTAAGTCACTGTGCCTGGCAGGCACGGGGTGGTAGCTGTCAGAAAATTGCAGTGCACTTAGTACCACCATGTTCCCGCCCATTACCATTTTCCAGGGGACCTCCGCATCGGTGGCCCAGGTGCCCCCCCCCCCCCCTGTTTCAGGCAGGAGCCTCAGTCAAATATGCTAATTGGGCTCCTATGATGTACATAGGATCCAAACGCAATCTTTAGGTACCATTAGGTGCACCACGCATGCTCCATCCATTGATGCCAGGTGTTGAACGGGTGAACCAATGGCCCTTAAAGGGATTGCTGCAGGCCGCTCGGGAAAAAGTAATTTTTTTTTTTACTTTCGTGGGGCCAGGAGATGTACGTTGCCCCACAAAAATCTTCCAGCCCGCTGCTGGCGTCCCTCCCACAAAAAATAAAACTTCCGGCTTGTTATAGCCGCCAGAAATTTCCACCCCTCCCTCCAACTGGCACGCTGCCTGTGAGCGCTGGAACAGCCAGCTGTTATTATAAACCGGAACTATTAATAACTGTAATAAAAACCTGCTTAGAAAATGTTAAAGAAGTGTTCACATATCAAAATTATAATCAAGGCCTCTATTTTTCTGCATAAGTCAGGGTGGGGGAGAAGTGGGCTGGAGAGATGGGAAGAGGAGTGGGAGGGGATAGGAAGGAGAGGCGGGGGGGGGGCGGTAAGAGGAATAGGATGGGGAGAAGAGTGGGAGGAGATGGGAATGGAGACAGGGCCAGGCTGGTAAAGTCTCTCAGGGTTTTTTGTAACTTTGGGTAATTAGGCCTGTAGTCATGGTCTATGAATCTGAATGCAGCTTTGAATTTGCTGACTTCTCAAGGCAGCAGTGATTGCTACATAATGAGATAGGATACAATAGCAAACAGGATCAAAATCATCAACAATGTCACATGTTATGAATTATGACGCAGGAAATCCTTCACTGTGATGATACAGGATAATAACATAACCACATTATATTAAGATCATTTCAGAATTAAATCTGCTGCACTAGAGTTAGAAAGTGAGATTTCAGAAATTAAGTTATCAGAATAATGCTGAAGTTCATTTAATTACCTCTTAGTATGAGTTTGCTGCCTGTACTTTGTGTCACACATAGTATAAATGGGTTTGCGATGCTGTGGAGCACAATACATTGTTCTAGATCAACAGAACGTGAAATAAAAGGATAATAATGTAAAAATGGCAGCATGTGTGCATACATCATGGTACTTTATGAAATTACTCTATGATTTCTAAATTTCATTAACTAAGTAATGGAATCCTGCACGCAATCACAAATGAAATGGCCAGAGTGTATGTCAAGAATGTGTGGAGAAAAGCACTTACTTAATTTAACTAGTCGATGTCCCACGGCATTGCATATGCAGAGTCAAGACCACATGGCTAAAAGGTTACAGGGCAAGGGGGATAATTGGATCAGGACAGGGGGAGTGGAGGAGGAGAGAGGGGAGAGAAGATTCGGTGGGGAAGAATTCAAGAGGAAAGGGTGGAGGAGAGAGTGGAGGAGGGGGTGGGGAAAGCAGGAAGAGGAGCAAGGGAGAGTGAAAGGAGAAGAGAGAGATGGGAGTCATTTGGGAGAAGGTTGAAGTAGCAGGGGAGGGATATGAAGGTAGGGAGGAGAGAGAAGGGAAAGGAGAGGTGGAGAAGGAGAGATGGAGAAAGAGAGAGAAGGGGAAGGGGAGAGATGGAGAAGGAGAGAGAAGGGGAAGGGGAGATGGAGAAGGGGTGGGGAAGGAAGAGGCGAGAGAAGCTTTAGGGGAGGAGCTTGGGGGAGCATAGAGGAGGGGGGAAGGGGTAGCGGAGAGGTATAAGGTGAAGGAGGGGGTAGGGATAAAGGAAAAGTATGGGAGGGGTTGAGATGAGGAGGATTGTAGGAGATAGAGGAAAGGAACTGGCAGTGAGGAGTGGGGAAGGAGAAGTGGGAACTTGAGATGAACTGCGGGGGAAGGGGGGCGCTGTCAGATTCTACACGACTCACTCTCTGTGGCACAATGCAGTACTTCTGGCTCGATGTCTATCAAGGTTTATTACCAGTGTTCGCACACCGAGGAGGCTTTTCATTCAAATAATCAAGGATCAGATTTTCTTTCATACCACAGAGTGATATTAACTTGTGGGCATGCGTGTCAGATTCCACTTGAGGTTTGTGGCCTTGTTGGGTAAGATTCAAACAATGAACTGTCATAACAGGAGAGTATTGGGGGGTGGGAAAGAGAGAGAATCTGGGAGACGCCACAAACAATCAACGTGTGCAGTCAGACTGGAGTACAGGCTTAGGGCTGGGAAGGGGAGTGCCGCAGGTCTGGCCACTCTGGGGTGATGGATGGAAATTTTGAGAAGTTGCATTTATAGGTGGGCGTGGCTTATTTCCTTGATCAGGGAGACGTGAGTTCTACTTTCCATGAATTAGATTTCCATTTAGGTATTTTGTTATTGCGACACAAAAACTCACTTGAAAAAAATGTGACTTTCACCCCCACGTTGGGATCCTGCGATAAGGTCTATGACATACTGATACTGCTACCTAGAGTCTTTGTACTGGAACTGCCTACTGACTCTCAGGGCCAAAAAAGCAGGATGCAGCACCAAGAAGCTTTGCAACTTGCGATACATGATAGGATTTTAACACTCGAAATGCCAATCACAGCACCATCTGCAGGCATAACTGGTATTGCAGGTAAATGTTGATTTCTTTTTTAATGGGTTTTCCTATTGACAAAGCTAGACATAGGAGTTTTCAATGCATTTTAAAAGTGAATGTTGTGACCCACCAAGCATTTTTAATATATACTCGGGAAAAAAACCCAGCATTCACACTTGTTTTTAAGAGTAGTGGTGATGTAAACTTGTGAATGTGAGTGTTTCTATTATCAAATCTTATCCTAATTATCTTTAAAGGCTCCTGATTTTGTTTGGTGAAAGCAGTGATTCTTTTCCTCTCTGGATATTGAAGAGCTTTTTATTTAATATTATAAGTACCAGGAAGGTGAGGCATGAGGCTCCATCAATCGTACTCTTATCACTGCTTGTTTTCAAGTTAGTCACATGAATGTGAATTGCTTGCAAATCCTAGGTGCATTTAAAGGATCTTTTGCTTATTCTAGGCTTTTATGCTGGTTAACCAAAAAGCACACATACAAACTTCAGCAGCATCAGCAAAAAATTACCAAGCCTTCATGGTGGAATTACTTTTATTTTGTAACACTGTATGTAAATTTATAAACAAAATAAAAAAAAATCTGTAAAAGTTCATGATTTGGCAAATTGAAATGTTTACAAATGTCTTGTTAGTGAACTCAGACCCTTACAGTAAAAAAAATGTTAGTACAAATTCAGTCATTTCTCTGTGAAATATGGACTTCATGCCCATAGATATTGAGTTGGATGGAGGTAAGCTTGCCTTTTTCATGGGTATATTAGTTGACCTTTCAGTCTTCAAATGTTTTTTTTTGAAAAGGAACTCTATTTTTACTGATGTTATTGATTGTATTTCTGAAAATGTAAGCGTCCTCCTTTTGTATCTTTACGGCAAAATATTAATGTTGCTCCTGCTGGCACTGTCCGATCTAATTTAAAATAAGTAAATTGTCTTTAAGCAGACACCATTGGAAATTGTGCATCACAGTGGTCACTTGTCTGAATATTGTTGGGTGCCCATGTGTCATACTGTTGAATTACGTTATTAAATAAAAATTGTTTTTATGAGCTCCTGTCTACTCATGGATACAGGTTCATGCAATATTTTGTTCATCTATTTCATTAATTTTTTTTAAATAGTTTTAGAGATGGAAACAAGACTAGTTATTTGCTAGCCTAAAAAACAAGGCAGTAAACCATACAGACCAGGACAGTACCAGCTTTGATTCCCAAACTGTTAGCTGATCTCATCTAAGGTGGCGTTATGAATACTATGATTGGCCTTAATGTTCCTGGCTGAGGGAGATGAAACAACAGCTGGGGTTCTCACTCCTGATCGCTATCCAGCAACACCTGCTGTAAATCATGAGTGTATGGCTATCATGCAAAGACAGCTTTGGGTACACCTGCAATTAACTCAAAGTCTAATAGCCTGCCAAAAACTTACAATGACACGTGATAATTGATCACTTGGACAAGACACCAGACAGTTGTAGCTCCCTTGGAACCAATCCCAGCACCTCAGGAAAGGAAGGGGGAAAAAAAGCAAGAGAACTGGAAATCAAACCTAATACAAATCACTTCCTCACTGACCAGACCACCTCCCTTGTGCTGAAATTAGATGGGGAAAGGAAAACTCCCAAGACTGGTAGTACCATAAACATTTCCTTTCCTGCTAAGTAGAAAATGTAATCACAGCAGTAAGGTGTGATTCATTTAAATAAAGTTAATAAAAGCCAGCGGCTCACATAGGAAGCAAAATTTTGCATCAGTGCCCTCTTTTGTTTCAGCCTAAAATCCTAACACATCACTCAAGTATACTCTTTGCAGGCATTACCTAACATTTATATTACCACCTCAAATGTATGGCATGAAGAGATTTCTAAGCCAGTGGAGTGATGCCGAACCAAAATTGAAATACTGTCGCATAGAAATTCCATTGAGTGTTATTACAATAGTTATGCTTCAGTTCCTTATAAAGATTTGACAGGTAGAATACTTTATACCTTTGGTTTCGAATCAAAGATGAAACAGGTTAAAATGCAGTCAAATGGCATGGAATGGAGAGAGTTACAGACTTTGGAAAAATACACTGGAGATCTACACACTCAAAGACTGTTGTTACCCCACTGCGTCCTCAACAGAGGATGAGAAGCCACAAAATAGAGCATATCACCCTGCCAGGCGCTCACCAAATGAACTCGTGGGTGGCTATAACTACAGGTTGTAACAAAATATAAGCTTGGCTTTTAACTCCAGGTGGGAGCCGTGCAGATAGGGGGCCGAGGCGGATGGGAAACCATCCGGCCCTCCGCCGTGAGGCCCGGGGGAGATTTAACTCCCGGGCCTCATTTGCACGGACCCAGTCAATCTTCCGCCCAGATCAGACTGGAAGGGCTAGCTGGCAGGTGGACAGGAGCAGGATTTCGAGCAACAGGAGGCTGCAAGCAGGGACCTGAAGAAATGGTCCTTGGCACTCACATAAGTGCTTAGATGGGGCGGGGTGGGGGTCAGGAGGGCACTGAAGTCGTGAGAGGTGGAGGGAACCCCGAGGCTTACTTGTGGGGTTCAGAGGAGCACTCCTGCTCCCCCTGTCCCCACAGGGAAACAAATAAAAAGAAAAATGACTTAATTTTCTGAGCCTCTTGTGGCCCAAGATCTGCTTGCTGCCAGGTTTTACAGGAAGGCCCAGTACTACGCAGGATCGCCACAATTCTCAGTTAGAATTGTGCCAGGGTCCTAATTGCATTATAAGACCCCAATATTAATATAGTCATAAAGCCCACGCCTGCTTGTGACAGGCCTCTCCAAATATTGCAAGGTTAAAATGGCGGCAGTCGGGAATGCAGTGGTAAACACTCTACCGCTATTTTAAGTAGTCAGCTGCCCTGCTCTCGTCAGGTGGGTAGGGTTAAAGTAGGGACTATAGTCATTCTTTGTGCATTAGGTAATCCTTTGAGCAATACATGAGCACTTCCGTAGAAGTTAGTACTTATATTCCTCAGCATGCAGACTAATGTTCTGATAATTACTGGCTTGGATATAAAATAAGGTAAAAAGATGTTTAGCCCCTATGAGATGATTAGTTCTTCTGATGTTGTGGTGAAAACCGATATTTAGATCTTACATACAAAGCTCAGAAAGCACACAACTTTTATACATGTTGTCCTTTAGATCAGGGAATTGCACACAATAAATTATGCAACACGCTCTTAAACATCAGTGATTTAACCCTTTATCCTGAAAAATATATTCCTATCATTTGCATTATTTTCCATTTGGATGGAAAAATTTCCTTAGTACCTTTACATTAGAAAATCTTACTGCCAGCTTTTAGTGCGACTCCTCCATTCTTAACTTCCCAAATGTTGGCAACATAAACTCTTTGAAGACTACAGTATTTCTGCACCAAACTAAAAAAAAATAAACACAAGATATATAATTTTTTAAGTTAATTCTACAAGGGTTGAACAATTGGATTAAGTTAGGCTTTGGATTCAGAAATCTCATCTTAAATCTCATTGGGCAGAACTGAGATCATGGAAAAATAAAATAAAAACAGATACAATTGCAGATATATTTCCTACCTCCCCCCACCATCTCCCGCACCATCTATTTTAAGGAACCATTCTTGGACAGTATAAGCAGAACTCTATAGTCCATCCTCCTTGACTGATGTTCCCACTCCATGGCCAACATTGAGTCCCTAACACACAATGCCTTCAAACTATGCAGAACTATGCTAATAAACTCTATGTAACAATGTATAATCCTAAAAATACCATGAAAACAAGATACAATGGATTAACCAAGTATGTCAGTGTACTTAAACTTCTGATAAACAACAAACATTTTTTAAACAACCCTCAATCCTTAATCCAAAGGAAAGACATTGGGCGCTAAATTGGGCCGTGTAGCGCCCGTTGTTTCGGTGCTACATGGCCTCTCCAACATCCAACTCTCCAACACCAAACGCCATCTTGGTATAGGAGTTAGCGCATGCGCAAACATCGAACGCCAGAAGCATGTAAAGTAAGGAGAAAATGGATACAATCAGTGTGCAACGCTGATTTAAAGTGATAGACACCATTTTGGGACATAACGCTCAACTCAACGCACAGTCTTAACTATGACCATCTGAACATGTCTCAGAGTGCCTGGAGGACCCCCACCAGTGCTATTTAAAGGGACCATGCAGAATTTACAGGTTAGTGGCGGAAATATTGCTTCTGGCTGCCGAGACATTTGTAACTGTTTTTGGAGGTCTCCTATACTTGAATACTAGGACGCGGGAACATAGCCTAACATTTAGAGCCAGGACGTGCAGGAGTGAAATTAGGAAATGCTTCTACACGCAAAGGGTGGGAGAAGTTTGGAACGCTCTTCTGCAAACGGCAGTTGATTCTAGCTCAATTGTGAGTTCTAAATCTGAGATTGATATATTTCTGTGAACCAAGGGTATTAAAGGATATGGGGCTAAGGCAGGTATATGGAGTTAGGTCACAGGTCCACCATAATATCATTGAATGGCAGAACAGGCTCGAGGGGTTAAATGCCACTGCCACTTGCTGCCTCCTGATATGCGCCACCTTCTCCTGCAAGAAAATGGGATAAGAGTCTGGGTGATATGCCTGTCATGGTTGAATAGCTGCCAGTGTGTCTGGCCTGTAAGTTGTGGGTGAGTGGCTTGCAACAGTGGTAATGTGTAAGGATGAGAGGAAGCATCTGATTGGAACAGTTGAGTACTGATGGAAAGAGTTTGTTGGTATGTGGGTGATGGGGGGTGTAGTGTGTGCAGCAGTGGATGTGGCTAGTGGTGCAGTTGGTAGGAGACGCCACTTGACAGTTGACCTCACTCACCTTGACCACTCATGTCAAAGCATTGAACTTCTTCCTGCACTGCATCCATGTTCACGATGCTGTGCGCCTGGCATTGACTTCGTCCCCCGCTGCCTCCCACTGCCTTCTGGGTATATGTCTGGAGGGCCTCATGCACCAACCCCCCCTCCCCGGTGGATATAGGATGTCCCTCCTTCTGTCCACCTCTTGCACCATGGCCTCTAGTGCATCAGTAGAGAACCTTGGTGCATGCACTCTCGCAGGCCTGGTGCCAACTCAGACTGGCAGATTGGTGAGGTCTGGCATGCAGATTAGAGGATGTGGGATTTAGTAGTGTGCAACCTTTATTCAATGTTTTAGCATAACTCATCAGTTTGTAAACATAGGGACGGGAGCTGCATCTGTGATTTACATGTGCACCATGCAGATAGCAGACTGTTATTTTCAGCAAATAACAGGTACCAGCTACCTTTAAGAGATTTTTAAGAGACGGCCTTCCTTTAAGAGAATGGAGCTCCCCCTGCTGGTGGAAAGTGCGAATTGAATCCTCGTGTCAATGCTGATTCGGTACACTGCCTGCAGTTAAGTCCTCTGTCCTGACGAAAGTCTCGTCCTGGCTGCGCAGGGACCACTGGGCGCGGGGTAATTGCAGATCGCTCTACCCCCGCCCAATAATAGGTCCTATCCAATTTCTCCCCCTTTGACTTTGAAAACAAAAAATGTCTTTCAGTCCGCAAAGGGTTTAAGCCCACTGCTACTCAACCATGTCAACACTTCCATAAGGCCTGATTATGAATCAACCCATTACCTGCAGGGCTACTTAAGAGTTCAGTTCCTCATTATTCTTCTCACAGTTCAAAAGTTCTAAAGTGCAGATTTGCCACCACCTACCACAGTATCTGCAAGGAGGGCACACTTCCTGATTTCTCTCAGAATAGCAGAGCGGTGATTCAAACCAGGACATTTCAAACTGGATCTAATACAAAGTCATTTACTCTAAATTATACCAAGCAAGAACAGTTCACACTTCTATCTATTATTCAGATAAGTAAAGGCATTTGAAAAATTCTGTTTAAAAAAAATGTTAAGGCAGTGCATAAGATTGATGAATGTTTACAGGAAATTGTTCTTGATGGGTATCAGTCTTTACATTTGATTGATTTGGTACCATTCTATTCAGTTTTTTTAAAACACTGTTTTAAACATTGCAACATGTTCATGGCTCAAAGAAAATTCTGTGTAACTTATGGAGTGCTCATTTTTGTAGTCTTTGGGTTACATGCCTCAGACATGTCTTCCAGTCAGAAAAAAGAGTGGCTTGTCCTCTTGGGAGTTAGCTGTCTGAAATTCATCTCTTAACCTGAACTGCCACTCATCTTCTAGCTCCAGTCTCACAACAGTCTGGCGAAGAGAACTACGATCTTGACAAATTACACACAGCGTGGCACCTAAACAAATGAATTTGTAAAGTCAGTACAAGCAAGCTTTTTTTAAAAAGTGTTGGTTTAAAAAAGATCATTGTCCAAGGCAGTATCCATTACAAAGGCATTGGAGACTTAAATATATTTGAAAAGCTTCAGCAAATGCAAAATGTTATGTACACTATATTAGCACGTTCTTTCAAATGCAAAATCAAATTTCAACATTTTAAACTTTTGCAGAATTAATAAAATGAGACACTTCTTGCACCTAAATATTACAATCTATCACAAACCATGTTCAGGAGGTACATTTTGCTCCACCAGACCTCGTCGCCAATAATGATTTCTATTAAAATCCTGCTAATCTGTACATGAGAAAAACACTATTGTTGTTCGTAAATCCTTTTGTTTCCCAAATGGCTTACAGACTAAATGTAACATGCATAATGATACTGAGACATAGAGACCTGAAGGTCTTGTGTTCAACTCTGATCTGTGCTAAGCTAGCTAGTCTTAGTAATAGGTGCTGCGATTGGCTTCAGATTCCTGGGCTAAGGAAGGGAGTATTTCCTTACACCACATTATATTTTCCAGAGACTTTGAAAGTTTGACTAATTATATAAACTGAATCAAACAGGATAATTAACAGTCATATTAATTCCAGCATCATTGGAACTAATCCTCAAAGGATTTTAGTGCACTGATGAATTTCTTCTAACCTCTTTTCCCAAGTTATTTTACCTAATTAATGCTTGCATATGGTACTTTCTCTAAATTGTGTATCATAAATCTTCATATTTATTTGGTCTTTTCCATCTCCTTACTGATATGATGAGACACTGTGAGGGCTGACTACTCCATAGCAACATTAAAGGAATGTGTCCTGATTGTGAGTCCCCTACAAGATTATAGCCCTAGGCCAGATCTCATGTTTAGGTCAGGAACAGAAAACCCACTGGAGCTGCACCCAACACTCTGTATTCTGAAAGAAATACAGAGCCACTTCATGCACCAATGCATCATTTCTACCTGCAGACTATGCCAGACAATGCTATCAGCTATAAAACTCAGATCTCTGTATGCAGAAATTCAAATGCAGTGTAATTTATCACTTGTTGAACCAGCAGTGCTGCAGCATGCACCTGTGTTTTGCCCATTGCTGCCTCCATGCAATTTCTTCTAGTCCTTTCTCTGTGCTCCGGCAACAGCTAGGGTCAGACTTACAAGCCATTTTTTTTAAACATAGTTGTCTCTAGCTGTATCTTTTTGTTACGCTACCACATCTGGACAGTAGTAGTAAAATAGCAGTAAAGAAATAGCTAACACTATCATACAGCACCTTATCACATTGTCAGAAGATTCCAAAGCACTTTATGTCCAATAAATTATCTTTGAAGTAAAATGGCTGTTACAAAAGCCAATGTAGCAGCCAATTTGTACATAGCAAAGTCCCATAAACAACAAATGAATTGAATGACCTATTAATTTTGTTTTTTTTAGTGGTGTTGGTACTGTTAGAAGTATGCTTTAACCTCGCAGAACACCAGAGAGTGAAAGAATGAGCTGCTCCCATGTTTTATCTTTGTATAATAATTCTATACTAGCAAAACAGAAGACTTGTGGAAAAGGGTTCAGTTCCCTAGCAACTTGACGTCACTTAAGCCGTTAGCCTTGGCTCAGTGGTAGCATTCTCACCTTATAGCAATATTCAAAGAAGAGTAGGGGAGTTCTCTCCATGTCCTGGCCTCAACCAGGACTGGTTATTTAACTCATTGCTGTTTGTGGGACCTTGCTGTATGCAAATTGGTTGTCATGTTTCCCTGTGTTGCAACAGTGATTACACTAAATACTCAATTAGCTGCGAAGTGCTTTGGGGCATCCTGAGGCCAAGATTGGTATTATATAAACGCAACTTCTTTCCTCTTTATCTCATCATTATAGCCTGGAGTCCTATCCTCAATTGGTGTTTTATTAATTAAAGGCACATTTGCCTCATAGCAGCATCTGAAAAAATGGTCACCATAGAAAGTATATTGGACAAGCACTTGCAGATTTAGATTCAGGCACTGCCATGGACAGGGAGAATACAGAGTGCTTGTACTGTCAGTAGCAAATCTACAAATAATCTCCCTGGGGAAAATACCAGACACTTAAAGTTCATTGCTAAGTTTAGCAAGTTGAAGTTTACTGTGTCAACCATTTTGAAATAAGTTTTAAAATATTTCTTCAAGATGTACAATGAGGGGCAATGTTTAAAATGAGATCTTTTAAAATGACAATCTCTGAAAGTCTATTTTAAAAAAATATAGCCACAAGACAGAAAACTTTTACAAAGCATGAGGACCAGGATAGAAAAGCTTAATAAAACACAACCTTACCTTTCAGAAAGTGGAATTTTTTCAAAATACTAGCTGTGACAAAAGAGTCACAGAGATACAAAAGGAGTCCACTGAAAGCAAGGCCGGAGCTGTTGATATTTAAAGAATGAGGACGAGAACTCACAAAGCAAACAGTAATCTGAAATATTTAAAAAATGAGATTGCAAATGTCACGACATCCTGAAATCTTTCACTTTACACTTTAAAATAAAATAATTGATTGAAGTAACAAGTTTCAGACAGGAATTAATACAATTTTGAACACCGCGGATTTCTTCTCTAGGCTACCAATAAAAATACATTAGGGGTGACATTGGATAGTGTTGGTCTGCGCCAGAATGAGTAAGCCCGAAGGCACACTCAATATTGGGCGTTGGGTCTCATTTAGTCTGCGCATCCCCAGGCAGCTCACCGGCAAAGCTAATTTAAATTTTGTGTCATTGGCAGCGGCCCTCAGGTAGGTCCTGGGAGGAGGGTGGACGTGATCAGGAGGGGGAGAGGTGATCAGGACATGATTGGGGGGGTGGGGGTGGGGGGGGGGAATGATTTGGAGGGGGGGTAAGTGATCTGAAGAGGGGTAAGCAATTATGAGGGGTAGGGATGAG
This sequence comes from Heptranchias perlo, assembly GCF_035084215.1. NCBI lineage: Eukaryota > Metazoa > Chordata > Chondrichthyes > Hexanchiformes > Hexanchidae > Heptranchias > Heptranchias perlo. The sequence continues at coordinate 41,211,666 of NC_090329.1, read as the reverse complement.
ATCGGAAGGGGGATACGATTGGGGGAGGTGGAGGTAAACGGGAGAGGGGGAGACAATCGGGTGAGGTGAATTGAGAGGGGGAGGGCGATCGGGAACGGGCTGAGATAGGCTGGCAACAATCTTCAAGACTGCTGTGCAGCCCGGTGGAGCACTCCTGCTCTTTTCGGCTCCACATTCAGGTAAGTATTTTTTTAAAGTTAATTTTTGGTGCTGGCCTCCAGCGGTCCCTTTAAGGACCACTGATTAGGTCTCGTGTAAACTTGGTTTGAAAGTGTAAAAAATTGACAGTAAACTGTTCACTGATCGTACTCCTACAACTGCTTTTCCTTGCACTGTACAGAGGTTTGAGTAGTCACAGACACAAATGAGTGCACAAAAACTCTTGTTCTTTTAGCAGTACTTTACTATAAATCCTTAACATCCAGAAGTAAAAAAAAATCAGCTTTACTCAAATCCTGTACAATTTGACAGTAGCAGTTTACTCAAATAGACACAAAAATTATATATACTGCAAATAAAATATAAATAAGAGTATTGAAAATGGTATATAATTTTATGGCAAGGATCTTATGATATGACGACCTCTTCTGAAGGGCAGGGATTAACAACCCTTGAACACTGAATTTAAAATGCAACGGCAGCAATGTGCAGAAGGTTCGAAAACAACCGATAAGAATGAAGCTTCGAGAAGCAGGCTTTTGGTTCTCAAAACAACTGATAAGAATAAAATGGATAAACAGTGCTGAGACCGTTAGAAATCCTTGGGAAAAACAACTAAAACTATTGCACCTGGGTTCACACAGTACGGTTTTGAGTGGCCCAGCCAACCATCCACCATTAATGCAACAGTGGGTGAGTGACTAAAATGGAACTTCTCCTGACTTTTACTCACACCCCAACTAGCAAAAACCATATAAAGATGGCACATCATGGCAGATTCTTTATTGCAGCTAGAGGAGCCTTTAAGATGCTTCACCTAGAGGAAGGACATCCAACAACATCCAACAGCAAGAAGAAGAAACTTCAAGAGCTACGAGAGAGCTGATCACTCCTCTGCCTTGATGCTGAAATCCTTGGTTTTAAGGTTGTATGTATTGCTTGATGCTTGTGTGAATTGTTTAAATCATTAAATAATCACTTTGACTAACGAACCTACAGCGTACGTATGATTTTCTTTGAATGACTATTGTCCAGGTTCGCGAATCACTGGAACATCTGTATCCCGACACTTGTGCCCTCCCCCCCACTCTCACCCTGCATTAGTCTCAGACTTACTCGCTTCAGCTGTAAGATTAACATTGCAGCTGAGCAAATCTTCAAGACCACAGCCGATGGTGCAATGCGATCAGGAGACCGCTTGAAAAAAATGATGGTTCCCCGCCAGCTGATGAAATGGGTAGCTCTCAAAAGGCACACTACCCTTGGAGCTTAGAATTAGGAAGGGAAAGAAGCCGTTTCTATTGTCACATCCCTCAGTCTCAAAATGGGGACCTCCATAGCTGCTGTTATACTACCATTTTTGAGTCAGTGTGAAGCATTTTTTGCTTCACAGTGAGGTACCCATTGCTTCCTCCTTACAAGCAACAACGCCAACTGCTCTATGCTCCTCTCTCGCCGATCATTCAATACAGCATGGCTACTGGGAGCCAACCTCACCACCTCCTTCCCATCCCACTCATTCCACCCATCACGTCCCTTGGACTCTGCCGGCGGATCGGCAATCAACAGCCACCCCTACATTTCCCTCTAGAATATCTGTTCACTCACGAACAAGGCCCTTGCCATCCACAACCTTATTGTGAATGATTGCATTGACATCCTGGCTTTGACTGAAACCTGGCTCACGGATGGAGACACCTTGTCCCTTACTGAAGCCTCCCTGCCTGGATATACTTTCCACCATCCGCCCCGCCCAAACAGCCATGGTGGTGGTGTGGCTCTTATCACCAGTCACACTTTGGTCTCTCCCACTACTCCTCTGGTACCTTCTCCTCCTTTGCGCACATCACCTCGTTTCACCCCTCTTGCTTCTCTTTTAAAAATCCTCGTTATCTAATCCCACCCGAGATTCTCAATCAAAATATCCTCCTTCCTTTTCTCCCTCAGCCTCTGTATTGAGCAAAGACTCCTCCTCAGTGATTTCAATGTATATCTTAATTCTGCTTGCCTTCTCTCCTCTGAATTCACTGCCCTCCTGTCATCCCTAAACCTCGCCCTCCATATAAACTATCCTACCCATATTCACTGCTGCAGCCTCAACCTTGTCATCTCATGTGGCCTCTCTACTCCCATGTTCTCGATCATTGACAAGGCCATCTCCAACCATTTCCTTGCATCCCTCACCACCCCCATCCGAGCCCACATCCTTCTGCGACTACTCCTGGAATAAACTCTCCCCTAAATCACTTACAATTGAACTTACAAACTCCCAGCTGTGACCCTTCATTTGCAACAATATTCCTGCAGGTATCGAATTTCTTAGTTATTCCCTCACCTCCACCTTTGTTGCACTTATCCCCAGCAAAACCTTTACTCTCCCCATCCTAGTATGACCCTCATATACACTCCCTCAAGTCCAAGGGATGCAGAATTTAGGGTATCTGTTGCACAACTGGTTGAGCCATCCATCACCAGATCTTCCTGGACCAGCGTTCATCTTCCTCTGCCCACTACTCCAGGATCATCTTGGAGAGCAAGCATAACCTGTGGCTCCTTTTCTGCACTACCAATCATCTCCTGAAACCCCTCCCCCTGCCCACCTTTACCCTCACCTCCAACAACAAGTACGAGGAACTGTGGACTTCTTTATCACTAAGATTGAGATCATCTGTTCAGCTGCCTCTGTTGCTTCCTCCCTTCCCCTTGCTCATCAAGCCAAACCTCTCCACAGGTTACCCCTGCTCTAGCTTGAATCCACATCTTTCCCTAGCTTCTCTCCTATCTCCCCTCATGCCCTCTCCGAGCTCACCTTTTCCATGAGACCCATCTCCTACTCTCTTGACTGCAGGAGTGCTCCCCTTGACCCCAAAGAAAACCTCAGGCCCCCTCTGCTCCGGGCATCCCCCTCTCCAGTTCCCGGCAGTGGCCTCCTGCCGTCCGAAATCCCTCTCTCGCCAGCTGGCTAGGTAATGATTCTGGGTGGATTTGGGCAGGAGCCTCATTTAAACCATGGAAATGAGGCTCGGGAGTTAAAGTGGCCCGGAGTTAAAATCCCACAAAGTGAGGAGTGTGGCTTATGCTGGTACTGGCAAAAACACAGAGCAGGAGGACTGGCTGTAACACTTGAAGCCCGCTTACTAGCTCATTTAGAAGTTTATTACTTTACACCTCTCTCATGCGACCGAAGTACATGATCAGACAGTTTCAAAGTAGACAGCCAACTTTCAAATTATAATTATTAATGAGAGATACTCTACAGATTTTGTGATATCAGCACCATACCTCTCGTCCTAGGTTGAGATAACAGTCTACTGACAGCACTGGATGACTGTAGTTCCTTACAGACAATGGAAAAAGACGATTACTTGTGTGCTGCAGATACTTTTCAAGCAGTAACTGAGCTGGTGCAGCTAAAAATGTATGTTTGCTGTCAGGAGCACAGATATACTGAGATGGGGAAATGGACATGGGCACATCAGGGACCTGCAACAAACACAAATACATTCAGTGTGGTCATCAAAGGGCAATATGCTTGAGCTTGTCCTTCACAAGGTTTCTAGATAATATACATAAATACATGGAAAAGAACAGCGTGATAGGCATTCTATTCTTTGAACGAGATACTAAAATGAGGAATTGGGTGTAGGATTGATCTTAAGTTCTGACCGTGAAGCAAGAAACAGAAAAGTGAAGAACATGAAATGGATTGGCTGGTGCAGTAGGTTAACACACAGTCTGTCTGTCTCTGGAACCTGGCTTCAGTCCAACTCCGACTGATGAGATGAGCGACCTCACTCTCTGACAGCTGTAGGCTGAGATGGGTTTGGGCAGACGCAATCCAGTTTCTAGTGCCTACAAGAACTGCACAAAACCCATGGGGTCCAATAACACAGTTTCACAGTGTGACATCAGTGCTGCTGCTCTTTGGGCACGGCACATAGCTGTGATGCAGAAAGCTGGCCTTATGCTATAATGCAAGTTCAGCTCGCTTTCGTGAGATCAGTGTTCCTGGTGCACAGTGCATTTTGTACACGGTATACGGGGAGTATCCTCATAGAATCATAAAATGATACAGCACAGGAGGCCTTTCAGTCCATCGTGCCTGTACCAGCTCTTTGAAAGAGGTATCCAATTAGTCCCTCTCCCTTGCCCTTTCCCCACAGCCCTGCAAATACTACACTGGGGAAAAGGGGCAGGTTACCTTGAACCAGCAGTTTTAAAGGACTCCTGATCATCGTAAAGCCGTCTTGTTTCTGAAGCGTGGAAGAATTGACTATAGCAAGCGCACGCTGCAGAATGACTCCATTTAATGAAGCAGCTTTCCAGGAGCTATTTGAAGGACGTCTTGCAAAAAGGGGTGGTCGTTTTTGGAGCTAAGGCTACCCTCCAGTGAAGAGCAGTACCGAAGCAGTCTAACTGGAGGTAGCTGAAAGAATGAATGCCGTCTCCCCAGTGCACCAAACCTGGGAGCAGTTGGGGGAGAAATGTGCTGGCCTCAGGGTGTGCTCATATCTTGCTTCATTTTGTAATATTGCCTTACAAGATGCGTTAACAGAACCTCATGTAAAATTTTGGGTGGCATCGCTGAGGAAGAATACACCACACTCTGGCAAATGTTTGGATACTTTCCAAATGTCCATGTTTTACCAGAAAATCATGTATTGCTGCCATGGCATTGTGTGTGCGTGGCCCATTATCTGTGACAAGCAACAAACATCAAGCACAATGTCACACAAGGGGGGGGAATTGTAATTCCCCATGACGGGTGGGAGAGGTCAGGGGGTGGGGGTTAAATTGGTAAGTATGTGAAACCCGACCCCAATCCGCAGTGAACACTCCTACTTCCGGTTTAACTGCAGCGGGTTTGGGGGCGTCCAAGTAACCTGCACCCCACCCCCCACACCCCCGGCCAAGCAAACCTTCTGCCGCGATCTCTCCCTCCTCGCAATCGGCCAAGCCGCACCCCCAGCGATTGGCCAACAACACCCCGCGATCTCTCCCCCACTCCTTGTTGCCATGCTCTGGCACCCCTCCTCCCCCACTCCTCGCTGCCATGCTCTGGCACCCCTCCTCCCCCACTCTTCAATGCTGCGTTCTGGCTTCCTCCTCCCCCCTCCCCCACCCACCAACCCATGATCTTCTCCAACCACTGTGGACTGTCCTCAGTGGTCCCCGGCTGCAGCTTTCTAACGCTGGCTTTTCCACCCAGCAGTCAGCCAGCCTCTCAATCTGGCCGGCTGCCGGGCAGGAAATGGGATAAAAAAATGCTGAGAAGGTCCTGCCAGTAAATTCACCACGACCTCCACCTTCCCGAGATTTCCAGGTTTCCAAGCCACAGACACACGCCCCCACTCCCTCCCCGCTTCCCACTAAATATCAGGGCCAAGATATCTTTACAGACTCACATTAGGTGGATGTTGGCCTGGACATTTGGGCGAGATACGTCTTCTCTCAGATTGCTCTTTCCAACATATATCCCTTTACTACCTGCTTTCAAGAGAAAGCTGCAGATAACAGACGCTAGTGTATGCAGACCGTAGCGGGGGCAGGTTCACCCTACATACAACCCTTGACTTCATGACGAGGGGGCCTGGAGATTCTGGGCATGGAATCAAAAGAGGCAATGGGGGAGGGAGATCTAAGGCCTTCCCCAAATTCATGGTTACAATCATCCTTTGTTTTTCATTCTTTATCTCTGCACTGCAGCATAACACACAGGAATATCTTGCCATGTAACTTTTTTTTCAAGTTACTCTCAACAATCTAAAATCTGTTCTTCAGCTTTTGTAGGTTCCCAACAGGACCTAATGGGCAATCACAACCAGGCATCTCACAGTACCTTGTGTCAATCACTCCTACAGTGACAGGCACCAATACAGATACACCCACTCCCAGAGGAGGGAGAGGTCAATTAGTGAGTTGCAGAGGGAGTAATTGGTGAAGCTCAAAGCATGAGTGAGCAGGAAAAAATGCAGGTGGATTTGGTGGAGCTGCAACCTGCTGGCCAGAGGGTCAACTCAAGAGAGCAGTTCAGCCAGGAATTCAAACCTTACAAACATCAATAATTTATAACCTCCTCTAGCCCTACAACTTCCCCAGAACTCTCTGTTCTTCTGACTTGGGCATTTTGTTCATTCCCTGACCCTTTGCCCCACCATTGGCAGTGATGCCTTCAGCCCTACGCTCTTGAATTCTTTTCCTAATCCACTTCTTTAAGGGTCTCCTTAACGCCTACCTCTTTGAACAAGCTTTTGGTTACCCTTCCTGATATCTACTTCTTTGGCTCGGAATCCATTTTTGTCAGATTAGGTCTCTGTGAAAAGTGCCTCAGGATGTTTCTCTTATGATAAAGACACTAAATGCAAGTAGTTGTTGCTGTTGATGTCATTTGAATGTGTCAAGCAGTTTGGGAGCATCTATAGAGAAGTCTACAATAAACATCTTTACAATCGCTGCACTGAGCTACAGACTACAGCTATATATGGAGTAAACGTTCATTCCAACAACAACTTGCATTTATATAGCACCTTTAACGTAGTCCCGACGCACTTCACAGGAGCATTATCAAACAAAATTTGACCCGAGCCACATAAGGAGATATTAGGACAGGTGACCAAAAGCTTGGTCAAAGAAGTTGGTTTTAAGGATTGTCTTAAAGGAGGAGAGAGAGGTGGTGAGAGGTGGAGAGGTTTAGGGAGGAAATTCCAGAGCTTAGGGCCTAGGCAGCTGAGTGCACGACCGCCAATGGTGGAATGATTAAAATCGGGGTTGCGCAAGAGGCCAGAATTGGAGGAGCGCAGAGATCGCGGAGGGTTGTAGGGCTGGAGAAGGTTACAGAGATAGAGAGGGGCAAGGCCATGGAGGGATTTGAAAACAAGGATGAGAGTTTTAAAATTGAGGCTTTGCCGGACCGGGAGCCAATGTAGGTTAGCGAGCACAGGGCTGATCAGTGCACGGGACTTGGTGCGAGTTAGAATACAGGCAGCAGAGTTTTGGATGAGCTCAAATTTATGGAGGACGAAAGATGAGAGGCTGGCCAGGAGAGCAAAGAAATAGGATCTTTGCAGTAGAGTGTTACTTGATTGAGGTACAAAGCTCCGCAATAACATACTTAATGAATACTTTGGCTGGCTCCAATCAACAGTGGTTGGTTACCGTAGTGGTTATGTTACTGGACGAGTAATCCAGAGGCTTGGACCAATAATCCAGTGAACATGAGTCAACCACTTCTACAGTGGCAGGCACCAGTGCAAAACCTGAATTCTCAAATATGGCAGTTTGAGAATTTGAATTCAGTTTTAAAAATATGGAAATTAAAGAGCTGGTGCTAGTAAATCTGAGAATGAAGCTGTCAGGTTGTCGTGAAATTCCAACTGGTTCACTAATGTCCTTTAGGGAACCTGCCATCCTTACTTGGTCGAGACTATATGTGACTCCAGTCAATGTGGTTGACTCTAAACTGCCGTCTGAAGTGGCCCAGCAAGCCACTCCGTTGTATCCAATCGCTAGAACAAAGCCCACCACCACCTTCTTAAGGGCAAATCAGGATGGGCAAAAAAGTCATTCTGGCTAGCGATGCCCACATCCCAAGAATGAATGGAAAAAAGTCTGTTTTCTCTGCCTTCACCGTGTAGGGGAACCAGATAATGCAGGGTCCAATCTTATACCTGCGCAACAGTCTGCTCCCATACTGATCACTGGCAATACTAAGGAAGCACCCAGCATTCAGGGAACGGCAGGAGCTGGCACAGATGACAGAGATGTCGTTCTGGGCAAAGACACATCTGTTTTACCAGGTGCTCTGCTCAAATGATACAGATGTGCTACACAGCACACTGCATGAATACCTGTGGCAACTGGCCCAGCACAATGAGGTGGTGGACCGCCTCCATCCTCACTACTGGCAACTGCAGTTCTCCATCTCACTTCTTCTTCCCACTGAGGAAACATTTAAAACGAGCACATGGTTAATCAGTAGACGATACATATGGAAGCACCACATACACACTTTTGCTAAGGGCAATGCACACTGAATACACATGCAGCACACACTTGTAAGGGTTAATAACAGTTGGGATGACTGATACTGTAGAGCCCTGACAACTTTTTTGGTATGAGTGAGATTAAGATAGTTGGAGAGAAGTTATATTGCACAGCTGTGATTAATGGAGACAATGCTTTATTTGGGAAGCGTACTGGGCATATTTGCAGATGACTGTCATGCCATACACGTTTCAGGCACTTAATTAAATGTATTATCTATTACATACTGCCTTATTATCTATTACAGCCTGACTCTTGCTGAATGACTGGTTCCTTTTGCAGACAAATCTTATATCATCTTCTATCACTGGTTGCTGCTGTCCGTCTTTTCCTGCCTGCTCAATGTCAAAGCTCCTCGCCAAGGCAAAGATAACTTTGGACACCTTGGCCAGGCTCCACTGCAAGCCTCCTCTGATCCTGACCTTCCTGCTCCAGAGCCAACAGGTAGAGCTGGATGGCCATCATGATACCAATAGGTCCTATTCAGGCAAAGCAGAATTATACTTCCATCGACTAAAACCCGCAAATAGCAAGTGGATTGCAGCTTTACTAATGTGTGTATAACTGCAGTACTGAAACCCAAGGAAGTCATGAAATTAATAATTAAATTGCTGGGTCAACAGTTAGATGCTCAATGCAACGATCAAGGAGGCTCCCTATTAAGGAACAGGAATGAGCATAGTTGAACAGACTGATCATCCAATGCCTGCTTTATAGGGGGCAAAGACCTCATTAACAATTTTGTTCCCTGAAGCCTTAATAAGCCTTGCAAATGTCTGGTGTGCAGGCCCTCAGCAGCACAGGCACTTCACCACTGCATTATACTGCACAGCAGGCCTCAGTACCTGATTAAATGGATCGCCTCGATCCGATGCACATCAGCATTCCAGTTGCCAAGCATCATATCATTGGCTCCATAGATCGTGCCAACTGACACTAAATTAACAATCTTGCACAAGTCACAAGGATCGTTTGTATGGAAATTAAAATTTTACACTAGCACAGTGGTAGTTGAACCTTGGACTCATTCAAGAGATAGATCACGTGATGCAGGAATGTAATTTTTTGTTTATTCCGGATGGATGAGCTAAACTGGACCAAATGGCCTCTTTTGTCTGTATCAATCTAGTCATCTGCCAAAGTCAGATAAAGGCACATTGTTGGGGTAGAGTTCAAGGGCCCTTAATCTGTAGCTAATCCACTCTGTATATGATCTAGGAGACTTTGATGTCAACATTGGGAACAAAAATAGAAAATAATCAACTTCCTAGTACTGCCATCATTACCAAGATTTATCATAGATTCAATGGCAAAAAAATAACAATTACGGAACACGTAATGATTAATAAGTATTGCCGTCATCTGGTTCTTACAAATTTTCACGGTTGGACAACTGCAGAATGGCACATTTGGTCATGTTCCCTGAATAGTACCTTTGACTTAATAAGGAAGGTTCTGTGTCCCCCGATGGCAATTTGTTTCTTCATAACACTGAAGCGGTTAAAACGACAGATAAGAAGACCAGCACTATGGACTCGAAGATTGAAATCCACTTCATCACAGGTAAATCTAAAAGAAGGTATAAACACATGCAATTATTCTTTTGCTGAACAATTACAGGAAACATTTTTCCTTGAACAAGGAAGAAGATGCTGCCAGAGTCTCAGTAAAGGAAGATATAGTTAAGATACTGGATGGGCTAAAAATTGAGAAAGAAGAGGTACTAGAAGGGCTAGCTGTACTTAAAATAGCTAAGCCACCTGGTCCGGATGGGATGCAACCAAGGATGCTGAGGGAAGTAAGGGTGGAAATTGAGGCGCTACTGGCCATAATCTTCCAGACATCCTTAGATATGGGGGTGGTGCCAGAGGACTGGAGAATTGCAAATGTTACGCCCTTGTTCAAAAAGATCCCAGCAACTATAGGCCAGTCAGTTTAACCTCGGTGGTGGGGAAACTTTTGGAAACGATAATCGAGGACAGAATTATCAGTCACTTGGACGAGTGTAGATTGATTAGGAGAAGCCGGCATGGATTTGTTAAAGACAAATCGTGTTTAAATGACTTGATAGAGTTTTTTGATGAAGTAACAGAGGGTAGATGAGGGTAATGCAATTGATGTGGTGCATATGGATTTTCAAAAAACATTTGATAAAGTGCCACATGGTAGGCTTGCTATTAAGATTGAGGCCCATGGAATAAAGGGGGCAATAGCAACGTTGATGCAGAATTGGCTAAATGACAGGAAACAGAGAGTTGTTTTTCGGAATGGAGGGAGGTGTGTAGTGGTGTTCCTCAGGGGTCGGTGCTGGGACCACTGGTTTTCTTGATATATATTAATGACTTAGACTTGGGAGTACAGGGCACAATTTCAAAATTTGCGGATGACACAAAACTTGGAAGAGTAGTGAATAGTGAGGAGCATAATGATAGACTTCAAGAGGATATAGATAGGCTGGTGGAATGGGCGATCACATGGCAGATGAAGTTTAATGCGGAAAAATGCGAGGTGATGCATTTCAGTAGGAAAAATGAGGAGAGGCAATATAAACGAGAGGGCACAATTCTAAAAGGGATAAAGGAACAGAGGGATCTGGGGGTGTATGTAAATTAATGGAACTCAAGGCGGATAAATCCCCTGGACCTGATGGCTTACATCCTAGGGTCTTGAGGGAAGTGGCAGTGGGGATTGTGGATGCTTTGGTAATAATTTTCCAAAATTCTCTGGACTCGGCAAAGGTCCCAGCAGATTGGAAAACTGCTAATGTAACACCCTTATTTAAAAAGGGTAGTAGGCAGAAGGCTGGAAATTATAGACCAGTTAGCCTAACATCTGTGGTGGGTAAAATTTTGGAGTCTATTATTAAGGAGACAGTAGCAGAACATTTGGATAAACATAATTTAATAGGACAAAGTCAGCATGGTTTTACGAAGGGGAAGTCATGTCTGACAAATTTGCTTGAGTTCTTTGAGGACATAACGTACAGGGTGGATAAAGGGGAACCAGTGGACGTGGTGTATTTAGACTTCCAGAAGGCATTCGACAAGGTGCCACATAAAAGATTATTGCTCAAGATAAAGAATCACTGGATTGGGGGTAATGTTCTGGCATGGGTGGAGGATTGGTTATCTAACAGGAAGCAGAGAGTTGGGATAAATGGTTCATTCTCGGGCTGGCAACCAGTAGCCAGTGGTGTTCCGCAGGGGTCGGTGCTGGGTCCCCAACTCTTTACAATCTATATTAACGATTTGGAGGAGGGGACCGAGTGTAACATATCAAAGTTTGCAGATGATACAAAGATGGGACGGAAAGTGGAGAGTGAGGAGGACATAAAAAACCTACAAGGGGATATAGACAGGCTGGGTGAGTGGGCGGAGATTTGGCAGATGCAATACAATATTGGAAAATGTGAGGTTATGCACTTTGGCAGGAAAAACCAGAGAGCAAGTTATTATCTTGATGGCAAGAGACTGGAAAGTACTGCAGTACAAAGGGATCTGGGGGTCCTAGTGCAAGAAAATCAAAAAGTTAGTATGCAGGTGCAGCAGGTGATCAAGAAGGCCAACAGAATGTTGGCTTTTATTGCTAGGGGGATAGAATATAAAAACAGGGAGGTATTGCTGCAGTTATATAAGGTATTGGTGAGACCGCACCTGGAATACTGCATACAGTTTTGGTCTCCATACTTAAGAAAAGACATACTTGCTCTCGAGGCAGTACAAAGAAGGTTCACTCGGTTAATCCTGGGGGTGAGGGGGTGGACATATGAGGAGAGGTTGAGTAGATTGGGACTCCACTCAGTGGAGTTCAGAAGAATGAGAGGCGATCTTATTGAAACATATAAGATTGTGAAGGGGCTTGATCGGGTGGATGCGGTGAGGATGTTCCCAAGGATGGGTGAAACTAGAACTAGGGGGCATAATCTTAGAATAAGGGACTGCAGGAGGGGAAACTTCTTCACTCAGAGGGTAGTAGGTCTGTGGAATTTGCTGCCCCAGGAAGCTGTGTAAGCTACATCATTGAATAAATTCAAAGCAGAAATAGACAGTTTCCTAGAAGTAAAGGGAATTAGGGGTTACGGGGAGCAGGCAGGAAATTGGACATGAATTTAGATTTGAGGTTAGGATCAGATCAGCCATGATCTTATTAAATGGCGGAGCAGGCTCGAAGGGCCGATTGACCTACTCCTGCTCCTATTTCTTATGTTCTTATGTGCACAAATCGTTGAAGGTGGCAAGGCAGGTTGAGAAAGCGGTTAAAAAAGCATATGGGGTTCTGGGCTTTATAAATAGAGGCATAGAGTACAAAAGCAAGGAAGTCATGATGAATCTTTATAAAACACTGGTTTGACCACAACCGGAATATTGGGTCCAGTTCTGGGCACCGCACTTTAGGAAGGATGTGAAGGCCTTAGAGAGGTGCAGAGGAGATTTACTAGAATGATTCCAGGGATGAGGGACTTGAATACGTGGATAGACTGGAGAAGCTGGGGTTGTTCTCCTTGGAACAGAGAAGGTTAAGAGGAGATTTGGTAGAGGTATTCAAAATTGTGAAGGGTCTAGACAGAGTAGATAGAGAGAAACTGTTCCCATTGGCGGAAAGGTCAAGAACCAGAGGGAATAGATTTAAGGTGATTGGCAAAAGAACCAAAGATGACACGAGGAAAAACTTTTTTACACAGCGAGTGGTTAGAATGCATTGCCAGAGGGAGTGGTGGAGGCAAATTCAATCATGGCCTTCAAAAGGGACGTGGATAAGTACTTCAAACGAAAAAATTTGCAGGGCTACGGGGAAAGGGCGGGGGAGTGGGTCTAGCTGGATTGCTCGTGCATTGGGCTGGGGCAGACTTGATGGGCTGAATGGCCTCCTTCCATGCTGTAACCTGTCTATGATTCTATAACTGTAACCCTACTAACTCCAATTTGTTATATTTTAAGCTGTAGTAAACAAAGAAAATATCAGAGTGCAAACTGAGACTTGCTGGGCTGGCATGTTCATGTACCAACTAACTCTGTTAGTGTGCAGCTAATTATAAGTTTCCCCTTGTGATTCCCCAATGACGAGCTCCCGATTTCAATGTCCTATTCAGGGACACAGTGGCAATGGTATAATGGGGTGGAGCTCTGCGTGAGTAAAAATGCCTTTAAAAATTAGGTGTACATGACAATTAACTATTGGAATATATTCTACTCCGGTTCAACATTACTGATTACTCCCATAAGTGAATCTTACGTCCTCGTGATCCAGAGTGTGCCTTTACCTGCCCAATGCCTAGGTAAAAAATAGTGAAGCCCACGGATTGAACACAGAACGCCTCGCCACTGCATGCAGGCTTACTGGAATGCATCACATGGCAACTACGTGACTCTCTCTTGGGAGAGAATATACAATCGAGACTCAGGCTATGAACCAACAGATTATTGAAATAAAGTAGGTAAGTAAACAGTAATTAGCATAGAACAGTGTATTACAAACTTTGCTATCCTTCACAATACATCAAACCAATAAAGTTGTTTCTCCCTGAGCTACCACTCTAAGTACATTGAACTATGAAAATGGCTGAACACTTACTTAGTGTACATTTAAACTATCAGGTGGCCACCCGATAGTGGTGGCTGGAGACTTGGTCCATTTCAAGGGCTAGCCCTTATTAACATGTATATGTGGTTGGCTGTGGGCAACAAACAGATATCCTGATGCAGCTCACCAGCTCCAGGCCAGTGTAATATCAGGTGACCCAGAGGTGGATCCAGCCACAAGAGGAGGTAGGTTTGGGGGGGAGGGGTGGGGGGTGGGGGGTGGAGCTTGAGACAGCAACAGCCCAGGTTATTCTTGTGGAGCCCGGAGGAGCGCTCCTGCTCCTCCTGGCCCAACAAAAATAATGTTATCACTTACCTTATCGAGCCTCTTCTGCTGTTTCACCAGGTTTTACTGAGCGGACACTCTGCCCAGTAGGCAGGTAAAAAGGCAGTGGAGTCCTATGTATGTCTTAAGAAATATGGCTGCTTCATCAATGACTTTCCCTCCATCATAAGGTCAGAAATGGGGATGTTCGCTGATGATTGCAGAGTGTTCAGTTCCATTCGCAACCCCTCGGATAATGAAGCAGTCCGAGCCCGCATGCAGCAAGACCTGGACAACATCCAGGCTTGGGCTGATAAGTGGCAAGTAACATTCGCGCCAGACAAGTGCCAGGCAATGACCATCTCCAACAAGAGAGAGTCTAACCACCTCCCCTTGACATTCAATGGCATTACCATCGCCGAATCCCCCACCATCAACATCCTGGGGGTCACCATTGACCAGAAACTTAACTGGACCAGCCATATAAATACTGTGGCTACAGGAGCAGGTCAGGGGATGGCTACTCTGCGGCAAGTGACTCACCTCCTGACTCCCCAAAGCCTTTCCACCATCTACAAGGCACAAGTCAGGAGTGTGATGGAATACTCTCCACTTGCCTGGATGAGTGCAGCTCCAACAACACTCAAGAAGCTCGACACCATCCAGGACAAAGCAGCCCACTTGATTGGCACCCCATCCACCACCCTAAACATTCACTCCCTTCACCACCGGTGCACAGTGGCTGCAGTGTGTACCATTTACAGGATGCACTGCAGCAAATCGCCAAGGCTTCTTCGACAGCACCTCCCAAACCTGCGACCTCTACCACCTAGAAAGACAAAAGCAGCAGGTACATGGGAACAACACCACCTGCACGTTCCCCTCCAAGTCACACACCATCCCGACTTGGAAATATATCACCGTTCCTTCATCGCCGCTGGGTTAAAATCCTGGAACTCCCTTCCTAACAGCACTGTGGGAGAACCTTCACCACGCGGACTGCAGCGGTTCAAGAAGACGGCTCACCACCACCTTCTCGAGGGCAATTAGGGATGGGCAATAAATGCTGGCCTCGCCAGCGATGCCCACATCCCATGAACGAATAAAAAAAACTCTGCCCAGTAGGCAGGCAAAAAGGCAGTGGAGTCCTATGTATGTCTTAGGAAATATGGCGGCGGAGTGGGAACGTGGTGGTAAATCTACCGCACCGCTTCTGCCAGCCATAGGAAGTAAAAATCTGCCCCCTTATGTGGTGACCAAGGGGGGATAAAGAAAAATTTGATAAGGGCCGTTTTTGGGCATAGGTAGCGCGATGTGCTATTACCCCGTGCCCAATGGCCCCTACGCAGGCTGGACGCAAGTTTCGGCCCATCTGAGGACTCACCTGCAATCAGCGTCCCATTCCAGCCTTGCACGTGGAATCAATGCAATTCACACTTTCCACCGCCAGAGGGAGCTCAATCTCTTAAACGGAGGATGTTTCTTCGAAGTCGCTTGAAGGGAGCTGGTACCTGTTATTTGCTGAAAATAACAGTCTGCTGTCTGCACAGAGTCTGAACAGAGATCAGACATCGCACAAGTAAAACAAAGATGCAGGTCCCATCCTTATATTTACACACTGATGAGTTATGTTAAAACATTGAATAAAGGATGCGCACTACTAAATCCCACGTCCTCCAATTTGCACGCCAGACCTCACCAATCTGCCGATCTGAGTTGGTCCCAGGCCTGCGAGAGTGCGTGCACCAAGGTTCTCTGCTGATGCACTAGAGACCTTGGTGCAAGCGATGGACAGAAGGAGGGACATTCTATATCTGCAGTGGGCAGGGGGGGTGGGGGGAACAAGAGGCCCTCCACACATATATCCAAAAGGCAGTGGGAGGCAGCGGGGGACGAAGTCAATGCCAGGCGCACAGCATCATGAACATGGATGCAGTGCAGGAAGAAGTTCAATGTTTTGATATGAGTGGTCAAGGTGAATGAGATCAACTGTCAAGTGGCGTCTCCTACCAACTGCACCACACACTACACCTCCCATCACCCACATACCAACAAACTCTTTCCATCAATACTCAACTGTTCAAACCAGATGCTTCCTCTCACCCTTACACATTACCACTATTTGAAGCCGCCCACCCGCAACTCACAGGCCACACACACTGGCAGCTACTCAACCACGACAGGCACATCACCCAGACACACGTCCTGCTTTCTTATAGAATCATAGAATCATAGAAGTTTACAACATGGAAACAGGCCCTTCGGCCCAACATGTCCATGTCGCCCAGTTTATACCACTAAGCTAGTCCCAATTGCCTGCACTTGGCCCATATCCCTCTATACCCATCTTACCCATGTAACTGTCCAAATGCTTTTTAAAAGACAAAATTGTACCCGCCTCTACTACTGCCTCTGGCAGCTCGTTCTAGACACTCACCACCCTTTGAGTGAAAAAATTGCCCCTCTGGACCCTTTTGTATCTCTCCCCTCTCACTTTAAATCTATGCCCCCTCGTTATAGACTCCCCTACCTTTGGGAAAAGATTTTGACTATCTACCTTATCTATGCCCCTCATTATTTTGTAGACTTTTATAAGATCACCCCTAAACCTCCTATTCTCCAGGGAAAAAAGTCTCAGTCTATCCAACCTCTCCCTACAAGTCAAACCATCAAGTCCCAGTAGCATCCTAGTAAATCTTTTCTGCACTCTTTCTAGTTTAATAATATCCTTTCTATAATAGGGTGACCAGAACTGTACACAGTATTCCAAGTGTGGCCTTACTAATGTCTTGTACAACTTCAATAAGACATCCCAACTCCTGTATTCAATGTTCTGACCAATGAAACCAAGCATGCTGAATGCCTTCTTCACCACCCTATCCACCTGTGACTCCACTTTCAAGGAGCTATGAACCTGTACTCCTAGATCTCTTTGTTCTATAACTCTCCCCAACGCCCTACCATTAACGGAGTAGGTCCTGGCCCGATTCGATCTACCAAAATGCATCACCTCACATTTATCTAAATTAAACTCCATCTGCCATTCATCGGCCCACTGGCCCAATTTATCAAGATCCCGTTGCAATCCTAGATAACCTTCTTCACTGTCCACAATGCCACCAATCTTGGTGTCATCTGCAAACTTACTAACCATGCCTCCTAAATTCTCATCCAAATCATTAATATAAATGCAGGAGAAGGTGGCACATATCAGGAGGCAGCAAGTGGCAGTGGCATTTAGCCCCTCGAGTCTGTTTCACCATTCAATAAGATCATGGTGGACCTGTGACCTAACTCCATATACCCGTCTTAGCCCCATATCCCTGAATACCCTTGGTTCACAGAAATATATCAATTTCAGATTTAACATTCACAAGTGAGCTAGCATCAACTGCTGTCTGCAGAAGAGAGTTCCAAACATCTCCCACCCTTTGCGTGTAGAAGCATTTCCTAACTTCATTCCTGCACGTCATGGCTCTAAATGTTAGGCTATGTCCCCACGTCCTAATATTCAAGTATAGGAGACCTGCAAAAACCGTTACAAATGTCTCGACAGCCAGAAGCAATAATCCAGCCAGTGACCTGTAAATCCTGCATGGTCCCTTTAAATAGCGCTGGTGGGGGGTCCGCCAGGCACTCTAAGACACGTTCAGATGGTCAGAGCAGGCCACCAGTGTCCGCAAGCGTACATTAGTGGTACCCACCCTGACAGAGGCCTGGAAATTTGGAGTGACTCCATGTCACTCTGAGAGTGGGAGAGGCGCCTGCGAAGCGCCCAAGATAAATGTATTCTTTTCCATTGGCTCCAAATGGAGCCAGCAGAGTTTCTGCTTATGGTAATTGATCCCGTTGGCATGACTTCTACTGAGGCCTTAGAAGGGCATACTCGGTGGTATTCTCGGGGTAGGGCGGGAGGTCCCCAGACACTCCCACTTAAAATGAGTGTGTGTTGAGTTGAGCGTTAAGTCCCAAAATGGTATCTATCACTTTATACCATTGCATACTGATTGTATCCATTTTCTCCCTACTTTACATGCTTCCGGCATTCGGTATCTGTGCCTGCACTGACTCCTATACCAAGATGGTGTCCAGCGCATGTCACGCTGGAAACATGCGTGTGCATCCAAGACGCCATCTTGGATGTCGGAGAGGCTGTGGAGGGCCGAAGTAACGGGTGCTACATGGCCCAATTTAGCGCCCCAAGTGTCACAGAACCAAACTAACAGCCCCTCTTCTAGTTGCAAGCTGACTTTTGAGCCATACTTACCCATTGATATTATACTGAACAAAGCCCATTCACAAAAAAATACATTTCTCATAACTAAATGAGATAACTAGCCATTCTTTGATAATGGTATAGGGCGTTTGTTCCCAGTTGAAATCTGAGATAATTGGAGAGCCATCAAAGATATTACAAAACAAGTAAAGCTCAATACCTCTGCGTTCAATCCATATTAGCATATTTAAACCATCTTTTATTTTAACAGAAATCAAGACCCAGACACATATTAATCGCCCGTTCTCCTTCCAGAAGGAAATTGTTTATTCCTGTACCTCGCAAAAACTGCCCTCAGAAATAATTAATCCTGAATTAAGGAATTCAAATCAATAATCTGATAGAGACAAAGTATATTTTTGTTACAACACATAACGATATACAAAATAATAGTAACAAAAGCTACCCTTAACCTGCTAAGTAATCTGAAATTCCTATGATCGTGAATAAGGATCTGGGAGCTAATCAAGAAATTGACAATGATTTATTACAAAGGTTATCACAACA
Source organism: Heptranchias perlo (assembly GCF_035084215.1). NCBI lineage: Eukaryota > Metazoa > Chordata > Chondrichthyes > Hexanchiformes > Hexanchidae > Heptranchias > Heptranchias perlo. The sequence continues at coordinate 41,192,837 of NC_090329.1, read as the reverse complement.
GGTTGGGCTGCCTGATAGCTCAAATGGGAGGAACGTTCAATTGCTACCAGAAGGACTATAAATTTGGGCTCTAATTTCATTTTTTGTCCAATTTTTGATCCAAGTTCATAAAACATAATAGGGAAGAATATTCCTCTGCCAGGTGATCATCCCAGAGATATATAAAAAGCCACAATAATTACTGAATGGACTTCAATGGAATTAATCTTTAGCTTCTGGATTAGTACTGACAGTACTTGAGAATAAATTGAATTCTTCAACTAGATGGATCTAAAGTCTTGCCAAATACCATAATCCACAGCTTTTCCATTTGGCAGTACATGATTTCTCAACAGAAGCTTTCCTTTAACTCTTCACTATGAGATCAATCCTAAAGCATACAGTTTTCTCAATGCTTTTGACAAATAAAATAATCATTCTGTATGGGGCTGAAATTCTGGGAGTTCCACTCCACTGGTGGAAGTTCGGCCAAGCAGTATTTCCAGTGGCCCATATGTAATGACGCAGACCCCATCCCAAATCACCTATGGTGGGGTCATCTGCTTGGTTGGAGCAGGCCACCAGTGTCTGCAAGGGTACATTAGTGGCACCCACCCTGACAGAGGCCTGGAAATTTGGAGTGACTCCATGTCACTCAGAATGGGAGAGGCGCCTGCGAAGCGCCCAAGATAAATGTATTCTTTTCCTTTGGCTCCGAATGGAGCCAGCAGAGTTTCTACTTATGGTAATTGATCCCGTTGGCATGACTTCTACTGAGGCCGTAGAAGGGCATACTCGATGGTATTCTCGGGGTAGGGCGGGAGGTCCCCAGACACTCCCACTTAAAATGAGGTGGGTGGAAGATCCACTGAAAGTTATAAAATTTAGCCAGGGCTGTTTAAACGGCCATTTACGTATTTTATTGAGGCCTGCACACGAGTGAATCGTGAACCTCAAAAGACGGCCCTTGCAAACATCAGGTGTGCCAGGAGTTGAATACACGATCTTCTGGGATCAATTTTGCAAACCTCATTAGCTGAGTGCAAAGTCCTGCTGGCAGCACAGCGACTCGCTAAGCCAGGGCTATAGATTATTCTGCGACTAAAGACCAAGTTTTGAAAGAGAAAGTAACAAGTATCTTGGGTATGTTATGCTCCAAGAAAGGTGGTGCTGAGCATCATACAGCCCTCAACAGTAGAACATCTCATCTCTGCCTCTCTTTAGTGTTTACTCCAAGCACCAGTTTCTACAGCGACTTTAGGATGTCAGGAAGCATATGGACAAACGCTGCCCCAGTTAGAGTAGACAGGTCCTACAGTTTCCCTTTGTACTCAGCAGAAACCACTTGCTTCATACTCTGTGGATTCATCTGTGGTTCTTAATAATAGATACAGAAGACTACTGGTCTCTTCTAGGATAATGAAATTTATTACCCCTGAGATGCGATGCACATGTTTTGACTTACACAGGAGGAAGGTGCATTCCTAAATCTGCTGTAAATACAAATGGCACTTCATTAGAGCTCTTAGATTAGTCCACCAATGAATGTCACAGAATTTGTTTGTAGCCAGAGCCATTTCTGCAGCAGCAGAAGTATGTACAAGATAGCCTTCATATAGGTTCACTAAGCACCATCCAGGATGCTCTAATCTACTGGCATGCCCTAACTTTTGGACTTCGGAATGAAATAATGAAATGGGGTCACTGACTTTTCTTATATCCCAAGTTATTATGTTGCAAGTCCAACCTTAATGAGTGTCAACCCCTTTGACACTAATGAGTTGAGGACATCAAACTTGGATTGTAAAGTACAACATTTGGAGAATAAATCTGTGTTAATGCCTCACAAAACAAATAAGTGCCAACATTAGTCAACTTACCTGTTCTGATTGTACTGCACATTTTGTGTCAAGTCCACATTTAGCAGCAAAAAGTCATGTAGATGACAGCGGGAAAAAGGCTCTGCAAGGTACGGACTGTTTACTTTACTGGACCACTTCCGGATCCCACAAAGGGCATAGTGTGGGATTTCAGCAGTTGTCTCAATATGCTGAAGTACATGCTTCAAAGAAACATTCCTCTCTGAGATTTTTTGTTCAGCTGGTACACTGGACATTAAAAGAGGACAAAGAAGATTCAGTTAGTTCTTTTATTCATAATGAGGGCAACCAGTCAAGGGGGACATGAGGCGGGAGAGAGTTATAGCACGAACATTAAACTGTTCTGATGGGCGAGAGAAAAACACCTCCGTTGAAATTAAAATTTTTGCAGATTCAAATCGTCATCTGTTTATCTATAATCATTTGTTCAAATATGCAAAGTATTTTATTGTAGTTAATTAAATAGCTGGAACGATCCTTTTCTCTAATTATTTCACAAACAGGTCATTAATTCCCACACAACTGCATTCTTAACTTTTTTTTTGCTAGTTTTTGAATATTAGTTTGAATTTCGAGAGGTTTTTCCTGTTAAGGTGTGTTACTTTTAGTCATCATTTGAAGGTTCAAACCCCACTTCAGAGGCTTGAGCACATAATCTAGATTGACATTTCAGAGCCATGATGTGGAGATGCCGGTGATGGACTGGGGTTGACAATTGTAAACAATTTTACAACACCAAGTTATAGTCCAACAATTTTATTTTAAAATTCACAAGCTTTCGGAGGCTTCCTCCTTCCTCAGGTGAATGGGAAGGAGGAAGCCTCCTGAGGAAGGAGGAAGCCTCCGAAAGCTTGTGAATTTTAAAATAAAATTGTTGGACTATAACTTGGTGTTGTAAAATTGTTGACATTTCAGAGCAGTATTGAGAGAGTGCTGCACTGTCAGAGGTGTCATCTTTCAGATCAGACGTCAAACTGAGGTCCCATTTGCCCTCCCAGGTGGACGTCAAAGATCCCATAGCACTATTCAAAGAAGAACAGGGAGTTCTCCTCATGTCCTGGACAACATATATCCCTCAGCCAACACCACTAAAAAGGAGTTAGGAGATAAATTAAAAAGCAGGACTTCAAAGGCAGTGATCTCAGGATTACTACCAGTGCCACGTGCTAGTGAGTATAGGAACAGGAGAATAGACTGGATGAATGCGTGGCTGCAGGGATGGTGTAGGAGGGAGGGATTTAGATTCCTGGGACATTGGGACCGGTTCTGGGGAAGGTGGGACCTGTACAAGCGGGACGGATTACACCTGAGCAGGACCGGGACCAATGTCCTCGCGGGGGTGTTTGCTAGTGCTGTTGGGGAAGGTTTAAACTAGAGTGGCAGGAGGATGGGAACCTGAGTGGGGAGTCAGAAGGGAGTAAAGTTGAGAGCAGCAAGAGAGGGGAAGACCCAGGGGAAATTTACAATACAAATAGCACAAACAGTTGTTCAAGAACAAGTGAAAGGGAAAAGCGTAGAGCAGCAGAAAGAAAGTGTACTTTAGACACTACAGATGAAGTAAAAACTAGAAGGCGTATGGCGATTAACCCAGCATCAAAACTGAAGGTCAGGCTAGGGTGTGTGGCCCAACTAAGAGTTCTATATACAAATGCATGGAGTATAAGGAATAAATTAAATGAACTACAGGTTCAAATTCAAATTGGCGGGTATGACATGATGGCTATTACTGAGACATGGCTGCAGGATGGTCAGGATTGGGAACTAAATATAACGGGTTATAAGATCTACAGGAGAGACAGGGAAAATGGAAGATGGGGAGGAGTAGCCTTAATGATTAGAAATGAAATCACTTCAATGATAAAGGAGGATATAACGAGAGGTAAGCAGCCAACAGGAACCTTATGGGTTGAATTGGGAAATAGGAAAGGATCTAAGACTATAGTGGGAATTGTGTATAGTACCCCTGGCAGCACGTGGCACTGGTAGTAATCCTGAGATCACTGCCTTTGAAGTCCTGCTTTTTAATTTATCTCCTAACTCGATAAAATTAACATAAGTAAAGCAACAGTAATGAAGAAAATAATAGCACTAAAGAGTGACAAATCCCCAGGACCAGATGGTTTCCATCCTAGGGTTTTAAAGTGAGCACATTGCAGATGCCCAAACTATAATCTTTCAAAGTTCTCTAGATTCAGGAACTGTCCCTCTAGATTGGAAAATTGCACATCTCACTCTGCTTTTTAAGAAAGGAGAGAGAGGGAAACCAGGGAATTATAGACCAGTTAGCCTAACATCTGTTGTGGAGAAAATGCTGGAGTCTATAATTAAGGATAGGGTGACTGAACACCTCGAGAATTTTCAGTTAATCAGAGAAAGCCAGCATGGATTTGTGAAAGATAGGTCATGCCTGACAAACCTGATTGAATTTTTTGAAGAGGTGACTAAAGTAGTGGACAGGGGAATGTCAATGGATGTTATTTATATATTCCAGAAGGCATTTGATAAGGTCCCACATAAGAGACTGTTAGCTAAGACAAAAGCCCATGGAATCGAGGGAAAAGTACGGACTTGGTTAGGAAGTTGGCTGAGCGAAAGGCGACAGAGAGTAGGGATAATGGGTAGGTACTCACATTGGCAGGATGTGACGAGTGGAGTCCCGCAGGGCTCTGTCTTGGGACCTCAATTATTCACAATATTTATTAACGACTTAGATGAAGGCATAGAAAGTCTCATATCTAAGTTTGCCGATGACACAAAGATTGGTGGCATTGTAAGCAGTGTAAATGAAAACATAAAATAACAAAGCGATATTGATAGATTAGGTGAATGGGCAAAACTGTGGCAAATGGAATTCAATGTAGACGAATGTGAGGTCATCCACTTTGGATCAAAAAAGGATAGAACAAGATACTTTCTAAATGGTAAAAAATTAAAAACAGTGGATGTCCAAAGGGACTTAGGGGTTCAGGTACAAACATCATGAACAGGTGCAGAAAATAATCAATAAGGCTAATGGAATGTTGGCCTTTATATCTAGAGGACTCGAGTACAAGGGGGCAGAAGTAATGCTTTAGCTATACAAAACCCTGGTTAGACCACACCTGGAGTACTGCGAGCAGTTCTGGGCACCACACCTTCGGAAGGACATATTGGCCTTGGAGGGAGTGCAGCCTAGGTTTACTAGAATGATACCTGGACTTCAAGGGTTAAGTTACGAGGAGAGATTACACAAATTGGGGTTGTATTCTCTGGAGTTTCGAAGGTTAAGGGGTGATCAGATCGAAGTTTATAAGATATTAAGGGGAACAGACAGGATGGATAGAGAGAAACTATTTCCACTGGTTGGGGATTCTAGGAGTAGGGGACACAGTCTAAAAATTAGAGCCAGACCTTTCAGGAGCAAGATTAGAAAACATTTCTACACACAAAGGGTTGTAGAAGTTTGGAACTCTCTTCTGCAAACGGTAATTGATACTAGCTCAATTGCTAAATTTAAATCTGAGATAGATAGCTTTTTAGCAATCAAAGGTATTAAGGGATATGGGCCAAAGGCAGGTATATGGAGTTAGATCACAGATCAGCCAAGATCTTATCAAATGGCGGAGCAGGCACGAGGGGCTGAATGGCCGACTCCTATTCCTATGTTCCTAAAAACAGATTATCTGATCATTCACCTGATTGCTGTTTGTGGGGCCAGGCTATGTGCAAATTGATGCCGCGTTTCCTACATGGAATTAAAACACAGTTTATTCCATGACTGGAATAAATTATTCTTTGTTTTACCAAATTCAAAAACATTATTTGTTACGATAGTCTTTTATATATATTGAGCTCTGAATGCAGTATTGAAATGCATATTGCTTAAACTGCACTTACATTCCAACAATTAAAATATGAAAGTTGTTACTTAAGGCAAAATGATGTGAAGTGGAGAAAAGGTTTCGATTTTTTGGTTTTCACTAACTTGTCACGTTTACCTAATTTTAATTGTCTATACATTAGATACATCAACTTGGACAGGAGAAATGGTTACTTCCGTTTTTTTTAGATGATTAATACTTCAAACGGAAAAGAAAGAAAGATTTGCATTTATGTAGCGCCTTTCATGTCCTCAGGACGTCCCAAAGCGCTTTACAATCAACAAAGTACTTTTGATGTGTATCGATGTTGTAGGAGACGCGGAAGCCAATTTGCGCACAGCAAGCTCCCACAAACAGCAATTTGATAATGACCAGATAATCTTGTTTTTTTAGTGGTGTTGTTTGAGGGATAAATGTTGGCCAGGACACTGGGGATAACTCCCCTACTCTTCTTTGAAAATAACGCCCTGGGATCTTTTACGTCCACCTGAGAGGGCAGACAGGACCTCAGTTTAACGCCTCTTCCGAAAGATGGCACCTCCGACAGTGCAGTACTCCCTCAGTATTGCATTGGGGTATCAGCCTGGATTTTGTGCTCAAGCCTCAGGAGTGCGTCTTGAATCCACAACCTCTGACTCAGAGGCGAGAGTGCTAGCAACTGAGCCACAGCCAGTACTGAAACTGCTACTAAGCTCTAGGATCAGCTTTATTTGTTGAAAATTAATGAGACGAAAAGTTTATGTTGAGTGGCAGATGTCTGAACAACACTTATAATACTACATAACTGGGTAGATTCAGAGCAAAAACGATAAACTAAAGAGTTCTATTTCAGTTCTCAAGAGCAGAGCAGATGACCAGTTTTGAAGTGTGAATGCTTTGATTACCTGGTAGAATTCTTACAGATTTCAGTATTAAGACTGTTCCACATCACGCAAGAGTCATCTGCAATGACAATAAACGGCCACACATCTTGGGGTTTAGTTCCAAGCTCTTCTTGCCGATTACGTTCCAATTCCAAATTATGATAGGACAGTTCTTTAATCAAAAAATGAGCTGCACCTAAAACATAAATAAGAGAATTGCTAATCAGATGGGCGAATCTGAGAAAATAAGTAAAATCCCATAGTGCAGTATTTTCAAAAAGTATAGAATATATACAAGTTTGTATTTTGCTCTAATTTGCTTCTCTTTGTAACCTCCCGAACCAACACACCAGAGTTCTTCACCAGTGCTGCTCTGTACTTCCTGCATTGGCTAAGCAACTAATTTCCCTCAGCTCAGTACATTTCCCTCAGCTGATGAATCAGTCTTCCTCCACGTTGAGCACCACTTGGACGAAGCACTGAGGGTACCAAGGCCACAGAATGTACTCTGAGTGGGGGACTTCAATGTCCATCACCAAGAGTGGCTCGGTAGCACCACTACTGACTGAGCTGGCCGAGTCCTGAAGGACATAGCTACCAGATCTCTGGCAGGTGGTGAGAGAACTAACACGAGGGAAAAATCTACTTGACCTCGTCCTCACCAATCTACCTGTCGCAAATGCATCTGTCCATGATACTATTGGTAGGAGTGACCACCGCACTGTCCTTGTGGAGACGAAGTCCCGTCTTTACACTGAGGACACCGTTCATTGTGTTGTGTGGCACTACCACCGTGCTAAATGGGATAGATTCAAAACAGATCAAGCAGCTCAAAACTGGGCATCCATGAGGCGCTGTGAGCCATCAGCAGCAGCAGAATTGTATTCCGCCACAATCTGTACCCTCATGGCCCGGCATATTCCTCACTCTACCATTACCAACAAGCCAGGGGATCAACCCTGGTTCATTGAGGAGCGTAGAAGAGCATGCCAGGAGCAGCACCAGGCATACCTAAAAATGAGGTGCCAACCTGGTGAAGCTACAACACAGGAGTACATGCATGCTAAACAGCAAAAGCAGCATGCTATAGACAGAGCTAAGTGATTCCACAACCAACGGATCAGTTCAAAGCTCTGCAGTCCTGCCACATCCAGTCGTGAATGGTGGTGGACAATTACACAACTAACAGGAGGAGGAGGCTGCGTGTACATCCCCATCCTCAATGATGGGGGAGTCCAGCACGTGAGTGCAAAAGACAAGGCTGAAGCATTTGCAACCATCTTCAGCCAGAAATGCCGAGTGATTAATCCATCTCAACCTCCTTTCGAGATCCCCACGATCGCAGAAGCCAGTCGTCAGCCAATTCGATTCACTCCACGTGATAACAAGAAATGACTAAGTGGACTGGTTACAGCAAAGGCTATGGGTCCTGACAACATCCCGGCTGCAGTGCTGAAGACTTGTGCTCCAGAACTAGCAGCGCCTCTAGCCAAGCTGTTCCAGTACAGCTGCAACACTGGCATCTACCCGACAAAGTGGAAAATTTCCCAGGTATGTCCTGTCTGCAAAAAGCAGGACAAATCCAATCTGGCCAATTACTGCCCCATTAGTCTACTCTTAATCATCAACAAAATGATGGAAGGTGTCGTCGACAGTGCTATCAAGCGGCACTTACTCACCAATAACCTGCTCACCGATGCTCACTTTGGGTTCGGCCAGGACCACTTGGCTCCAGACCTCATTACAGCCTTGGTCCAAACATGGACAAAAGAGCTGAATTCCAGAGGTGAGGTGAGAGTGATTGCCCTTGACATCAAGGCAGCATTTGACCGAGTGCGGCATCAAGGAGCCCTAGTAAAATTGAAGTCAATTGGAATCAGGGGGAAAACTCTTCAGTGGCTGGAGTCATACCTAGCACAAAGGAAGATGGCAGTGGTTGTTGGAGGCCAATCATCTCAGCACCAGAACATTGCTGCAGGAGTTCCTCAGGGCAGTGTCCTTGGCCCAACCATCTTCAGCTGCTTCATCAATGACCTTCCCTCCATCATAAGGTCAGAAGTGGGGATGTTCGCTAATGATTGCACAGTGTTCAGTTCCATTTGCAACCCCTCAGATAATGAAGCAGGCCGTGCCCGCATGCAGCAAGACCTGGACAACATCCAGGCTTGGGCTGATAAGTGGCAAGTAACATTCACGACAGACAAGTGCCAGGCAATGACCACGTCCAACAAGCGAGAGTCTAACCACCTCCCCTTGACATTCAATGGCATTACCATCGCCGAATCCCGCACCATTAACATCCTGGGGGTCACCATTGACCAGAAACTTAACTGGACCAGCAACATAAATACTGTGGCTACAAGAGCAGAGCAGAGGCTGGGTATTCTGCGGTGAGTGACTCACCTCCTGACTCCCCAAAGCTTTTCCACCATCTACAAGGCACAAGTCAGGAGTGTGATGGAATACTCTCCACTTGCCTGGATGAGTGCAACTCCAACAACACTCACGAAGCTCAGCACCATCCGGGACAAAGCAGCCCACTTGATTGGCACCCCATCCACCACCCTAAACATTCACTCCCTTCACCACCGGTGCACTGTGGCTGCAGTGTGTACCATCTACAAGATGCACTGCAGCAACTCGCCAAGGCTTCTTCGACAGCACCTCCCAAACCCGCGACCTCTACCACCTAGAAGGACAAGGGCAGCAGGCACATTGGAACAACACCACCTGCACGTTCCCCTCCAAGTCACACACCATCCCGACTTGGAAATATATCGCTGTTCCTTCATTGTCACTGGCTCAAAATCCTGGAACTCCCTTCCTAACAGCACTGTGGGACAACCTTCACCACACGGACTGCAGTGGTTCAAGATGGTGACTCACCACCACCTTCTTAAGTTCAATTAGGAATAGGTAATAAATGCTGGCCTTGCCAGCGACGCCCGCATCCCATGAATGAAGAAAAAAAATGTAGATCAAATCAGGTAGGGGCGAAGGACATTAATGAGCCTGATGGTTTTTTACAACAAACCAGGAGCTTTCATAATCGCTTCTTCAGGTGCTAGATTTATTAAATTTATGACCTCTGGGTTGCTAGACCAGTACCATAACCACTAGGCTACTGTGCCCACTTCTACATAAAATATAACTTCTGCTAGATGTTTGAGACTTTGAGGTTGTCATACCAAGCAGTTTCTTTAAAGTACTTTATATTTCTGTAAGATAATGAGGCAGGAGCCTTATTAAAATATTTAAATCAGGGTCTCATACTGGTTATAGGACCCCGATGCATATTTTCATGTACCAATGTGCGGAGCGGCACCTAAAAGGGACCTCTGGAGCTGGCTAAAAAAGCAGCCCCAAAAGACTTTTTACAGTGATTTTTGTGGGGCCAGGAGTAGCTTTATGCCTACTGCCGGTCACTTGGTCGCCTCCCTCCTCCCCACTCTCCTCATAGGGTTGCCTCCCTCCTTTCCTTGAGTCCTTACCTTTGGCTCGGCTCCACAGAGGAGCCCCCGCATTCTCCAACCCAGCCGCCCTAGATGTGAATGTGAATTATACATAGTGTATAATTATAATGGTAATCAACTATGAATGAGGATTAGAATTTATGTAGAATATACGTTGATGAGAACTCAGCATAACACATTGTTGAATCATCATTCGTACCTTAGCCTCTAAATATATGAAGTATACCCTCCGCTAAATCCCAGACTGGAATTTTCAGAAGTCTCACACAAGTTCGCATTTCACATGATCAAAATTCAGTCCCATGTGAACAAGATACAGCTATGACAAGCTGAAAGGTGGCATTCACAGCATAGCCAATAGATGGCGATATTCACAACAGAGCCATGACCCTTGATTTTCACTCCCAGCCATGGAGAGCGGGGCCAGGGAGTATTTCTGGACAGGAAACCTGGAAGTATGGGTTTCCCGGACGTCCGTACAATTTTGATGTAAGGGCAACTTTTACATTTTTTCAGCAGGTTTCCCACCCAACAGCCAGCCAGATTGACAGGCTGTCGGATGGAAAAGCAGCCAGGGAGCAGAACGGAGGTAAGTTTGACATTGGGGGCTTGGGGCTGGACATTGGGGGGGGCCGTGATGGGGTCGGTCATCGGGCGGGGCGGGGGGGGTGTGTGTGTGTGTGTGACACACATCGTTGGCGGGAGTATCGGCTCGGAAACTGGGGGGGGCGGGGGTCAGTCACCAGGGGTGTCAATCATCGGTGGGGAGGGGTCGGACATCAGAGGGGGGTTCGAACATTGGGGGGGGGGGCGTTGAACATCGGGGGGGTGGTTCAGCGGACATCGGGGGGGGGGGGGGTCAGAAGACACAGTGGGGGGGTCAGACACAGTGGAGGGGGTTGGACATCGGGGGGTCTGCGTGGAGAGATCAAGGGAGTCAAACATGGGGGCTGGGGGTCGGCCGATCACATGTGCGGGATCGCGGCAGGTAAGCTTGTTGGGCCTGAAGGAAACACTTCTGTTCCTCCTGGACCACACGCAGTGCAATAAAGGCACTTACCTGTTGATCCGGGCCTTCTCACCTCCTCTCACATGGCGTGAAGCAGAAGGCCCGGGAATCCCGGCCCCCGGAGCTAAAAATAAAAAAGCAATTAAAATGGAGGCCCGTTGCCTCATTAAAAGATTTTACTGACCAACCCGCCTCCTGAGAACGGACTGGTCGCCGGCCTCCCGACCCGCCTCTGTTAAAACCGGAAGCCGGCGGGTTAAGGGTCGGGTTTTACATTTTTACCTTCCCACCCACCCCCAACCCACCTGTCCTTGGGGGTTAAAATTACCCTTATTGAAGGGTGGTCTTAGACACTGCTAACAACTTGCAGTAGTGGGAGTAGGGATGATGCTATTCAAGGTCAACAAAAACAGGAAAGTCACATCTTATGAAACAAAACTTGATATTTTTTAAACTGTTTCTTTCTTCCTCTAATATATATTTACTTCCTGGCTGTTTAACATACAGAATGACTACCAAAGAGTTTCCTCCACTGACTTTGAAAGTACAGTTTTTTTCTTTGAGATACTTGCCTTCGAACAGTTTTAACCTACATAAATATTTAGTCATAATTCAATCCATCCTAACGGATTAGTTATAGTTTTGGAGTATGGAGGCTCCAGGCAGAACAGAAATTTGTTAGATTGCCCATCCCTGACCACCTTGCTCATAACCCATTTACAGCCTCTCAGATTTTAATTTTCAAAACAGTTTACAGGGATTCGAGAACAATATTGTTTAATATTTAGTACCTATACAGAAATTAGCAAGTGTTGGGCTTTAACTGATAAAAAGAAAATGTGGGACAAAAACATTTGAAGAGTTTTTATTAACTTGATTTAATTTAATTGCATTCATTTATGTGTTGAAATTAATTGAAACAAATCCTGATATGAATACCTTTTACCATGTACAATTTGTTCTTGACTTAAATTGTTAATATTGGTTCACCACTCTTAATTACAATGAGATTTAAGTATGATTTGACTGGACACAAAAATATTCAGCTGATCAAGGACATCACATTTGTAAGCCTCTTCCTTATAATCCAGCACAAAATACAGTTAAGTACAAAACAAACGCACTTTGTATGAGTTGGCTGAGGTGTTATTCCACTGACTATTTCATAAAGCTAAACAACTGTAGCAATAATGAAACCTCAATTAATTATATATGGCATACCTATATTAATTTTAACTATATGTCATGCTCATAAGGGAAGATTCACAACAACAATTTGTGGTCTTTTTCCGGAATTTATGTATTTCTTTAAAATCCCGGCCCAACCTACTTGAGTCTGTGGGCTACCAATGATGCTCAAAAAACCATTGACACTGTACAAAAAGCTTTACTCCAGATGGGACTCAGGATGAACAAAAATCTACCAACAAAAGCATTTCAAATTAGAAGCAAGATGCTTGACTGAAAGGCCGTTTTACTGGATATGATTTTACAGCAATGTCTAAAAAATACAAAAGGAATTCATACGAATTACTTTTAAAACATACCAACTCCGGCGTTGTTGAAGATGCTGGGCAGGACTAGCATGATGTGGTTTGGCCAATATTTCTTGTACACGGCCATCTCATACTCCTTGATAACTAGGACATGCAAATGGCTAGCACCATCCATAGCATGATACAGATTGAAAAGACCATGTTCATGACGTCCAGTCGTAGGTGTAAAGACTGGGCTCTTTATGCAGTCTGGATTCTGGCACAAAACAGAGGTTTTAAATTGTCATGCTGTGATTCAATAAGTTTAATTGCATAAATGTTAAACTACTGGAATGTGATAGGAGATATGAAATTACCATTTTAAAGCAGCAAAGTATTTTTTGGACTTTTCTTTGTTCTCGACTTTGTGCAGATTAGTAGGGGCAAGAATAAAATTTGATACTGAACTCATCTTCGCAAGTGCGAAACTCTGGGAAACTTACAAAGCTCATTCTCACATCTATCCTCACCTTATCAGGTGAAATGAAACAGCTGCATACTCGCTACTGCACCTTCAGAGACAAGACACATGCACATCACCAGCCCAACTGTCCCACCAACACCTCAAAGGATGATGTCTGCATACTCTACAAATAGACTATGAGGGATTGATCTTTATTCCTCCCAAATAGATATGGGCACAGTCATCCCCCATGGAACATCACCATTTTTTATCCCTATACCTCCAGTGATCGAAGTGCAGAACCCACCCAACCTCTTCCAATGGATCACTGAACTGACCGTTAACACCACACGACCAGACTGACAGAAATCCCTCCTCTCCCCACATACACACTAGCCCAGCAGGAAATGGATTTCTTTCACCGCTCCCTTCTCCCACATACATATATACACCAATACCAACCACTGTATCTGTGGTCCAGCCATAAACAATGTATGCTACCTACAATAGTGTGAAATTGACAACAAAATGGGTCAAATGATGGCACTCATCCGCAAAGGGATTTTTTCCCCCTCTGAGGTTTTGGAGTCCCTGTATTTAAATGGATCACTCACTTCAAAACCAATATTGAACAAAATTCAGGTATTTAGAAATAAACACAAAATAAACTAGTCATTTCAGGTATGGAATTCAGTTTAGATCTCACTGATAACTATTAAATAAACTGTAAGATCATAAACACAAGCGAACAACAGCAAAGAAGTTTGACCTGCCACAGGAAAGGTCGAATTTGTTTTATTTGCCAATAAGTATTCCTGTACTTAAAATCCCACTGTATCAATCTGCTTTCATTTTGTATATGGAAGGTGGAGGAGGGATTTTGGGAAGGAAAGGTAAGTCATTTCCCAGAAATGGTGAAATTATGACGGATGTCATGTGGTAATGGAATGCATTCATATCTGTCGTTTCCAGGTGTCTCCCACAGGAGGAACTGAGAATATTTATATGGAAATCATTTTAAGGACATTGATCATTTCTCCCATGTCTTTTTTTAAATCCCCAGATTTATAGGATTCCTTTCTGACTGCAACACAAATCCACTTACATTTTTTCGTTCCACTGAAAACATGGAATTCCTGGTAATATCCACTTCAATTGAGCCTTGCTGTGATTGCTAAGAAAAAGTTTCCTCGTCAGGCATTAGCAGTCCCTTCCCACTCTGTTTTTAGCTTGCCCACCCCTTCTCCACAAGCCACTTCATGGGTGTTAGATCCCTATTCCTTGCAGAAAATTAGAGATGAAACCAGCAATCTGTGGGTAAATGTTGTTAAAACTGCCACAGGGCAAAACTACATTTACCTATCCTACGGGCAACATTTGCCCTTAACACAAAGGTAGAAACACTTTACTCTTTGGGTATTATACGAAAAGCATTGCCTAATTTGCCTCATTCCTGTTATTACTCTCAGTCTCATGTACAGAAGCTGGAACAAATTTATTAAACTACCTGCAAATGTTAGTAAAAGGTAGTAAATTGTAAAAATGTCTAATTATTTCTGTTAGGTCAGCCTTCATCATAACCACAACAAATGGCAGTATAATTGTAGTTTTATGTAATGATCACGTGATAGTTTCCCACCTTGTCAGTAACAAATGGCAACCTCATACTTTCCAGCTGGCCTCCAGGTTGACTGAAAATAAAATTATGTTCCTTTGATTTGGGAATAATAAAGTGGAGCTGGACTTCCTCTCCCAACATTGAGCAGGAAAAGGTGAAGGCATGGAGTGTGGAATCATATGGCTAACAGAAAACAAACAAAAAAGTGAAATTAGTTCTGAATACATTTTGCCATGCAGAAGAAATATTTCTTTATTACACTTTATATCTGTCTTTCTGAAGAACTGCAAAAATTATCAAATGAGAGATTCTATCTGCACATTAAGAATCAAGAGGAGCAGAATTTTATTCTTTACAGGTGTATACGCAGCCCACAGTACAAAATTATGTGGTGCCTAATACTGTACCCATACCAGTTCATACTGTTCTATTTGCTAGTTTCAACCACATTGTGTCAGATCTCACGATTAGATGTAAGGCACAGTTTGAGCAAAATACAATGCAATGTGGACCCTAATAGTTGTCTAAACTAATTTAAGCGAATACATTGCTTTTTAAATTTATAATATATAATTGTGTATATGTATGTATTTCCCCATCTTTTACCTCATCCACACTCCAATTAAATATGTAAAGGTGCTAAACTAAGCCTCCTCATCCTTCTCGACCTGTCTGCAGCCTTTGATACAGTTGACCACACCATCCTCCTCCAACGCATCTCCTTCGTCGTCCAGCTGGGTAAGACTGCGCTCGCCTGGTTTCATTCTTATCTATCCAGTCGTAGCCATAGAATAACCTGCAATGGCTTCTCATCCCGCTCCTGCACCGTTACCTCTGGAGTCCCCCAAGGATCTATCCTTGGCTCCCTCCTACTGCTCATCTACATGCTGCCCCTCGGTGACATCATCCGAAAACACGACAGGTTCCACATGTACGCTGACGGCACCCAGCTTTACCCCTTCACTGTCTCTGATTTGTCACACTGCTTGTCCGTACTGGATGACCAAAAATTTCCTCCAACTAAATATCGGGAAGACCAAAGTCATTGTTTTTGTTCCCCACCACAAACGCCGTTCCCTAACCACTGACTCTATCCTGCTCCCTGGCCACTGTCTGAGACTGAACCAGGCCGTTAAGAACCTTGGTGTCCTATTTGACCGTGAGATGAGCTTCCGACCATATATCCACTCCATCACCAAGGCTGCCTGCTTTCACCTCTGCCCCTGCCTCAGCTCATCTGGTGCTGAAACCCTCATCCGTGACTTTGTTACCTTGAGACTTGACTATTCCAATGCTCTCCTGGCCAGCCTCCCATCTTCCATGCTTCATAAGCTTGAGCTCATCCAAAACTCTACTGCCCATATCCCAACTCGCACCAACTCACTGACCTGCATTGGCTCCCGGTCTGGGAAGACGTCAATTTTAAAATTCTCATCCTTGCTTTCAAATCCCTCCATAGCCTTGCCGCTCCCTATCTCTGTAACCTCCTCCAGCCTTACAACCCTCCGAGACCTACAATTCTGGCCTCTTGCGCATCCCCGATTTTAATCACTCTACCACTGGCAGCCTGGCTTCAGCTGCCCAGGTCATAAACTCTGGAATTCTCTCCCTAAACCTCTCCACCTCTCTACCTCTCTTTCCTCCTTTAAAATGCTCCTTAAAACCTACCGCTTTGACCAAGCTTTTTGTTACCTAATATCTCCTTATGGAAGTTTTCAAAGGATTTCCTTTGACTAGTTTGTCCGATTAAACCTTTGTGAACTGACTTCAGACCGCTGAATTTTTTTTATTCGTTCATGGGATGTGGGCATGCTGGCAAGGCCGGCATTTATTGCCCATCCCTAATTGCCCTTGAGAAGGTGGTGGTGAGCTGCCTTCTTGAACCGCTGTAGTCCGTGTGGTGAAGGTTCTCCCACAGTGCTGTTAGGTAGGGAGTTCCAGGATTTTGACCCAGCGACGATGAAGGAATGGCGATATATTTCCAAGTCGGGATGGTGTGTGACTTGGAGGGGAACGTTGTTCCCATGTGCCTGCTGCCCTTGTCCTTCTAGGTGGTAGAGGTCGCGGGTTTGAGAGGCGCTGTCGAAGAAGCCTTGATGAGTTGCTGCAGTGCATCCTGTGGATGGTACACATTGCAGCCACTGTGCGCCGGTGGTGAAGGGAGTGAATGTATAGGGTGATGGATGGGGTGCCAATCAAGCGGGCTGCTTTGTCCTGGATGGTGTCAAGTTTCTTGAGTGTTGTTAGAGTTACACTCATCCAGGCAAGTGGAGAGTATTCCATCACACTCCTGACTTGTGCCTTGTAGATGGTGGAAAGGCTTTGGGGAGTCAGGAGGTGAATCACTCACCACAGAATACCCTGCCTCTGACCTGCTCTTGTAGCTGCAGTATTTATGTTGCTGGTCCAGTTAAGTTTCTGGTCAATGGTGACCCCCAGGATGTTGATGGTGTTGTTGAACTGATTCAATAACTTGCCTATTCTAGTGCTTCTGTAAATGACACATCGCAAATAAACTTGTCCAATGGTACAGTTTGTTACAGGAAATGGCTGATATTATCAGTCTTCCAAAGTAGCATGAGATGTAGTAGAATTAATATGTAATATCTGGCAGCAATGAAAAAATAATTGTTCACCTATGCCAACTTACTTTGCGCACACGTTTTGGTTCATACAGAGCGAAAGCTTGCTCATGAAAGCAGACTTTTTACTTTGGGTACAAGAAGAAAGTTTGCAGAATGAGCTCAAATCATTGCATGTGCCTTTAGTCTTTGACATTAGACCAGGTACCGCCCCAGACATATCTGACTTTGTATCTTTCTGTCCCTTTTCTCTGTGTACCAGCCAATATGAGGCTGTCCCTCTAACTACTTTCCCAATCATTGATTCACCAGTAGGCCCATGATTAAACTGGCTACTTCTCCCCCATTCTTGGGATGTGGGTTTAAAAAGAACGTCTCCTGCTATTCTTTCTTCCTTTTTTTCTTTATTCTCAAAATGAATAAGGGACAACCTGGCTTAATTTGCCTAGGATGAGACAATTTATCAGTTTGAAATAGTCAGTGAGCTGTGACATTCCATTGTCTGGCCTTAATATACATCTTCAGTGCCAGCATCCTGTTGCTTTTTAACACTTAATCATAACCCATTTCCAAATACTTTCTGTGAAGAAACAAAATGATTAAAAATCCTGAAACGTGACAAAGATACGGTCGCTAACAGATGAAGCAGACAAGCTTATAGTGGAGAGTGAAGGAATGACAGAGATGTTAAATAAATATTTTGCTTCAATTTTCAAAGAGAAGCTGGATATTGCGATTGTAGAGCTACCAGTAGAACACTCAACGAGGTGAATATTCAAAAAGAAATGGTGGTAAAATTACTCAAACTTAAGTTCGACAAATCATTTGGATCTGATGGTTTACATCAAAGAATCCTGAGGGAAACCAGGGAAGAGACTGCTGCAAGCTCTGACTACAATGTTCTGAAATACTGTGGGAATGTTCATTGCAGATGTGGATGCTGGATGAGGGCAAGGGGTCTCATCAAGCAGTACCACTCTGTTGTGCCATGTTGTGCAGGACACAACACACTACTATAATGCAACCCACTCTTGCTGGTGCGTATTGAAGCACTCCCCCAGAACGATCGAGGCACCAAAGTTGCATCTTCAGCAGTCCTATCGCATGTTCAATTATAGACCTGGTGGCGATGTGGCTGTCGTTGTATCGACGCTGTTGCTCGCTGATGGGGTCCCTCAAAGGTTTCATCAGCCACGTGTGCAGGGAGTATCCCTTGTCCCCGAGGAGCCAGCCCTTAAGGCTGTTTGGTGCGTGGAAGAGGGGCGGGATGTTGGATTCCCTCAGAATGAACGAATCATGGCAGCTGCCAGGGAATCTCGCACACACGAGAAGGAATCTTTTGCAGTGGTCATAAATGAGCTGAGCGTTGATGGAGTGATACCCCTTTTCTGTTGATGAACAGTCCTGGCTCATGCTCGTATTGCTATATGCGTACAATCGATTGCACCCTTTACTCGTGGGAAACCAGCCACAGAGTGGAATCCCACTGCCCTCCGTCTGGCTGAGGTCGTCCATGGGGAAGTTGATGTATTGCGAGGCCCTGCGAAATAAACCATCGATGACCTGGACTTGTGGGCAGATGACAGAGACCCCGGCGATGTCACTGGTGGCACCCTGGAATGATCCGAGGCGAAGAAGTTGGGGGCAGTGGTCACCTTAACAGTGACGGGTAATGAGATGCTGCCTGGCCCAGCCGGGAGCAGCTAGGCATGAAGGAGGCTGCAGATGTCTGCGAATACCTGGTGACTCACTCACAGCCTCCGTATGCACCGCTCCTCAGGGAGGTCCAGGAAGTTCAGCCTCGGTCTGTAGGTGCTCTGATGAGGGTAGTGCCTCCTGCGACGTCACTCCCTCAGTTGTTCCACTCTCTGCTCCTGTGCAGGTGCCTGTGGCGTAGCACTGTGTTGTGGAGCTCCAAGTGGCGGAAGTACATGCCGTGCCTGGCGAGGATGGTGATGTTCCTCGTCCTCAGATGTACTGGTGAATGCAGCCATCGCTTACCCCATCCTGATGGTGTCAGTTTGAGGGGGTCCAAAAAGTTGGTAAATAGGTGTAAACAGAACAATTCTGAGTGGAAACCAAGAATTTTCAGTCTAAACACAAAGATCTCCCAGCCAAAAGTTTGTCTGAGCGATCTGAGTGCCCTGCTGCAATAACTCACCTTTTATCCCCATCTGTCAAACAGGGATTTAAACAGCTCAAACCCGACTACTTTCCAATGCCGTGTTTCACACAGCACGAGAAGCACGTTGAGGCAGCGTTAAAATCGCTTGCCTTCATTGTTAATTGGAATTATGGACATTTCAAGTACTTTAAGTACTTGATTTAGTGGTTTAAATATCGTCCTGCTGCCTTTAATTGCCGGCAGGACTTCCGGGTTCAGGAACGGTGCGCGCACTCAGATGACTCTGGGTCATGCGCGTTCTTCGGCAGGTTGGAGCCGGGATTCCAGTCTGCTCCAAAAAAACTCAATTTTCTTTGCCCCTCCGCCCCTGCAGATTTCTTTTAAAATCATGCCCTATGACATAAAACCAATGAATTTCTAAACAACAGTACTGTTACTAATTCCCATCCCAGCCACATGCATACCTGGCATCTGGGATTGAAACCCATGTATTCATGGCACTGCTCACAATGGTGGTATGTGTTATAGGCAGCATATTTGGACAACCTCATTCGTGTTGTATGGCGTCGCAGATAGATGTCATCTTCTTTCTTATTGGCTTTATATCCTGTTAAGTTAGGGAACTTTGGTAAGCAACAGGCAGAAGCATACAAGGATAGATTTTACTAATTTGTGTTCCCAGTGTGGAGCTTAGTACAGTGAGAGTGTATGCTTCCATCTACTCACTTTAATAAACAGAAAATCCTGTGCTGCCCGCTAACCCAAATTCTGGATAGGCACCCCTGGCAGGGAAAGCTCCACTCTGGGAATGCAAATTTGTGGAACAATCTATACACTTACAATAGTATAAAATTGGGCCAGGAAGTAAAGGTCCTGATGAAAATGGGTGAGAGGAGGATAATTAGGCCATGTAGCTTAACTTTCTATAATCCTGACCATTGGATCCACGAGTTCACAGTTAAGTACCAGTGTATACTCTAATCTTATAAAATTAACATTCTGCATCTCCTCTTGCATTTAAGTGACATTACCAGACTTGGTTAATAACTGGTAATTCCGTCCTGTAACAAATATTACCCAACCAGCTGGATCTGGACCTACAATCTCTCTCTCTCTCTCTCTGTAAGTCAGATGTAAAGAATCTTACAACACCAGGTTATAGTCCAACAATTTTATTTGAAAATCACAAGCTTTCGGAGATTATCTCCTTCGTCAGGTGAGCGTGGGATTCCTTGAACGTTTTGCATTTATAGTCAGAGAACAATACCTGGTGATTACAGATAATCTTTCCAACTGCCCGTTGTCAAGGCAATCAATGTGTTCAGACAGAGAGGTGTTACCTACAGGACCACCGAATATACAATCCGAAAGGAAGAGAAAGACAGAGAATGACCCGTTATATTAAAAACAGATAACTTTTTTGCGCTGGTGGGGTTACGTGTAGCGTGACATGAACCCAAGATCCCAATTGAGGCCGTCCTCATGGGTGCGGAACTTGGCTATCAATTTCTGCTCGACGATTTTGCGTTGTCGTGTGTCTCAAAGGCCGCCTTGGAGAACGCTTACCCGAAGATCGGTGGCTGAATGTCCTTGACTGCTGAAGTGTTCCCCGACTGGGAGGGAACCCTCCTGACTGGCGATTGTTGCGCGGTGTCCGTTCATCAGTTGTCGCAGTGTCTGCATGGTCTCGCCAATGTACCATGCTCCGGGGCATCCTTTCCTGCAACGTATGAGGTAGACAACGTTGGCCGAGTCACAGGAGTATGAACCATGTACCTGGTGGGTGGTGTCCTCTCGTGTGATGGTGGTATCTGTGTCGATGATCTGGCATGTCTTGCAGAGGTTGCCGTGGCAGGGTTGCGTGGTGTCGTGGATGCTGTTCTCCTGAAAGCTGGGTAATTTGCTGCGAACGATGGTCTGTTTGAGGTTGGGTGGCTGTTTGAAGGTGAGTAGTGGAGGTGTGGGGATGGCCTTAGCGAGGTGTTCGTCGGCATCGATGACATGTTGAAGGCTGCGGAGAACATGGCGTAGTTTCTCCGCTCCGGGGAAGTACTGGACGACGAAGGGTACTCTGTTGGTTGCGTCCCGTGTTGCGTCCCACCTCCCAAAGATACACAAAGCCAACACACCCGGACGTCCTATCGTATCAGGCAACGGAACCCTGTGTGAGAACCTCTCTGGATACGTCGAGGGCATCCTGAAACCCATCGTACAGGGAACCCCCAGCTTCTGTCGCGACACTACAGACTTCCTACAAAAACTCAGTACCCACGGACCAGTTGAACCAGGAACACTTCTCACCACGATGGACGTCTCGGCACTCTACACCAGTATCCCCCACGATGACGGCATCGCTGCAACAGCATCAATACTCAACACCAACAACAGCCAATCTCCAGATGCCATCCTGGATCACAATGTCTTCACCTTCAATAACCAGTTCTTTACCCAAACACACAGAACAGCCATGGGGACCAAATTCGCACCCCAATACGCCAACATTTTCAGGCACAAGTTCGAGCACGACTTCTTCACTGCACAGGACCTCCAACCAACGCTATACACCAGATACATCGACGACATTTTCTTTCTATGGACCCATGGCGAAGAATCACTGAAGAGACTACACGATAACATCAACAAGTTCCATCCCACCATCAAGCTCACCATGGACTACTGCTCAGAATCGGTTTCTTTCTTGGACACACGAATCTCCATCAAAGACGTGCACCTCAGCACCTCACTCTACCGCAAGCCCACGGACAACCTCACGATGCTCCACTTTTCCAGCTTCCACCCTAACCACGTCAAAGAGGCCATCCCCTATGGACAGGCCCTGCGAATACACAGGATCTGCTCAGACGAGGAGGAACGCGATGGACACCTACAGACGCTGAAAGACGCCCTCGAAAGAACGGGATATGACGCTCGACTCGTCGATCGACAGTTCCGACAGGCCACAGCGAAAAATCGCATAGACCTCCTCAGAAGACTAACACGGGACGCAACCAACAGAGTACCCTTCGTCGTCCAGTACTTCCCCTGAGCGGAGAAACTACGCCATGTTCTCCGCAGCCTTCAACATGTCATCGATGACGACGAACACCTCGCTAAGGCCATCCCCACACCTCCACTACTCGCCTTCAAACAGCCACCCAACCTCAAACAGACCATCGTTCGCATCAAATTACCCAGCTTTCAGGAGAACAGCATCCACGACACCACACACCCTGCCACGGCAACCTCTGCAAGACATGCCAGATCATCGACACAGATACCACCATCACACGAGAGGACACCACCCACCAGGTACATGGTTCATACTCCTGTGACTCGGCCAACGTTGTCTACCTCATACGTTGCAGGAAAGGATGCCCTGGAGCATGGTACATTGGCGAGACCATGCAGACACTGTGACAACGGATGAACGGACACCGCGCAACAATCGCCAGTCAGGAGGGTTCCCTCCCAGTCGGGGAACACTTCAGCAGTCAAGGACATTCAGCCACCGATCTTCGGGTAAGCGTTCTCCAAGGCGGCCTTTGAGACACACGACAACGCAAAATCGTCGAGCAGAAATTGATAGCCAAGTTCCGCACCCATGAGGACGGCCTCAACCGGGATCTTGGGTTCATGTCACGCTACACGTAACCCCACCAGCGAAAAAAAGTTATCTGTTTTTAATACAACGGGTCATTCTCTGTCTTTCTCTTCCTTTCGGATGTTTCTCCCTCTCTCTCTCTGTCTTGTGTTCTGGCTGTTTGTATATTCGGTGGTCCTGTAGGTAACACCTCTCTGTCTGAACACATTGATTGCCTTGACAACGGGCAGTTGGAAAGATTATCTGTAATCACCAGGTATTGTTCTCTGACTATAAACGCAAAATGTTCAAGGAATCCCATGCTCACCTGACGAAGGAGATAATCTCCGAAAGCTTGTGATTTTCAAATAAAATTGTTGGGCTGTAACCTGGTGTTGTAAGATTCTTTACATTTGTCAACCCCAGTCCATCACCGGCATCTCCACATCATGGCTACTATCTGTAAGTCAGAGGCATTTCATGCAAGCACAGAACATGCACCTGTGTTCGCACCTGTGTTCTGGACTCCATAAGGCAGATCTTCCTCTCCTGGCATTAACTGGTAGCTGCAGTGCACCAGACAGTGCATGATTTTTTCAGTAGGCTCTCACCAGCATGGAGAGGGCAGACTTCGACACAGGTAGAGTTGCTTTATTGGATATGATTAAGAAACTATAAGGAATTACCAGCATTTAAAGGGCAGGTCAACTGGAAGACCCAGGAGAGACTCAGTAAAATCTTCTAATTTGAAAGGTAATAGGGTTGGATTTTCATTGTGCCGGCTTCTGATCCATTATAGTAAGTTTTTAATCTAATATAACATTTTAATAATAATATAATAATTTTAATATAATTGGAACAATTTTTTGCTGGCTATACATTGACAGAATTTAAAATGATGAAATGATTGACCTTTGTTGCTTGCAAGGTCCCTTGAAAAAACTGAACTTGCATCTTCATACTTTGGATCATGAACAATGTAGTCAAATGGCAATTTACTGAAAGTCTCCAAATCAGGCCACAGTATGCTCTCTTTCTGTTGTGGGACAGAATCTTCTTTGGCTTCTAAAAGATCAAATGGAAATGAAATTTTAAGTTTATCCACTCAATTCTGCTGCTGCACATTTCCAGTAACAAAGATTCAATCTTCTGTGCGTAAATGTCTAGCGCCATTAAAGGTGATTACTGTGATTTCCTCACATCATATTAAAACAACCTATGCTTGCAGAACATGATCAGCATTATCTCCTGACAATTAGATAACATCGACATTATTTCCCATTAAGATAATGATTTCTAACCCCTTTGGCTTTATAATGGCTGTTATACCCTTATTAGTTTGAGAAATTAACAATGTAAGTATGAAAGCTTTAAATATGTCATAACAGGCACGGGTGGTGAGTTAGAAGATGGTAATATAACTGAGGAGTCTATTGACAGCATGAATGATAACAACACACTTGAGTACCAGTAGAGTGCATGTGCCAAATTACAGTCTTATAACATTTTTCTAGTTATATTATTTTCCCTGTAATAATTCAAGGAAGCTTGTTATTGTGTCCACCATTGCTCATTTTCACTGTGCATGGACAGTCTCGTGCAAAAAGCTGCTAACAACTGCTATGAAGAAGAAAACAGCCTCACCATTGAATAAAACCATCTATAGAACTGAACATTACATACTTATAAGATAAAGCCAGACTTTTGTTTAAAGAGTGTCTTCAAACCTAAAACTTCCAACTCTGCACTCTCACGTGATGGTTATAAATTGCTCAATTCACTCTTATGTTTAATCGTATCTTCTGAACCCTCAACTCAATCACTGCCTTGTAACCACCCTCAGTTTCCATTATTCTCCGCCGTTTTGAAATTACGCTGTGGGATACAAACATATGAAAACTTAATGGGGTTTAAATTCGATAACCCCCGAATCCAAACACGGGGGTTATCGAATGTCACGGTGCATGATTAACCCGCACCTGGTCATTGCGATGTGAGATTTGTGCTGCCTGATCATTTACCTGATTCCTGTGTTCAGCCAGCGCTACCTGCGCCGTTGATTGGCTGCACGCACCAGCAGGAGTCGCGATATGGGGCGTGGCCAGCACTACTTAAAAGCAGCCTGCACCTCTTAAAGGGGAGGTGCACTGTCAATGCGATCGGTGGAGGAGGGCAAGTGGAATGGCTGGACTTGCAAGAAAGCGTGCATGGAGGCCTTGATGGAGGAGGTGGACGTATGGAAGGGCATCCTGTACCCGCAGGGTGGCAGGAGATCCTCCATACGCCAGCTGCAGAGACAGTGGGAGGAAGTGACCCTGGAGGTGAATGCCAGGAGCATTGTACCACGCACGTGGATGCAATGCAGGAAAAAGTTCAAAGATTTGACTCGAGTGGTCAAGGTGAGTGAATTCAAGTGTCAAGTGGCACATCCTACCAACTGCACCACTGCTCCACGCATGACACCCCCCGTCACCCACCCACCAACAAACAGCCCTTCCATATGCAACGCTGCACTTTGGACACTGTGGGGGGAAAGTTGGATAAGGGTCGTTTTTGGGCGTAGGTAGCGTGATGTGCTATTACCCCATGCCCAATGGCCCCTGTGCTGGCAGGACGCAAGTTTCAACCCACCCGAGGACTCACCTGCAATCAGCGTTCCATTCCAGGCCTAGCAGGTGGAATCAATGCAATTTGCACTTTCCACCACCAGAGGAGCTCAATCTCTTAAAGGGAGGATGTTTCTTAGAAATCTCTTAAAGGTAGCTGGAACCTGTTATTTGCTGAAAATAACAGTTTACTGTCTGCACGGAGTCTGAATGGAGATCAGGCATCACACACGTAAGACACAGATGCAGGTCCCATCTCTATGTTTACACACTGATGAGCTATGTTAAAACATTGAATAAAGGTTGTGCACCACTAAATCCCACATCCTCCAATCTGCACGCCAGATCTCACCAATCTGCCGACATGAGTTGGTACCAAGCCTGCGAGAGTGCATGCACCAAGGTTCTCTGCTGATGAACTAGAGACGTTGGGTGCAAGAGGTGGACAGAAAGAGGTGAGATGCTGGGCACAAGTGCGCAGGAGCTGAGGCAGGGGGAAGAATACTGCAGGTGCCAGCTCGCCGGAGGGCGAGGTCGCACGATGGTTCTGCTGCCAAGGAGTCAGATGATGACTTCAATGGGCCAAGCTACAGAAGACAGCTGATGGGTGTACACAACCAAATGCTTGGTGCACTGGAAAGCCTGCCAGAAAACCTGCGACAATGTCATAGGGCATGGAGGTGTCCAGCTCCAACTTGGCACAGGGCTTTGTGCAGAGCTTGGCGCCCATCCTTTCCCACATTGAATGGGTGGTCACCTCCATCAGCACACTTGTGGAACCCACCATGACGCAGCGTCTGATGACCGATGTCTTAGCTTTCATTGCTGCACAAAAAGCTTCCATTGTAGCACAAAAAGCTTCCACTGCAGCACAAACAGATGTCATCAAAACTCTGCATGCTTTATTTGGAGCTCAGACTGCTACTTTGGAAGCTCAGACTGCTGTGTTCCAGGCTCAGACTGCTGCTATTGTGCCTACTGTGGAACGGGGCTTCCAGGGTGTCACACAGTCCAGCAATCTGTCCTCCAACATATCACCAGGATTGCTGAGGCGCCGCTCCGGGAGAGTGGCAGTGGAGCCATAGCAGATGAACCTGCTGTCCTCTCTCAGGATGAGAGCATTCCTGCTCCCACTCCTGCCATTCTGCCAGTGCCCTTGTTGTTGCCTGTCAGCCAGCCAGACCAGATTGCTGTGGCCCAGGCCAAGATGGTGCAGTCTGAAGCCGGGCCCTCCCGGTCCAGAGCTGCTCGTGGTCGTCCTCCAAGGCCATCTGCATGCTCTTTAATTGAAGGTCAGCAGCCTTCCACCACCCATGCTCCAGCAACTGGGGATGCACCTCGTAGGAGCACTAGGAAAGGCAAAGGCACATGAACGACAGGCAGTAAGGGAATGTACAAGAGTGAATCGTGCAATGTTGTATACATGATTTCATGTGTAAGTTTATAAATTTGTATTTGAAGTCGCAGTTGATGGTGTTTTTTATTTATGCGATGAGTTGCAGGAGGAAGCAATGTGTAATCGTAAGGAGGACAATTAGATGGTCACATGGGAGAGGACGGGTGGGGAGTGTCAGACTGTTGGCGACTTGTGAGGTGTCATTGAGGTTAGTGATATCGCTCATGAATAAGGTGAGCACGCAGAGCCATGGCAGACAGGGCCTGCGGACCTTGTTGCCTCCTTGCCTCTTCCTCCACTTCCTCCTCCGTCTCCAGCTCAGGGTCTTGCCGGATAGGCGGTAGCAAGGGCTGTTCCCTCACAAGGGCAAGGTTGTGCAGCATGCAGCATGCGATGACGAATCTTGATACTCGCTCAGTGGAGTACAGCAGGGCTCCAGCAGAACGGTCCAGACAGCCACATAATATACTGGGCAAAACCTTTAACTTCGGCAAAGGCGTCAAACGGGCAGTATCGGATCAGCCTTAAGGAAAATCGGGGGAAGCGTATAAAGGGGGGGCGAATCCGATACCGCCCGTTTTATGCTCCCACCAAAGTTGAAAGTTTCAACCACTATTTTATAAGGACTACGTAATACCATGTAAAACAGATGTACTATTCTGCTTCTAATGTGAAGATGATTTTCTGTGTTTTTAAAAGTGTGAATGCTAAGATCACTGAGAGGTTGCCTACATTCTGACTTCTGTGTCAAATAACTGTCTTTGTTTCTTTATGTCTTTTGAAGTGTGACACAGAAATTTGAAACTTTAAGTGTGACAGACAAGAAATGCATGCTATAAATATTGTTTTTATAATATTATAGATAGATGTTTAAAGGCATGCCAGGGTCTAGATTAAATATAAAATAAGCACTTACTGAGGTTAATTTCTTCTTCGTCATAAACATCTACCTCCATCAGTCGAATCAACATCCTCGACAGAATGCTAAGGAACTGAAGATAAGCTCCAGTCTTCCCCACCTGAGAACAAAGACACACATTAAGGCACAAAGCATGTTTACAAAAAAGCCATCAATCACTTTGTAAAAATACAATCTTCCACACCCAACGGATTACAGAACAATGTGCAGCATAATAGGCCTGGAAAAGGCACATGACCACATGAACATTTATTATTTAATTTCAAGAGACTCACGCAAGAGACTCGAAATATGGTGGTGGAATTCGACTTGCACCCAAAACGGGCAGCAAGTCAGCAGAATGGTTGCTCCGTACGCCAATCCATGTCGATCCGAGGCCTGAGCCAAATCTGACATCGGGCCTCATTTGAATAGAGGCAGTGAGCTGTGGGCGCCAAATGGGCTTTCCGTGCAGCTCGCCAGTCGCAACCTGAAGAATTCCAGCCGGCGCAAAACAGACGCCCGTAAGTTGAATTTCTCCCCCATAGTATCGTACAATTTTACAGCATAGGAGATAGCCACTTGCCCCATCACAACCTTGCCAGCTCTCTGAAAGGCTAATCCACTTTGACTCATTCCCCTGCCCTTTCCTCATATCCTTCTAAATTCTTTCTTTTTCAAGTATTTGTCTATTTCTCTTTTAAAAATTATGAATTCTGCTTCCATCATTGTTTCTGATCGGGCATTCATATCCTAAAATAATTCTAACCTCTCCCTTTGTTCTTTTGGTGATGATCTTAAATTTATGCCCTCTTAATCATCCACTCACTGACCAGTGGAAGTAGTTTTTCCTGACTTACTTTGTCAAAATCTCTCAGAATTTTGAACATCTCTATTAAATCTCCTTTTAACCTTCCAATTTCTCCAATCTTTGTTCTTATGAACACACGAAATTGATGGGCAGGAAAAGTCCAGCTGGTCCATCAAGCCTGCCACACACCATGATAGCCAGAGCATCGTGACTAAACACTTCCCCACCCACCACCACCCCCCCTCCACCCCCCAGCCATATAATCTGCTGGGAGAGGCAAGAAAAGAGAAAAAACCCAGGGCCAATAAGGGAAAAAATACTCTGGAAAATTCCTCTCTGACCTCTTCAGGCGATCGAAATCAGTCCAGGAGATTACATGGACCAAGTCTTATCTATAAAGACACTTACCTTCTATATGATGCGATCTCTGCCCCAGTCAAGAACCAGTCCATAATATAAGTCCTTCAACCTTGACATAATATTAGTGAACCTCTTCTGCATCTCTCCATGGCCTCGACATCCTTATTAAAGTAAGGCACCCAAAACTGGACAAACTGGGGGTAATTTTATCTTTCGATGATAGTGTAAAACTGGTGATAACGAACCTGCTGCCCATTATACACCGCTCCCGATTTTCCTTTCCATTGATTTCAATGGAAATGAAAACCAGGAAAGGTGTATAACAATCGGCTGATCCGATATCGTTCATTTTACACTATCGCCTGAAGTCACAATCACCCCCAGTATTCTAAATCAGCCTAACCAATGATTTGTATAGGTTTAGCATTATCTCTTTGCTTTTGTATTCTATGCCCCTACTTATAAAACTTAGGATCCTAAAAGCTTTGATTTTACAACTTCATCAGCTTGTCCTTCCATTTTGATGATGTGTGTATCTGAACCCAAGTTTCTCTGCTCCTCTCCTCCTTTAAAAATTTTACCATTTGGTGTAAACGTCCTCTCCTTATTCATCTTTCTGAAATGACGTGGAGATGCCGGTGATGGACTGGGGTGGACAAATGTAAGGAGTCGCACAACACCAGGTTATAGTCCAACAGCTTTATTTGAAATCACAAGCTTTCGGAGCTTTGCTCCTTCGTCAGGTGAAGTGAAGAGTTGCATAAAGGCACAGCATATATAGTTAATATAGATAATCACAGCAATCAAAGGAGTGTTCAAACAGGTTAGTCAGAGAAACATTACATCCAAGAATACTGAGGTAGGGTCACCAGGGGTGAAATGTAGCAGATGCTGGGGTTTGTATTAAAAACAGATAACTTTTTTTTTGCTGGAAATCGCAGCAGGTCCGGCCGCATCTGTGCATGGAGAACAAGCCAACTACGATTTGAGTCTGGATGACTCTACGTCAGGTGGGGTTACATGTAGCGTGACATGAACCCAAGATCCCGGTTGAGGCCGTCCTCATGGGTGCAGAACTTGGCTATCAATTTCTGCTCGACGATTTTGCGTTGTCGTGTGTCTCGAAGGCCGCCTTGGAGAACGCTTACCCGAAGATCGGAGGCTGAATGTCTTTGACTGCTGAAGTGTTCCCCGACTGGAAGGGAACCCTCCTGTCTGGCGATTGTTGTGCGGTGTCCGTTCATCCGTTGACGCAGTGTCTGCATGGTCGCGCCTCCACTACTCGCCTTCAAACAGCCACCTAACCTCAAACAGACCATCGTTCGCAGCAAATTACCCAGCCTTCAGGAGAACAGCGTCCACGACACCACACAACCCTGCCACGGCAACCTCTGCAAGACATGCCAGATCATCGACACAGATACCACCATCACACGAGAGGACACCACCCACCAGGTACATGGTTCATACTCCTGTGACTCGGCCAACGTTGTCTACCTCATATGTTGCAGGAAAGGATGTCCCGGAGCATGGTACATTGGCGAGACCATGCAGACACTGCGACAACGGATGAACGGACACCGCGCAACAATCGCCAGACAGGAGGGATCCCTCCCAGTCGGGGAACACGTCAGCAGTCAAGGACATTCAGCCTCCGATCTTCGGGTAAGCGTTCTCCAAGGCAGCCTTCGAGACACACGACAACGCAAAATCGTCAAGCAGAAATTGATAGCCAAGTTCCGCACCCATGAGGACGGCCTCAACCAGGATCTTGGGTTCATGTCACGCTACATATAACCCCACCTGACAGAGTCATCCAGAGTCAAGTCGTCGTTGGCTTGTTCTCCATACACAGATGCGGCCGGACCTGCTGCGATTTCCAGCAAAAAAAAGTTATCTGTTTTTAATACAAACCCCAGCATCTGCTACATTTCACCCCTGGTGACCCCACCTCAGTATTCTTGGATGTAATGTTTCCCTGACTAACCTGTTTGAACACTCCTTTGATTGCTGTGATTATCTCTCTGCCGAGGTGTGATAAAGGGCAGTTAGAAAGATTATCTGTAATCACCAGGCATTGTTCTCTGACTATATATGCTGTGCCTATATGCAACTCTTCACTTCACCTGACGAAGGAGCAAAGCTCCGAAAGCTTGTGATTTCAAATAAAGCTGTTGGGCTATAACCCGGTGTTGTGCGACTCCTTATATCTTTCTGAAATATATCACCTCGCATTTCTGCACATTAAATTTAATCACCTGTGGCATTGTTCATTGCTACTGTAGGCGGCAGTAAAGATGACTAGAAACATGTTACAGCATTATATAAGACCAAGATAAGCGTTAATAGACAGTGTCACCTTGCAATAACACAATGTATAATGAACTGTGTCTTATCAGTTATTAGAATTCTATGTTGCTTCTTCCCTTGCTCTGCTCTCCAGTCATAAAAACTTGAGTTGGGGTGAAAAAATATGTTTCCTAGCTCTTAAAAAAGGTCTAATAGTGTGTGTGTCCAAGTGAGAAGTGTCAGGTGGAAATCTTTTGACTCACCAAAAAGATGCTTCCTTGTGTTCAATATTGTGGATTACAATGCGAAGCAACTTACGCAAAATTTCCCCAAATGTTAGAGAATGAATTGGACGATCTATTGCATTGAATACCTTCTTCTAAAAAACACTTCATCAAGCCCTTTCTCTGATGCCAAATACATCACAGTCAAAAGAATGGTCTGTCTCCTTCAGAAAATTTATGGAAATACTTACCAGGAATTAATGTTGATTCTTGTGCAATCAATTATTGTGCAATAATCACAAGGCTTATGATCCCTTTTACCAATATATTAAAGGAGATCCATTCCTTTTGTAATGGTGTGCATTTCAAATGAGTTTCCAGTGGGGCTAACATTTGTCAGTGGAGGCTCCCATCAGAATCAGGTGGAAGCATCCTAATATTAAAATATGATGAAAGCAACATCATTTGGATGTCAATGGCATTTTCAACCCTCTATGTTGAAAATAGTGCAGTTCTAAATATCGCCCGTATGAATTTGGTTCAAGGACGTGCAAAATTATGTATGTGAGTGTTAAGGTATTTAAAAGGGCAGCCAGCAATTTTCAAGTGTGTTTAGAAATTGCTTTTTTTGGTCTTCAGAAGATTTTTTCTATTGTTCTCCATTGTGCATGTAAAGGGGGTTCGTAAGAGGGCTTTTGGTGCCCCCACTTTTGAAAGCTACCTAAACCTTTGGACAATGAGTGCCCCAAGGGAGTCCCTCTTTATTTGACCAACTTGGACAATGAGGAGTAGGAAGAAGTCAAGGATGTCATTAAAGGACTGCGCCTCACAATCAAGTGTGCAGACGAAGGTGAGCATCCTGGACTTGTCAAAATAGTGATGTATGCCGGAGCTACATTTCACCAGGGAGGCAGTGAGAGTATCACATGCTGCAAGATGACCTGAAGGCAACTCAATGAATTACTGAAAAGTAAACTACTGAACAGCATCAACACATTATGAAATTGAGCTAGTAAAATAATTTTAAAATAGACTTGCTTCTGAAAAAGGGCATGGATGACAAAACAAGTTGGATAGATGATTTGTTTAAAACACACACATATAGCCGTAGTTTCCATCTCAAAACATGCCACAAATATGAACTGCACAGCCTTTCAGAAACATACAGATCCATTCATTGGTGAGAAGTACAAAGATAGTGTGAAAGAAATTGTGTTATGGTTTTCTACATTTTCAAAACCTAACGCAACAAAAGTTATATCCTATCACTTAAAAATCTAATTTGTCATTGGCTCCAGCCTGACTGGACTTGCTGTGTGGGATTCTGGACATTATGATTGATATGCTAATACAGGAATCCAGGGGGCCTTAGCAAATCCAGACGCATTTACCTTCAGCTTGCAGCTGGTTGCATGAGGTCTGCACATTGAGAGCCAGAGCCATTAACACAGATTTCACACAATATAAAAGCAGCTTTTGTTGACTAGTTCTGTGGCTGCAGACACAAAGGTGTTCTGTTTGCCAATGATCCCAGAATTAGTATTAGTACTATATCTTATGATGTGGAGATGCCGGTGATGGACTGGGGTTAACAAATGTAAGGAATCTTACAACACCAGGTTATAGTCCAACTGTTTTATTTGAAAATCACAAGCTTTCAGAGGCTTTCTCCTTCGTCAGGTGAGCGAGTGTGGGATTCCATGGAAGGTTACCGTATTTATATTCAGAGAACAATACCTGGTGATTACAGATAATCTTTCCAACTGCCCGTTGTCAAGGCAATCAAAGTGTTCAGACAGAGTGATGTTACCTACAGGACCACCGAATACACAAACGGCCAGAAAACAAAACAGAGAGAGAGAGGGAGAGAAACATCTGAAAGGAAGAGAAAGACAGAGAATGACCCGTTGTGTTAAAAACAGATAACTTTTTTTCACTGGTGGGGAAAATATCTATATCTTAGATCATGTTTAAATGATTGTCAAAAGAAAATGTTTTTTCTTGTTTGAAGCACATCATTCAAGCATTGTTAATTGTTATCTAAATTACTCAATGCATGTCTCTCTGGTCATCCAACTTCATTGTCAATTAAGGACACAAGAACATAAGAAATAGGAGCAGGAGTAGGCCTTACAGCCTCTCGAGCCTACTCCGCCATTCAATAAGATCATGGCTGATCTTCGACCTCAACTCCACTTTCCCGCCCGATCCCCATATCCCTTGATTCCGAGAGTCCAAAAATCTATCGATCTCACATGTACATATGAAATAAAAACTAGGCCCATCTGTTAATCCAACCCCCAGCATAAGTGCAGAGTTCAACAAGAAACATGGCAATAAATTTTTTAAAATTAGCGCTCCCAGGATGGAGCTGAATGTGCATATCAGGAATTCAGGCACAGACGTCAGAGCACCCATTCATCAAATCAAGACAAAAGTCAGCTGATAGATCTGTCGTTTGGAGCCAAAGCTTTTCAACCAAGTTTGAGCGAGGGGAAGTCATAAAGGTAGAAATTATTGCTGGTGGTGTTATCGAAAGTGCTCGTGCCAAATTGCTCTCACTGCTATTTTAACATCATCATACTATATATTTAAAAGGTCAGCATATCTGTTAAAATAATGGAGAGTTATATTTGTTACGAGTGCATCAAGCATTGCACGATAAAATCAACAACAACATGGAGTTTCCACCCTTAGCACTGTGTCCTATAATCAGGTCTCTGTTTAATACTGCAAGTTTGTATTACATTTCTGCTCCAGAAAAGCTTGAAAGCAGATAATTCTCTGAAGGACTTATGTGAAGATGGCCTTGTGCAAGTTAGTTCGCTAAGGGAAAACAAAATGCCAGGGCCTGATGGGATATATCCTAGGATCCAGAAGAAGTTGAGGGAGGAAATTGCAGAGACCCTAGAAATTATATTTCAGGGCTCCGTTGAGTGCGGATGTACAGGTGGACTGGAGGTATGCCAATGCAGTACCCTTTTTTAAAAAAGGGAACCAGAGCTAATCCAGGTAATTACAGATCAGTTAGTTTAACATCTGTGGCAGGGATAATTTTAGAGCTTTTAATTAAGGAGGAAAATACCATTGGGTGATCGCTTTGCTGAACACCTCCGTTCAGTCCGCAAACGTGATCTGGTCGCTTGCCATTCCAATTCTCCGCCCCACTCCCACTCTGACCTCGGCCTCTTACACTGTTCCAACGAAGCTCAACAGAATCTCGAGGAACAGCATCTCATCTTTCGTTGAGGCACTTTACAACCTTCCGGACTCAACATTGATTTCAATAACTTCAGATCATAACCACTGCTCCCATTTTCTCAGAGAGCAGGCGCTGCTAATGGTTCTGCTGTTGCTATTTAGGGCTCCTCTAGACCCATCTTTTGTTTCTTTACTTCTCCCATTACCACCATCCTTGCCTTGCATCATCAGCCCTTTTGTCATTTAATCACTCTTGCCCTCCATCATAGAAACATAGAAACATAGAAAATAGGAGCAAGAGTAGGCCATTTGGCCCTTCGGGCCTGCTCCACCATTCAAAATGATCATGGCTGATCGTCTAACTCAGTAACCTGTTTCTGCTTTTTCTCCATATCCCTTTAGCATTAAGAAATATATCTATCTCCTTCTTGAATACATCTAATGACATGGCCTCCACTGCCTTCTGTGGTAGAGAATTCCACAGGTTCACCAGCCTCTGAGTGAAGAAATTTCTCCTCATCTTGGTTCTGAATGGCACACCCCATATCCTGAGACTGTGACCCCTGGTTCTGGACTCCCCAGCCATCAGGAACATCCACCCTGCATCTAGTCTGTCTAGTCCAGTCAGAATTTATATATTTCGATGAGATCACCTCTCATTCTTCTAAACTCGAGTGAAAATAAGCCTCGTCGACCCAATCTCTCCTCATATGTCAGTCCTGCCATCCCAGGAATCAGTCTGGTAAACCTTTGTTGCACTCCCTCCATGGCAAGGACATCCTTCCACAGATAAGGAGACCAAACTGTACACAATACTCCAGATGTGGTCTCATCAAGGCCCTGTATAACTGCAGTAAGACGTCCCTGCTCCTGTACTCAAATCCTCTTGCAATGAAGGCCAACATACCATTCGCCTTCCTAACTGCTTGCTGCACCTGAATGCTCGCTTCCAGTGACTGGTGTACAAGGACACTCAGGTCTCGTTGCACCTCCCCTTTTCCCAATCTATCACCTTTCAGATAATAATCTGCCTTTCTGTTTTTACAACCAAAGTGGATAACCTCACATTTATCCACGTTGCACTGCATCTGCCATATTCTTGCCCACTCACCCAACTTGTCTAAATCACATTGGAGCCTCTTTGCATCCTCCTCACAGCTCACATTCCACCCCAGCTTTGTGTCGTCTGCAAACTTGGAAATGTTACATTTAGTTCCCTCATCCAAATCATTGATATATATTGTGAATAGCTGGGGCCCAAGCACTGATCCCTGCGGTACCCCACTAGTCACTGCCTGCAACCTGGAAAAAGACCCGTTTATTCCTACTCTCTGTTTCCTGTCTGTCAACCAATTCTCAATCCATGCCAGTATATTCCCCCCAATCCCATGTGCTTTAATTTTGCACACTAACCTCTTGTATGGGACCTTATCAAAAGCCTTCTAAAAATCCAAGTACACCATATCCACTGGTTCTCCCCTATCTATTCTACTAGTTACATCCTCAAAAAACTCCAGTAGATTTGTTAAGCATGATTTCCCTTTCATAAACCCATGCTGACTTTGTCCAATCCCGTTAATGCCTTCCAAGTGTTCTGTTATCACATCTTTTATACTAGACTCTATCATTTTCTCCACTACTGATGTTAGGCTAACTGGTCTGTGATTCCCTGTTATTTCTCTTCCTCCTTTTTTAAATAGTGGGGTTACATTTGCCACCCTCCAATCTGTAGGAACTGTTATAGAGTCTATAGAATTTTGGAAGATTATCTCCAATGCATCCACTATTTCCAGGGCCACTTCCTTTAGTACTCTGGGATGGAGATTGTCAGGCCCTGGGGATTTGTCAGCTTTTAGTCCCATTAATTTCCCGAGCACTATTTTTTTTTACTAATACTGGTTTCCTTCAGTTCCTCCCTCTCACTAGACCCTTGGTTCCCTAACATTTCTGGCAGGTTATTTGTGTCCTCCTTTGTGAAGACAGAACCAAAGTATGTGTTTAATTGTTCTGCCATTTCTTTGTTCCCCAATATAATTTCCCCCATTTCTGACTGTAAGGGACCTACATTTGTCTTCACTAATCTTTTACTCTTGACATATTTATAGTAGCTTTTACAGTCAGTTTTTATGTTCCCTGCTAGTTTACTCTCATACTCTATTTTTCCCCTCTTAATCAATCTTTTTTTTTATTCGTTCATGGGATGTGGGCGTCGCTGACGAGGCCAGCATTTATTGCCCATCCCTAATTGCCCTCGAGAAGGTGGTGGTGAGCCGCCTTCTTGAACCGCTGCAGTCCGTGTGGTGACGGTTCTCCCACAGTGCTGTTAGGAAGGGAGTTCCAGGATTTTGACCCAGCAACGATGAAGGAACGGCGATATATTTCCAAGTCGGGATGGTGTGTGACTTGGAGGGGAACGTGCAGGTGGTGTTGTTCCCATGCGCCTGCTGCTCTTGTCCTTCTAGGTGGTAGAGGTCGCGGGTTTGGGAGGTGCTGTCGAAGAAGCCTTGGCGAGTTGCTGCAGTGCATCCTGTGGATGGTGCACACTGCAGCCACAGTGCGCCGGTGGTGAAGGGAGTGAATGTTTAGGGTGGTGGATGGGGTGCCAATCAAGCGGGCTGCTTTATCTTGGATGGTGTCGAGCTTCTTGAGTGTTGTTGGAGCTGCACTCATCCAGGCAAGTGGAGAGTATTCCATCACACTCTTGACTTGTGCCTTGTAGATGGTGGAAAGGCTTTGGGGAGTCAGGAGGTGAGTCACTCGCCGCAGAATACCCAGCCTCTGACCTGCTCTCGTAGCCACAGTATTTATATGGCTGGTCCAGTTCAGTTTCTGGTCAATGGTGACCCCCAGGATGTTGATGGTGGGGGATTCGGCGATGGTAATGCCGTTGAATGTCAAGGGGAGGTGGTTAGACTCTCTCTTGTTGGAGATGGTCATTGCCTGGCACTTATCTGGCGCGAATGTTACTTGCCACTTATGAGCCCAAGCCTGGATGTTGTCCAGGTCTTGCTGCATGCGGGCTCGGACTGCTTCATTATCTGAGGGGTTGCGAATGGAACTGAACACTGTGCAGTCATCAGCGAACATCCCCATTTCTGACCTTATGATGGAGGGAAGGTCATTGATGAAGCAGCTGAAGATGGTTGGGCCTAGGACACTGCCCTTTTGCTGAATTCTAAACTGCTCCCAATCCTCAGGCTTGCCGCTTTTTCTGGCAATTTTATATGTCTCCTCTTTGGATCTAATACTATCCCTAATTTCTTTTGTAAGCCACGGTTGAGCCACCTTTCCTGTTTTATTTTTGCGCCAGACAGGAATGAATAATTGTTGTAATTCCTGCACACATTCTTTAAATATTAGCCATTGCTTATCCACCGTCATCCCTTTTAGTAAAGTTCCCCAATCTATCATAGCCAACTCGCACCTCATACTTTCATAATTTCCTTTATTTAGATTCAGGACCCTAGTTTCGGATTCAACTACTTCACTCTCCATCTTAATGAGGAATTCTATCATGTTATGGTCGCTCTTCCCGAAGGGACCCTGCACAACAAGATTGTTAATTAATCCTTTCTCATTGCACAATACCCAGTCTAGGATCGCCTGTTCTCTAGTTGGTTCCTCAATGTGTTGGTCTAGAAAACCATCACGTACACACTCCAGGAATTCCTCCCCCACAGTATTATTGCTAATTTGGTTTGACTAATCTATATGTAGATTAAAGTCACCCATGATTATAGTTGAACCCTTCTTGCATGTGTCTCTAATTTCCTGTTTAATGCCCTCCCCTACATCTCCAGTACTGTTTGGGGGCCTATAGACAGAACGTTTTCTGCCCTTTGGTGTTTCTTAGCTCCACCCATACAGATTCCACATCGTGATTTTCAGGGCCAATATCCTTCCTCACTATTGCATTGATTTCCTCCTTTACTAACAATGCTACCCCAACTCCTTTCCCTTTTTGCCTGTCCTTCCTAAATATTGAATACCCCTGGATGTTCAGTTCCCATCCTTGGTCACCCTGCAGCCATGTCTCCGTAATCGCAACTATATCATAACCGTTAATATCTATCTGTGCTGTTAATTCATCTACCTTATTGCGAATGCTCCGCGCATTAAGACACAATGCCTTTAGACTTGTCTTTTTAAGATTGCTAGTCATCTTAGTATTATTTTGCACTATGGCCCTATTTGTTTTTAGCCCTTGTTTTCTCGGCCTTCCACTATTGCTTCTTCCCTTTCTGTCTTTTGTTTCTATCCTCGTTTCCCCCGCCTCTGTCTCCCTGCTCAGATTCCCATCCCCCTGCCATTCTAATTTAGACCTTCCCCAACAGCACTAGCAAACACCCCCGTGAGGATATTGGTCCCGGTCCTGCTCGGGTGTAACCTGTCCCGCTTGTGCAGGTCCCACCTTCCCCAGATCCGGTCCCAATGTCCCAGGAATCTAAATCCCTCCCTCCTACACCATCCCTGCAGCCATGCATTCATATGGTCTATTCTCCTGTTCTTATGCTCACTAGCACATGGCACTGGTAGTAATCCTGAGATCACTACACTTGAGGTCCTGCTTTTTAATTTATCTCCTAACTCCTTAAATTCACCTTGCAGGACCTCATCCCTTTTTTTACCTACGTTTTTGGTACCGATATGGACCATGACTACTGGCTGTTCACCTTCCCCCTCCAGAATGCCCTGCAGCCGCTCTGTGAGATCCTTGACCCTAGCACCAGGGAGGCAACATACCATCCTGGAGTCACGTTTGCAGCCGCAGAAACGCCTATCTGTTCCCCTTACAATTAAATTCCCTATCACTATAGCCCTGCCACTCTGAAGAGAGTTAACGGCAGCTTCTCAAAGCAGTTGGAAGAGGGTAGTGGGGTTCCTTAAGGTTAGTTCGAGGGCCACTTCTGTTCATTAGCCTAGAAATTCAGGGGTGCTCCCCTCCGCGCAAGGTACAGATGGAGAGATCTGAAGAGCCCTGGATATTAGGCCTCAGGCCTCATTCGAATCGGAACAGCGCTGCAGGAGAAGCCCAAGGTGAGTGGATAAAGATTGGGCCGCTGCTCGTGTCACAGCAGTCCACAGGTAAGTGACGGCCTCATGGGGGGATCGTGGGCCTTGGTTGGGGGTGGGGGGGTGGTACTGATAGCCTGTAGTGGCCCCCGTGATCGGGGATCTTGGGGCTGGGAGCGATAGAGTGATTTAATGTGGGGTTGGGAGGAGCACTCCTGCTCCTTCTGGCTCCACATTCAGAAGTAATTAACTTACTTTGTTTACTGCAGGCATTCTGTAGGGTTGCTTTCTCTGAGTGCAGCCTGTGATGGCGCTGGCTGCCTCAGAGCAAACCAATCTTGCAATGGGGACCTTAAACAGGCATTAGGCCCCTTACTTGCATATGTAAAAAGCCTAATGCCTGCTTCAGGTGTGGGTAAAGAACTCCTCTTGTTTATCCTTACCCAATATGGCAGGCAGTGCAGTTCCGGTCGGATGTGTGCGCGTGCTTCCTGCCCGCCATTTTGGGAACAGGAGGCAGTGTAGCACCTGAATAACGGGAGTTATTCAATTCATAGGTCACTGTTTTTATCGATGACCTGGGTGTTGGCCTAGAGGGAGTGTTGTCGACATTTGCAGATTATATCAAAATAGGAGGCATAATTAATTCTTTCGCGGACCAAAAAAAACTGCAATTGGATATTGATAAGTTGGAGGGATGGACTAAAAAGTGGCAGATGGAACTCACTGTCAGTAATTGTGAGGTGATACATTTTGGTAAAAAAAATCAGCAGTAATTATACACTGAATGGAAGTAGGCTGAGTGCTGTGGAAGAGCAGGGGGACTTGGGGGTACAGGTTCACAGGACATTGTAGGCAACACCTCAGGTTGGTAAGTCTGTAAAAAAAAACTAATTGAATTCCAGGTTTTATCTCCGAAAGTAACTGAAGAAAAGCAAAAAACTTTAAAAGTTGAAAGCAAACAACAGGTCAGTCAGAAAGGACAAGTTAATGTTTGGGTATTACCCTTC
The DNA here is from genome assembly GCF_035084215.1 of Heptranchias perlo. Lineage (NCBI taxonomy): Eukaryota > Metazoa > Chordata > Chondrichthyes > Hexanchiformes > Hexanchidae > Heptranchias > Heptranchias perlo. The sequence continues at coordinate 41,152,122 of NC_090329.1, read as the reverse complement.
AGAACCGCAAAAAAAGTGAGCAGCATTTAAGATAGGAAAAGAACAAAGAAAAGGGGGAGGAAATGAAAAACACCCACACCAGAGAGGAAATAGGGTGGAATGACCTGTAATGTGCTTAAAAGAAAAACAGGAGATGGTTAAATGGCTGAGGTGATATTAACATGAGACGATTGGAAGAAGCATAATAAAAGGACTCAAAGACAAAAGAGAGACAAAGACCATGTGAATAGCTGAGGTGGTGGGGGAGGTACATCAGCTGGCAAATCGAAACAGGAGAAGCTGGCAAAGCAGAACAGCTTTCAGTAGCCTAAAAAGAAGGAAATCAGGCCAACACTGACGGTGTAGACTGTGTTTTTATTTTTTTCCGTTCCCCCTTCCCAGTGTACTACCCCTTTTTAAACCCTCTTCATTTTTTTCAATTCTAACAGAGGATTACACCCCAAACATTAACTCATCTGCTCTCTCCGGGGTAACTTAACTTTGGGTCATATAACCACTGAAAGGGAAAATCAAATAAACAATGCAGCTTCTGAATTGTGGGAGATGGGCCTGCTTGTGGGAACGGCCATGGAAACATTGAAAGGGAAACGGTATTTAAAACTTGAAGCATAGATAGTATCAATCTTTTTTATACACATGACCTTGTGCAATTTTATACAATATAGTTCTGTATGACCTCCTTTGACATTATCAACTACTCTTTTGTTTACCTATTATCTTTACAGTCCATGTGGTTTTTAACTGACAGATTGTACACCTAACATTGTACAGAATTAAATCCAAGTTACAGGGGGAAAAGAAAAATCGAAGCAGTACAAATAATTTGATTTATCAACAAACACAAAGGCCTCAAATTTACTGACTGTTTTTGGGGTGCTTGGGGCTTAAAAGCAGTGTACGAATAATTTTGTGAGTGGATTCTGGGGCATGAACCATTTCTGCAGAGTTTCCACCCCATAATGGCAGCGCTGTAGTTTCAATCGTGATCTGGGGCCTTCCACGCACACTGCTGGGGGCTCCTACTGATATATTAAAATGCAGGTGAAATGCCCAGAGCTCGTGAATTGTGCTCCTATTACACCAAGAGTAATTTACAATGAGTTAAAAGAGGCGTAACCGTTGCCAGTGTTAGCTGAGAACAGCAAAAATAGGGTTCCCAATCATCCCGGAATGACCGTGAGTTTCTTGGAATCGGGGGTTAGTATGTGGGTGGGGCAATGCCTCTCCATAACCGGCAGGAACCTGGTGATAAGGCGTGAGGTACTCGTGGTGTTGCTCTATGTGGCCAGTGTCTGGCCCATTCCCCACAACTTCGCCACCACAGTCACCCGAGCTATCTTCCACTTTGTTTGGAGGTCCAAGGTAAAACGCGTCCGCAGGGTCACCATCTACAAGACCCCAGACAAAGTGGGGGGAAGATCGTCCCCAATGCCGCTGTGATCCTCATGGCCACCTTTGTGTGTGGCTGCCTCAGGATGTGTGTAGAGACCCAGCACGCAAACACCAAGTGTCACTACGAGTTTCTACCTGTCCAACACACTGAGAAGGCTGGGTCTGGCCACGCTGGCCAAGCAGGATCAGGACATGTCCCATCCAGCTGGACCGTCCCCCACCCCCAACCTGTCCCAGGTGGAGAAGTTCCTGAGGAAGAAATTTACCACAAGGCCGTCAGACAGTGGTCGACACGGACGTTCTGAGAGTCCTGCAAGGAAAGGAGAAGGTGGACTCAATAAGGCTTTTTACCAACCAGATGGTCGATGCCATTCAGCAGAACATCTCATACCCAGAACTGACAAACAGGTACCAGGATGTAGCCTTTATGGTGGTGAGAAAGGCCCTCACAGTGCGGTCCTTCCAACACGTACGGTACCTCAGCGCCACCGCGAGTTGCCCTCGAGGCTATGGTGGGGAGAAGACCGTTGTCCACCTCCTGATGGGCTGCCCCTTTGCGCAGAGGGTATGGAGAGAGATGCGTTGGTATCTGTTCCGGTTCAGCCCCAGCAGTTCGGTAACATAGGACGCTGTGCTCTACGGGTTGTTCCCCGGGACGCACCGAGACAGATATCACCTGCGGCTGGGAGACCATCAATTCGGTGAAGGAGTCCCTTGGTCTGCCCGAAACCTGCTGGTCTTCCAGCTCCAGGAGCTGTCCACGACAGAGTGTTGCCGACTGGCACACTCCAAGGTCCAGGAGTACATGCTGCGGGACGTACTGAGGCGAGGTGCGACTTACGCAACAGCCCTATGGGGAAAGGCCACCACGTAAGTCCACGTCACCCTGTATTGTACGGCATGAATCATAAGAAATGTACTGAGCTTGAATTGTAATATTGAGATCTTTTTGTGAATGATCTGTATGGGATTGGTTTGAACTGTATTGGTTTGGCATTGTGATATTTACACTGAACTGTGTGTATCCTCAAATTCTATGAAATACAGTATATTTTGAAATAATAAAAAGGAATCATGAATTCCTCCAGCAGCCCGGCAGATCAGCGATTTAAATTTACTGCCACAGTCCCCTCACCCACCGTTGCGACGTCACTGGCTGTTGCTGGAGAAGCCTCCGGCTGGGTGATGCCACCCGAAGAGCCATGATCACGTGCAGCGTAGATGGGAGGGGGCTGGAAAGTCGGGAATGGGGGATTCTCGGCATTCGGGTGATCTCCGAAATAGGGAGGAGGGTCTCTCAGACAGGGGGGGCGTCTCTCAGATGGGGGGGGTATATCTCAGATAGGGGGGATGTCTCTCAGATCGGGAGGTGTCTCTCAGATAGGAGGGGTGTCTCTCAAATGGGAGGGGGGAATGTCTCTCAAGTAGGGGGAGTGGCTCTGAAATAGTGGGGGGTGAGGCTGAAAGGGGGGGGATGTCTCTGAAATGGGGGGGGGTGCCTCTAAAATAGGGGGGTGTCTCTGAAATAGGAGGGGGTGTCTCTGAAATAGGAGGGGGTGTCTCTGAAATAGGAGGGGGTGTCTCTGAAATGGGAGGGGGTGTCTCTGAAATGGGAGGGGGTGTCTCTGAAATGGGAGGGGGTGTCTCTGAAATGGGAGGGGGTGTCTCTGAAATGGGAGGGGGTGTCTCTGAAATGGGGGGGGGATGTCTGAAATAGCAGGATGTGTCTCTGTAATGGGGTGGGTGTCTCTAAGATGGGGAGAGGATGTCTGTGAAATAGGGGCGGGGGCCCTGAAATGGGGGGGGTGGTTTCTCAGTTTTCCCCCTTTGCCTGCTCGCGGGTGGCCTCCTGGTTCTTGGATCTTGTCGCAAAACCACCAGCAAAAATACTCAATTACAGGTGACCCGACCTTTATTCGGTAAATGCAATAATATCTAGAAGTCATGTGATCAAATGTCACATTTTTTATGCGATCAGGCATCACATGGTCAGAATGGCATGTGATCAAACCTCCAGAAATGCTTCCAACCAGAATGGCAAACCTAAACAGAAATGCTTTACTTTGGAGCCTGCAGTCTGGTGTTACAAAAGAGCTTTCAATGTGTTTTTTTTTGCCTTGCACCTGGATAGAGCTGGATTTTCCTCTAACAGCTTGTGGCCTTCCAAGATCATGGGGATATTTTTGCCCCCACCCACAGTGAGCAGTTCTGAGTTCCAGGTATGAGAATCTGAATGGACATTCCCTTCTTTGCAGTTTTAATGATGGAGGAGAAGTAGCAGAACATAAGAAATAGGAGCAGGAGTAGGCCATACCGCCCCTCGAGCCTGCTCTGCCATTCAATAAGATCATGGCTAATCTTCTACCTCAACTCCACTTTCCCACTCGATCCCCATACCCCTTGATTCCCTTAGTGTCCAAATATCCATCGATCTCAACCTTGAATATACTCAACGACTGAGCATCTCTGGTGTAGAGAATTCTAAAGATTACAGGATGGAGGAAAGGTGGGCAAGGCAGAATGAGGAGGTTGCGCCCCACCCCCCCAAAGATTTACAGGCCACACAGATCTTAAGAAGATTCCAGTGAGTAGTTCTGCATGAGAAAAGTATGCTTCGCCATTGGCAATACAGGAGCTGTACAAGATATGTGGCTAAGATTATCTGCCTGGACTACCCTGCCTGTGGCTCTGAAAGCGATGACCACACTCAGTTCTTATGCCAGAGGCTCATTTCAAGCAGACACAGGGGATCTGTGCAATGACATGGAGGGTGCCATCCAGGCATGAATTAGTCAGGTAACTGACATACGTCTCACTTGAGTTGGGGGAATTCATTTAGTTTTGCATGACAGCAAGGCAGCAGCATGACACAGCCATACAGTTTTATCACGTTGCTGGCTTCTTCAATGTGCAGAGTACAATAACTGGCAAGCATGTAGTATTGCAAGCAGCTACCAGTAACTCCCTCAACTTTCATAATAGGAAGGGGATACCACTCGTTAAATGTCCAGATTGTGTGTAACTAGATGCAAAGAATCCTTCACATGAATGTCAGATTTGCTGGAAGTTACCATGATGCCTTCATCCTCAGGAATTCTGCCCTCCCCGAACTCTTCTGGTAAGATAGCCAAATGAATGGATGGTTTGTGGGTGACAAGGTGTGCCCCTAGGTGCCATGGATAATGAGCCCAATAAAGAACACTAAAGAAAAGAGCCGAGGAGCACTACAACGAGTTCCATAACCGTGGAAGTCTACATAATAGGAATGAATCACTGAGCAGGATATCAGTGCACGCTTTCCAGTATAACTATATTCCACATAAGTACATAATAAGTGCATGTTCTCCTTAATTACAAGCAACTCAAACGTGAACCGTAACCATCTTACTCTTTTCTGAAACTGTGTTTGGCCTGGGTGCCTAAACGTGCCTCCCCGACCCACCCTATTGCACTGCTTCTCCTAGGTATGACGTGATGGCCAGTATTGTGAGAGGTGGTTGGCTGCTCCTCTGGTGCAAAAAGCTCATTGGATTGAGGTGGCCCTCCTCTCATGGCAGCTTGCTCCTGGTAGGGAACAACCACTGGCTGCATCTCCAGAGCTTGTACCTGGGCAGTCTGGTGTCACCTCCTACATGCTACACGTGTGGTGTTCTGAAGGAAAAGCTCAGGTGTGTATTGTTATTGAGAAATGGCAGCTTCGTGCAAGTCAAATTTAGCTGCTGTCATTATACTGAATCCTGGATCTGTGTATCCACTGATCAGTAACCTGACTGGTCTAATGGCAGCTATCAAATCCTGAAAGCCATGGGGACAGCAGCCTGCATCCTAGCCCCCAGTGACTGAAAGCCATTATGAAGGCTACAGTCTAATCTGTCCCCCACTGTTGCCAGGGCAGCAGTTTATGCTTCTGTGGTGCTGCAGTTATTGACTGGTCTCGGACCGCTTATGAGGTGGGAGCTTGTTGCAGATTCTAAAGAAGCTGCCAGACATTCCATTGATGCCTACTTTGATGATGATGCCGCAAATGAGGGCTGTAGACTCTACAGTCATAGCTATCACATGCCGCACATCCTTGGAGAATGACTTTACAGCTTGAATGTAGGTTTGATGTTCTTAAAACAGCCTTCTTTTCAGGCGAGTACCCATCAGTTCTGAGTCCCATGACTCCGAAACCATGGGCAACCTTCCCTTCTGCCTCCGCTGGCGAAGTGGCACATCATCACCGACTCCCCAGGCTTCCTCATGCTCTGTGAATCACCTAATGTCATATCCTCATGTAATCTATCTAATTGCCCCAGGTGAAAGTATCTGAGCAGGTGCATGTGAGCAAGAAAGCAAGAGGCACAAGGGAGTGACAGCGAGTGGATTGTGGCAGAGAAAGATGGGGCAGAAAGTTGCTAAGGGGACTGCTGAATGGTTTTTGCCTCAGCATCCTGTTCCTCATCATTATCAATGAAGAAAAATGCCCTCTTGCTCCTCCTCCTCATCCTTTGCACCCCTCACCCCCACCTCCCGCCCGTCCCGCCATCCTTCCTTTGCTGTTGTGGAACTGTGAGAAAGAAGGGCAATAACTAACAATTTGTGAGCATAATCTCCATTGGGATTAAGGAGACAGAGAAAAGTATGAAAGCATCTGGCTGTAGTCACAGGATGCCGTGGTAACTGTCTAGGCATGCGCTCGCTAATCTGCCACCTGCACTGACCCACTGATCTCGCTATCTCCCATGGCTAGAGTATAGTACCTCCCCAATAGCTCTGTGATCAGCCCTCTGTTGTCCAGAATGCTCCCTCCAGTCCCTTGCCTTTCACAGGCATCGTTCGCAAGTATCTACTCCAACAAGATTGAGGGAATTAAGTGAAGGCTAGCATTTGAGGGAAGTCTCCCAGATGACATCAGACAGCTGATATAATAAATCTCCTGGAATCACTGCTAAAGCGGAGGAAGGAGATTTTAAGCTTCCGCATGTTCGGGGAGATGACAACACATAATATTAGACCCCCCGAGTTAGTGACCTTCTTAACCACAGAGCAGTGTGAAGGGTTACTTGAGCAGCTATTAATTTGAGAGGGTGAACAGCGTATTGTTGCATAGGGTACCCAAGGGAGAAATGGCAGAGTGGCCAATGTGCTACCTTGCCTGTCCTCATCTGGTCCTTGAACTTTTTCCGGCACTGGTCTGTAGTTCTGGGGGTGAGAGGGATGTCATTCACTCCCACTGCCACTTCCCTCCACATGGCACACAAGACACTTTTTTGCAGCTTCCTCTCACTGACACCCAGCAATCTCTCTCTCTCTCTCCATTGCTGTACCTCATCCATGAGCATTTGTAAGTCATCCTCATTTAAATTTTGTGCCCTTCTTTCCTGTCTCCTTCCAATGCCGGGTGTCTCTGCCAGGTCTTCCATTTGAAGACATTTTTTGAAAGTGCCACAAAATCTTTCAAGCCACCTACTATTTGGCAAATAGCTCAGTCTGCCAAAATGTTCACTGCTTACTTACTGCATCCTCAGCTTGCTACTGCCATCTTCAGCCATTCTAGGGTCTTTAAAGACTTCCACCTGCAATTTCCATTCCAAACATCACAGTACTCTCGTGTTACACAGGAGTTAAGCTCAGCCAATGCCAAAGGATATGCTAAATGGGTTGATCCCTTGACTTACAGTGGGGTCACTGCAGGAGAGGATCAGTGGGCAGAAGGTTGCGACTGGGACATACCATTGGCATAAATGGCCCCGTGACCTGAAGGTGCTGGGGATCTGGTTCAGAGGCGCCGGGGTGTGCACCAAGAACTGGGAGGAGCGTATTGCTAAAGTGAAGCAGAAATTGGGACTGTGGGATCGACGAACCCTCTCAATTGTGGGTAAGAACCTGGTCATAAGTTGCGAGATGTTCTCAGCGTTGCTGTACGTGGCTCGCTCCTGCGCCACAACAGTCACCCGAGCCATTTTCCACTTTATCTGGAGATGTAAAATGGACCATGTCCGCAGGGACATGATGTCTCCAGAGAAAGGGGGCAAATTCGTACCCAACATCGCCCTCATCCTGATGGCCACCTTTGTGTGTGGCTGCATCAAGCTGTGCATAGATGCTCGATATGCAAACACCAAGTGTCACTACATGCTGAGGTTCTATCTGTCCCCTGTGTTGTGAAGGATGGGCCTGGCCATGATGCCACGGAACGCTCCATCCAGTTGGACCGTTCCGCTCCACCTGTCCGTCGTAGAAAAACGTGTGCAGCGAAACACCTTGGAACCATAAGTCGATTAGGAAGTGGTCCGCACGTAAGGTCCTCGAGACCCTGTGGGAAAAGGAGATGGCGGATCCTGTCGGATGGTTCCCCGAGCAGACAGTCAAATTCATTTGACAGAACGCCTCATCGCCAGAACTTTCAAACAAGCACCAGACATAGCTTGGCTGGCGGTGAGGTGGATCTTTCCCATCAGATCCTACATGCACACCTGGCGTCTCAGTGCCACTGCGCGTTGTCCCCGAGAAGACTGCGGTGGGGATGAGGCCGGCACCCATCTCCTTCTGGAATGTGCCTTTGCAAAGAAGGTCTGGAGAGAAATGCAGTGGTATCTGTCCAAGTTCGTCCTGAGCAGTTCCGTAACACAGGACTCTGTGCTCTACGGACAGTTCCCAGGGACGCACACCAAGACAGACATCAACTGCTGCTGGAAGACCATCAACTCGGTGAAAAACGCCCTTTGGTCTGCTCGAATCTTGCTGGGCTTCCAGTGCAAGGAGCTGTCCTTGGCTGAGTGTTGCAGATTGGCACATTCCAAGGTCCAGGACTACGTGCTGAGGGACGCACTGAAGCTGGGTGCGGTCGCCATAAAGTTTCTATGGGGAAAGGCCACAGTTTAGGGTCCTCCCGCAATTATATACTGAGGGGCTGAAATCAGAGAAAAACTCCCTCAGGCTGAATGCGTAATGACAAATGTATGTAACGCAATGTACTGTATCCGTAATCTGTAATACAATGAGGCACCCATGGGTGTCATGAACTGTTGTACCATATATAGTGTGAAGCTGTATTGTTTGTATCGGGACTTTTGAATTGCACTGTATGTGATGTTACAAATTGTATGACCTGTATTGTATTGTTTGAAGTGTGATTTGAATTGTATTGTAAGTAGCTCTACAAATTTTATGAATAAAGTATATTTTTGAAACAAAAAAAAATAAATGGCCCTGTGGACCTTCAAGGCCAAAACTGAAAAGGGGCATGTACAATCTTCTAAATTCAGGTATATTATGAATGGATTTTCTTTTTTATTTCCTCCCCAATGTTTTAAAACTACAACCATAAAACATTTTATGATATATCCTTACCTGCGGCGGACCACTCAGTAGAAGTCTGCGTGGATGAAACATCTCAGTTCTACTCTGTGTCTTGTTAAAATCCGTATGGTTTTGTTTAGCCACTGTCCACTGGCGATAGTACAGGGATTGCTCTGTGGAAGTCATCATTTTGGCCAATGAAGGATGAAAGGAGGTTATCCAGTGAACTGAATGGTGTGGAAGAAAGGATGATAATTTGGCCACTCCAGTATTGTCCACCTTAGTAACAATCTCGTAGACCAATTTCGGGAGAAACATAGTTGGTGGTTGACTTGCTGCCTTTGTCCTTGGGCACTGGGATGACGTCTGTCCCAAAATGGGAGTCTGAGTAGAAGATGAACCTGAAGAATAGGTTTTTGAGGTTCTCCTTGAGCCTTTTTTGCTGTTGTTGATTTGATCTAAGTCTATTCTATGCTTTTCTGAATATTGACTCTCATGGATAGTTTTCTGTTTTGTGTTGTCTGCTCTTAGCTTAGACTTCTCTCTGGCCACACTACTGTCCTCAAAATTAACAGATTCAGCATTCAGTGGATGTCTTGCAGAATCTTCTGCTCCAGAAGCTGGGAAAGGATCATTGTCACAGATTAAGCCTAATTTTGCCATACAAAAATAAAGATATTAAGTTGTGTCAGATGAAAAATTACAGCAAGTTTGAGTAATTCTTCTTCTGGCCTACTATGTTTGCAAAACAATGTCGAAACTTAAGAGTATTTTTCTTACTTGAAACTTTTGATGATCGAGATGAAACTGAATGATTAGAATACGAACGCTGTCTCTTAATACTACTTTTCTTTCCTGAGTCTGCAACTGTTGTCACTAAAAGAAGAGCAACAAATAAGAAGTCACAGCGTAATGTAAGTAGCTGGAAGACATTTATGATGCATTTAAAATACAATGGCGATGGTTAGTTTTGCCTGCATTTAAAATAATGGTTCAGAAGTTGCTGAAAAACTAACAGCGTGTGAACAACGGACGCCGTTATTAATGTGCAAAATCAGCCAACAACTTGTGGTGAGGAAGAGATACCCCGTGAATTGCGAATCGCCACAAACCCGAAGCGAGCTTCACAAAAATAGCATCTCGCCCTTAACCTTCCCTTGATTTTCATGAAGTTGCTGCATTTGCACATTAATTGCCCATTAAACTTGCCACATAAAGTCTTTTAACAACGTGATAATTGTTAATGACTGCCAATCAACCTCTCTTGCCAGAAAATGAACAATTAAAAGTATGGAGTCTCATCCCTTCAGGTTGTGAATTATTGTTGGAGATTTAAAAAGTGTCAATTTTTTTTTTAAATCTTATTTTTCCTTTCTGTCTCTTTTTTCTCTCTCTCTTAATCCAATCTTTTATTCCCTCCCTTTATTTCTTTCAGTACCTGATTTGACATTGAATTCACCCACTCTAATTCACCCTCCTTCTCAGTACTCACTCTGTTTATTTTTCAATCCTTAAATCTCTTTGCCGATGACACAAAGATTGGTGGCATTGTAAGCAGTGTAGATGAAAACATAAAATTACAAAGTGATATTGATAGATTAGGTGAATGGGCCAAACTGTGGCAAATGGAATTCAATGTAGACAAATGTGAGGTCATCCACTTTGGATCAAAAAAGGATAGAACAGGGTACTTTCTAAATAGAAAAAGTTAAAAACAGTGGATGTCCAAAGGGTCTTAGAGGTTCAGGTACATGGATCATTGAAGTGTCATGAACAGGTGCAGAAAATAATCAAGAAGGCTAATGGAATGCTGGCCTTTATATCTAGAGGACTCGAGCACAAGGGGGCAGAAGTTATGCTGCAGCTATACAAAACCCTGGTTAGACCGCACCTGGAGTACTGTGAGCAGTTCTGGGCACCGCACCTTTGGAACGACATATTGGCCTTGGAGGGAGTGCAGCCTAGGTTTACTAGAATGATACCCGGACTTCAAGGGTTAAGTTACGAGGAGAGATTACTCTCCTTGTAACTTAACCCTTGAAGTCCGGGTTGTATTCTCTGGAGTTTCGAAGGTTAAGGAGTGATCTGATCGAAGTTTATAAGATATTAAGGGGAACAGATAGGGTGGATAGAGAGAAACTATTTCCGCTGGTTGGGGATTTTAGGAGTAGGGGGCACAGTCTAAAAATTAGAGCCAGACCTTTCAGGAGCGAGATTAGAAAACATTTCTACACACAAAGGGTGGTAGAAGTTTGGAACTCTCTTCCACAAACGGCAATTGATACTAGCTCAATTGCTAAATTTAAATCTGAGATAGATAGCTTTTTGGGATATGGGCCAAAGGCAGGTATATGGAGTTAGATCACAGATCAGCCATGATCTTATCAAATGGCGGAGCAGGCACGAGGGGCTGAATGGCCTACTCCTGTTCCTATGTTCTTTGGTTAAGGAGATACAGTTTTCCCTGTTGTTCACCAAGGTCCAAGGTCACCTGTTGCTCCCCGTTATCAGCTCGTACTTCCAGCAACTTTGTGGGCAAGAGATTTGTGAGCTAAAGGGTGCAGGAACAAGTCTAACTAACAGGGCAAGCTGTGAGATGCCCCGCTCCAGCAAATGCTGGGCCTTTTTATTTTACTTTCCTCTCCTTGGTCTTTCCATGCCATCCAGCAAGTCTAGTCAAGAAAGGGAGCAAGTGACTCGTTCCCAAGCATCTCCCAAATCTTTAGTGAACTGCTGGGAGATGCAAAATCACCCTTTTGTCTTTATCCCACCATATGGTGAAACCCCTTCGTTCCAGTGAATCCATTCCATGCTGCTTATATCATTGGCTAGGCTGCAATTAAAATGTTATGTTCAGTTTTGGGCACCCTATTTTAGGAAGCATATTAAGGCCATGGAGATGGTGCAGAAGAAATTCACGATGATGCCAGAGATGAGAGACTTTAGTTATAAAAGATTAGAGAAACTGAGGCTTCTTTTGTTAGAGTAGAGCAGGTTAACAATTCTGATGGAAGTATACAAAAGGAAAAACTATTTCTACTGGTCACTGAGTTGATGGCTGGAAGGCATAAATTTAAGATCAAATGAACAAATGGAGAGATATGAGGGAATTTTCATTTTTACACAGAGAGCTGTTAGGATATGTAGTGCCCGACCAGAAACATTGTTGGAAGCAGAATCCATAATGGCTTTAAAAAAGGAAGTGGATAAATATATGGAAAAAAAAATTAAAAGGGTACAGGAAAAGTGCAAGGGAATGGAACTAACAGGCTAGCTCTTTCAGAGAGCCAGCACAGGCGCAATGGGACGAACGTTCTCCTGCATGCTGTTAAATTCAATGTGCCATCTCACCAGTTCCTGACTGCTGAATTTGCCACATCAGTCATCCTATGAGTTCAGATTGCTAACTTTGTGCCATTAGTACTGAGCCACGCAGACCAGAGTATTTGGCCATTCTGTGTTCTGGACCTTTAGGACCTGGGGTGAGCAGGACCAAATTTCACATTCAAACAGGCAGAAAAGACTTTCATAAAATCGATCTTGCTGGATTTGAACCCCAAGATGAAAGTCCAGTATGCCACCCAGTACCCCCAACCTTTTTGTTCCATTAGGTGTTTTTTCCCCACAGCTCTCATAAAGGCAGCAGCTCATCCAACAATACAGTTCTACAGGATCTTGGCAGTCCCCTGCTACCTTGTTCAGGAAGCAATCTTCGTGTTTGAGCCTGGCCAGTGGGTGCAGACAGACTTTTAAACTATGGTGCATCACAGGCAAGCCTGCACAGCCAATGTCCTGACGTGTGAACATTTCAGCAGATGTCACTAGTCATCAGGGGCAGAAAGCCTGGCTAATTTTCTTCTTTCCCAATCCAGAGACACTGAGGACATTTATGGTGTCCCCCACGTCCTCCCCCCCCACAACACTGCCCTGCTTATAACAGTTAACTCAGCATATACCGAGGATCAAAGCTGGGATTTTCCTGCTTCATGTGGCTCAGTTCTACGGCGTTAAACCACTAATCACCAGGACCACCTTACTCTAATCAGTCTTTTTTCCCCACTGGTTTCAGAAATCAACTTATTTGTTTGAAAACAGCATACCTTCAATTGCGACATTGTCCTCATCATCATCAGTGCTACCTGGCTTATCCAGGTCACTCTCAGAGAAATCATTCACTATTACTGTCTGTCCAGGGGCATCAAGAACTAAATAACAAGCTGCTAGACCCAGTTCTTGCTCCAAAGCCGTTCGCAAAAAACAAGTTGAGTTTATTAAACGTAAATCATAGTACTTTGCAGACCTGGGAAGGAAAGCAAGCAGAAAACTAGTTAAAGTAATGCCAGGCAAACTTTCAGACTATCTCATTTAATTCAACAGCAAACAGAATCTACAGCTCACTTTCTATGTACTAATCCATGTTACGCGTATAGAAGTTGTATTTCCTGTAGGGATTCAAGTTTCATCTTGAGCACTGTCATGTGAAAAGGACAGCAGGAACCAAATTATTTTCACATGTGCCACTGTGAGAGATGACATAGATATCCCTGGCAGAAGAGCTTCCACATGCATCCATAGATGATAAATAATGTCAACTCTAAATGCTTGAATTGTTCAATGGGTGAGGGGATTGCCCTCTCTTAGCTGTCCACATCCAGTAAAAACACATAAAAATTAGCGCAATTTTTGAAATTTGAATGGATCCACAAGTGGGAAAGATAGCACACATATATCAGCAGTGTTAATACCTTGAAGTTCTGTATTCCTAGCAGGGAATGTATTGCAGGAAATTGTGAACACAATGAATGCCCAGAAATTTCCCACGGGCTTCCTGTGAAGTCGGTTCCCCATGAACATGAAATCTGTATCGCCCATCTATCCTTTTTATTTCTTTATTCTCAGGATGCAAATGACACTGAATATATTGCCCATTCCTAAGTGCCTTCTGAAGTTGTTCAGTGCAGTTTACTCCTCAGTCATGTGGAGGCCAGAGGCAGATAGGTTCCCTTGCCTGAACCAGTTGGATATTTACAGCAAAACAGCAGCTTTCCAGAACATTTTTTTTTCTGCTGCTGCCCACAAATTGTCAGATTTGAACTCACAAGCTTGGTGACTCATTTAGTACCACAGCTACTACACTAATGTATCGTATCATCTATCTTGCATGAACTTCAATTTAGACCAGAATAGTTTGCTGTTTGAGGAAAGATTATGTATTCATATATTTCTAAAAATATTCTAACCGATAACTTGAAACTTCATACAGTTGCAAAAGGCATTGGAACACCACAGAAAGGAGTAGGATCGATGGATGATCTCCCAATTCAGTTTTCAGTTTTCAATCTCAGACACACTGCTTTGGGGATGTACCAATTGGGAGACACTTTCCAGTGGGAGCGGAGGGAAAAAAAAGAGTTGAAGTCATCCCTAAGCCGCTGTCATATTCCTCATAGCAGCTGGCTCATGGTGACATTTCTCAATAGGGACAAAGTAACCCACCTGCCCTAGGTGGCCAGTATACCAGGCAAACTCGGGAGAAAACAGTGATTTCATACCTTCTAAAACTATAGCAGATGGATTTTTTTTGATGAAAACACTTTGTTGAGAGTGGGGGGAAAGATGTGTAAGATATAGAAAAAGAAGCTACAAGCTGAAATCACAATAAAATCAGCACAATGATGAGAGACATAACCAAATAAAATGAAGGAGAAAATGTGTGAACTGGACTACCACAAGATAATTACTAATAAGGAAGGCCACTTGATCCATCTTAATTCATCCACTCGAGGTGTGGTCTGACCAGAGCACTATGCAGTTTGATAATGGCTTCCCGAGGGCCACACAAACAATGGAAAACAAAAGTAAACAATTAAAGGGGCAGTCCCTTCATGAAAAAAGTGCTTGGGAAACCTTTTCTTGTTTAGGGAGGCAGAAGAGCCAGACACCAGTTTAATTTTAATTGCACCACTCGTAAGAGAAGTCTTAGTGCACTTGAGTATCTTACACATAAACTCAGCCCCAAAATTCCGTGAGGATGACATCCCAGCATAATTACCCTCAGGAAGCTCCTGCAGAGTACGTGGGGTTGGGGGAAGATTCCCTCATTAAAATATCACTGACGGGTGCCCATGCCATCAAGGGCACATTTCGGATGCTTGCCAGTCAGGGGAGGCTGCCCACTCCACAAACATACCCTCTATACCCAACAGCCTCCTTTATAAGGAAATCAAAAAATACTTGAAAATCTTTTACAATCTTCAGTGGTTGAGCCCATGACCCAGCCTGGGCTCCCAAGCGGGTTTCACTTCTCTTGGCCTGCAGGCCGGTATGCCTGCTTTGACTAAGCACACTGGCCTGTGGGCAGCTTCCCAGGTTGGGGAGTTCCCTCTGTCCAATCACAGCCACTCTGCTGCAGGTGACCTTGTTTGGGACTGGCAAAGGCTCCACCCCAAACAAGGCCTGGCAGAAAATAGCAGGTAAGGCCAGGACCCAGTGTATCCAGGTCTCAGCCTAATTCACAGCCCTTCAACAACAATCCCAGAGGTGTGCCAGAAAGGCCATGGCCCTTATGTTCTTCTTTACAAACAAAAAAAATTTACCAAACATTTTTGTTTAAAGACAGTGACTCTTTAAAGAAAAACTGACACTTGGCAAAAAGCGACCCAACCAGAGATCCTTAAAGGGACCACTGCATGCCATTCAAAAATGGTAAGAAAAAGGTTTTAAATGATTTTTGAGGGGTCAATAGGAGCATTAATCTTACCCCCTCCACCCGATGCGGCCCCTTGTGGCCCCCCACCTTTAACCTACCTGGACTGGCTGAGCTCATTCCTTTCCAGAGGTGACACAGAAGGATAGATTTTCCAATTGACTTAGCCCGATTTAGTGTTCAGAGATACGTTACGCAAGATCTCCACCCACTTTGCACATCACTTGCATTTCCGGGGACAGGGAGAACACGGCTAGGAATATTAAAATAAGGGGGGAATGTCCTGTGTGTGAGTTCCTGATATTCATGTGTGCAGAGTACTCAGTCATATTTACACTCATGAATAATGGGTGTTCAGGGTTACCCGGGAATGGGCTGAATACATAACTTCTTCTAAAGGGAATGGTAAGGAAATTTATTCAACAGTTTTAAGGCCATTTCTAAGCTGTTTATGGGTTTTTTTTCTGATGCCACTTAGGTTTTGAAGAATTTTTGTGGAAATTGGATGTACTGCTCCATTACTGACACCAATCATGATGGGCTCCCCCCACCTCAGCAGTTTGGAGGAAGCAGGGGTAACTAATTGAGGAGTGCCAGTTGTTAACATGAAGCATAGGGCTGGGACAACTAGTGTCAGGCCTCAAATCTATCTCCATCTCCATCCTTCCAGGCATGCTACAATGATGACCTATGGGGATGGTGCCACGTAATGACAAGCAGGTTGCGCTCCTTGCAACCGTCTTGTGCCACATGACCTTCGGTTTAGCGGCCAAACAAGGGTCGGTTGCAGGGCTGCCTGCAGACTCATGCCTACACATTGCCTTTCTCTTCCTTTCATTTTTCCTGTCACTACTTTGCCCCGTTCTCTTTCAGCTTTGGGAAAAGCTACCAATAGGTCTCGATGCTTTTTGAACCCTTCCTAAGGCTGCAAGGATCTTTGTTCCTGTATTCTGCCACTTCCCTTTAAATGTCCACATCCATTTAAATTTCACCTACACTGCAATTTGTTTTCCTCCACCAGCAGCAAGCTTTGTTTTGTATTCATTCTTGGGATGTAGGCTTCACTGGCAAGGCTGGCATGTATTGCCCATTGCTCTAAGAAGGTGGTAGTGGTTTGATACAAATGAATGGTTTGCTAGGCCACTTCAGAGGGCAGTTAAGAGTCAACCTCGTTGGTGTGGGACGGAAGTTATTTACAGGCCAGGTAAAGACATTAATGAACCAGCTGGGTTTTTAACGACAATCTGATAGCTTCATAGTCATTTTCTTTAAAACTGAATTCAAATTCTCAAACTGCCAAAATGGGATTTGAACTCACATTTTCTGGATTACTAGTCCAGTAATAGAACCATTACACTACACATTAACTTTCCCTTCTTGTTGATGTCCAAATCTGCACCTACAGCTATGCAAAATTATTATAATCAGTTGACCATGGAAAATTGTCAGCAAACAAAACACTATTTTGAGTGAGCGTTCCACTGGTTTCGAACCATTCATGAGCAAACAGCACCAGTATCCAAAGATCTATGCAGGAGTACCCGGCGGGATAAATTTTAATCTCTACTGCTCCAGACATGCACCAGGAGCCCAATCAGGAAAATTTGGCGGGGGGGAACCAAATTCTTGATATGCACACCCAGTACACATAGCTCTGCATGAAAGACAAAAATTTATTCTCCTATCTGTAAACCTTTCATAGTCTTTCTTCAGTGCTTTTCAATCTCCACTGATTGGTATTTCAAAATTGCATCGGGGTCCTACTGATATCATAGGACCCCAAATTGCTTGGGTTATTGAGACTCTTGCCTGTTTCCAGTGGCCCTATCAAAATGGGAGCGACCCAGATGTTGGCAGGGATGAGACAGTAAGTGCTGTGCTAACATTTTCATCGTGCTACCTCCCCATTTCCATCAGGGCGGGGTGGGGTGGGCAGGAATGAAAATTAGCCCTTTAGGAAGATAAATCATTTAGTGGCAGATTCCAGTAAGGTGCAAAAAGAGTTGATGTTATAGGACTTCTGCAATACATTTTTAAAATAAATATGCCAAATGAATCCAAACATGACATAGTTTTCTGGTCGCCTACATGCACACAGGTGAGTCCCTGGGAAACTCAGAAGTCGGCGGGTTAGAGCCGGCTTCTGAACCCGAACGGGATTTGTGCGATTTTCGGAGCCCCCACGTCCCCAATGCACCCGCATTTGCCTCCTAAAATCACCCCCAATGAGTTCAAATCCCACTATGTTATTTTGAGAATTTGAATTGAATTAAATCTGGAATAAAGAGCTGGATTGCTTTAAAAACCCAACTGGTTCGCTAATGTCCCTCTCCAAAGAAAACTTGGCATCCTTACCCAGTCTAGCGTATATGTAACTCCAGTCCCATACCAATGTGTGGACTTTGCCACTCAGCTGCATCAATCCACTACTAAGAATAATAAAACTTCCCCCATCCACTATAAACTATGGAGCATGTCTCAGCTATTGTCAGGTGCTTACAGAAGTACAATTTTTGAAGCTGCTTTATGTATTTTACATAGTTGAAATATTGCCAGAAAGGACTTCTGAGGGTATTTCCAAGAATTGCCTGTAGAACTCCTGATAACTCCCAATGTTTTTATCTCCATCGTGTGCATGCAAATAGTTCAAAAATAATTTGGTACAGTAGCATCCACCGCTATAATTTTTTTAGTTGTTGATCATCTACATTGAGAGATTTTTGCTTAAAAGAGGGGGCAGATCAAACTGAATCTGAAATCTATGAACTGGGCCAAATCTGGATTTCTAAAAATTTAGCTCAGACTGTTTCATATGGATCACTTCAGTTCCCATCCTTATGGATAACCTTACCGCCACTGGAATCTGCTTTTTTAAATATAAAAGAATAGTAGTCAAACACGTGACCTCCAATCACAGTGATTTGAAATCATCTCCAACTCCCTGGTTTCCCTCCATTACCCTGGTGAGAAATTTCAGCTGGTAATAAAAGTAATAAAACCTTATTTTTAAAAAAGTAGTCTTTACCTTGGAAAAGATTCTCCATAAGGATCAGTGCCAGATAGAATCAGTATGCATGGCAGGTCTTCCAGATCCAAGTAGGTTTGAGGTGCCCAATCAGGGTCCTCTATCTTTTGCCAACCCTTTCAAAATAAGAGATACATACTAATCAAATGGTAGTACACATCAACTCCGGGCGAGTATACGACCTGCATTATTAGAGAACTCTTCAGCAAAACAAATGCTCTTAAATCCCATTAATCAAATGAAATATCTTAGGGTTTCACAATGCAGAGTGTCTGATCCTTTTATTTGTGTTTTATCTGTTCTTAACCACTAAGAACATAAGAAATAGGAGCAGGAGTAGCCTGCTCCGCCATGTAATAAGATCACGCCCGATCCCCATATCCCTTGGTTCCCTTAGAGTCTAAAAATCTATCCACAAACAGCAATGAGATAAATGACTAGATAATCTGTTTTAGTAATGTTAGTTGAGGAATTAATGTTGCCAGGATACCTGGAGAACCCCCCCATCCTACTTCGAAAAGTGCCATGGGATCTTTTGCATCCACCTGAGAGGGCAGACGGCACTTCAGTTTAATGTCTCATTCAAAAAATGCCACTTCCAACAGTGCAGCACTCCCTCAGTACTGCACTGAAGTGTCAGCCTAGAACCAATGATCTTCTGACTCAGAGACCAGAGTGCTACCACTGAGGCATGGCTGTGTTGTCTGTCAAGTGCATAGGAAATAAAGACTTAAGCAAGTCAGCCAATAACTTGAAAACAAAAATAATTTCTTTCATTTATGGAGAAAATGCCTGATTGAAACCATAGGAAGAGGAGTAGGCCATTCAGCCCATCGAGCCTGTTCTGCCATTCAATAAGATCATGGTTGATCTGTATCCTAACTCCATTTACCCATCTTGACTCCATATCCCTTAATATCTTTAGCTAGCAAAAATCCATCAATCTCAGATTTAAAATTATTAATTAAGCTAGCAGCTACTGCTTTTTGTTGGAGAGTTCCACACTTCTACCACCCTTAGCGTGAAGAAGTGTTTCCTAACTTCTCTTCTGAATGACCTGGCTCTGATTTTAAGTTAGAACAGAAAATGCTGGCAATACTCAGCATGTCAGGCAGCATCTATGGTGAAAGAAACAGAAATGACCTGAAACATCAACTCTTTTTCTTTCTCTACTGGTGCAGCCTGACTTGTTGAGTATTTTCAACATTTTCTGATTTTATTTCAGATTTCCAGCAGCCGCAGTATTTTGCTTCTGATTTTAAGGTTATGTCCCCTTGACCCAGATTTTCCCACCTGCGGAAAAAGTTTCTCTCTATCTACCCTATCAATTCCTTTCAAAATCCTAAAAACCTCAATCAAATCACTCCATCTATATTGCAGGGAATATAAGCATAGTTTATATAATCCCTTCTCATAATTTAGCCCTTGGAGCTGTAGTAACATTTTGGTGAATCTGCGCTGCACTCCTTCCAAGGTCAATATATCCTTTCTAAGGTGCAGTGCCCAGAACTGTACACAATACTCCAGATGTGGTCTACCCAGGGCTTTGTATAGCTGGAGCAAAACTTCCTCCCTATTATGTTCTAGCCCTCTAGATATAAAGGCTAACATTCCATCAGCCTTTTTGATTATTTTTTGCATCTGACCACTACATTTTAGTGATCTGTGTACACGGACCCCTAAATCTCTTTGGACCTCCACTGTTCCGAACTTTTCACCATTTAAAAAATACTCAGATCTATCCTTTCTTGGTCCAAAATGGATGACCTCACACTTACCTGCATTGAAATCCATCTGCCACATTTTTGCCCACTCACTTAATCTATCAATGTCTCTTTGTAATTTTATGCTCCCGTCCACACGACTTACTATGCCGCTAATCTTTGTGTCATCGGCAAAGTTCAATATATGGCTCTCTATTGTGTTATCTAAGTCATTAATAAATATAGTGAATAATTGAGGCCCTAGCACAGATCCCTGTGGGACACTTCCTTCCAATTTGAGTACAAAGCCATCTCTGTCTTTGACTGCCTAACCAATCTCCTAACCAGGTCAATAATTTGGCTTTAGTCACATGAGCTTTAATTTTAGCTAACAGTCTCTTACGTGGAACCTTATCGAATGCCTTCTGGAAGTCCATATAAACTACATTCATAGTCATTCCCCTGCCTGCTACTTTAGTTACTTCCTGAAAAAATTCAATTAGGTTCGTTAGACATGATCCATCCATGTTGGCTCTCTCTAATCAGCTCAAATTTCTCCAAGTGCTCAGTCACACTGTCCTTATTTATAGATTCCAATAACTTCCCCACAATTGAATGTCTAACAGGCTACATTCTTGAGGCAGTTTTAGAAAAGTGACTTGTTTTTATACATTTTGCTACCTATTTCATTTTGTTCTAATTTTCCTTTGATACTGTCTACTGTTGTTAACTTGAGCTCCTGGGAATCACAGAGTTCCATAGTTTTTGAGATCCTGGGTAAGAATGAGTTAGAGCCTGGATTTGATCAAATAAAATAAAGGGAGGAGGGAGAGCATTTAGAATCACATACCTGTCGCTTGAGGGAACAAGAGAGAACAAACAAAGAAAGTACCAAGACATTACAGTGATAACTTAATGCACAGTGCCAGACCAGGTCAAAGCTTTTGGAGATGTCTAAGACAATGGCAAATTGATCACCAGGGTGTTCAAAAGCAGAGCCTCAGAGCCACATCATTGGCAATAAGATCACTAATGGAACAGCATGCTGAACACTGTATTGGCAATCATGGATTAGGTCAGACCTTTTAAGGTGAGGGCCAATTTGAGTTTATAGGAGCTTTCATGACTTTAGAAACTATTGATGTAAGGGCAATAGGATGTGTGTTTGTAGGTTAATAAGGATCACCTTTTTAAGGATAGGATGGACATAAGCAATTCCCCAAGGAGAAGGAAAGATGGATTGATAGTATGAGAGAAGGAAGAGATAACTTAGGTCAGGGGAATCACCAATCGTAAGAATTAAAGGAGGGACCGGAGGTCTTACTGGAGTCCAGGATCCAACTAACATTGCAGGGATAAAACTTGGTGGCAGTCATAGTAGTAGAGCAGAATGAAGTAAAAGGATGGAAGCAAAGTCTTGTCGTGTTTCAAGTCTTAAAATCTCTGTGTCATACCCTTTTCCCGATGAAATTACAGATAGGCCAATATATTATGGATTTAAAATGAAACTCTGCTTTCTGAAAGGATTTTTAAACATCTTTGTGTGGGGAATGAAGTGAGTTAAGGTAATATAAAATACATTTCTTTGGATGCTATCTAATCAAGCCAGCACGGAAAGAAATCATTATGTATTAATTGCATCAGAAATTGTCCAACTTTGAAATGCTGGATCTATATGCAGCTTGCTGACACATTATGATCACAAAGGATTGTTCTTAAGACCAAACTATTTGATACGCAACATAAACAGAAAATGTTTGAAACATTTCATATTTAAGTCAGGTGTTAAGATAACAAAATCCAACCTAATTGCCTGGAAACTACAATTAAAAACACATTTACATGCCTAGTGTGCTTTGATCTGCAGTGCTAAAAGGTTGCTTGGATATTATAAATGCAGGTGGCTTTTTCTATGCTGCAGTTCCATTGTTTCACCTCTTTTTTCCTTACATCATGGCAGTAAGCAGGGACTCCGTAGACAGAAATGCATTTATGAAACTTCCTTTAAAGGCTTGGGTAAAAGAGTTTAAAAAGGACTCTGACTCTATTATTTTCATGACAGTTTAAAGTAGTGTCTGATTATTCTGCTGTATTCTTTTTGCTACTGTGTAATTTATAAATCTTGTAAATAAATGTGATTACTAGTTTTAGCCTGAACTGTAGAGCCTTTTGGAAGAGTACAGGATTGCATGGTAGGCAGTCCATGCAATCATTGGTGCAAAATATTATGATGATATAAGGGTTAATTTTAAACCTGTGGCACGCTACTGGCATTCAGAACATGATAATAGTGTAACTTTTGGATCACAGGAGACAAGGATTTGCTTATGGGAACTGCATTTTGTTATGAACACAAATAGAGCTGGGAGACAATCCAAACTGTAACAAGGGGTTCTTTCCCAAGATCAACAATATTAGAGTTGAAGGAGAAAAATATGGAGGGTTCACAGAAGTCTCAAGAGACATGTCACAGTTTGAGATTCTATGGCCAGTTTTTCATAAAGGACTGGGACGTGAGCTATGTTAAGCTGTGTTTTTATAGCAAAAGCTTGCCTCGAAGGGATTTGCTTCCCAAGACAGTCTTTTTATGAGATAAGGATCAGTTGACAGACGAATGGTAATTACAATGCGAGGTGCGATGTTTCTCTGAGACCCAACTAATGAACAATTCGTCAGTCGGGTCTGGTTGTTTAGAGAGACACTTCGCATCTTAGTGCTGGAAACCTTTTGTAATCCCTCAAGAAGGAATTGAGCAGCAAAAGGCTGTGAAAGGAACAAACTGCTGTCCTGGGTGGTAGGACAGATTACAGAGAGATTGCACTTTAGGTTGAGTTAGAAGACGCACCAGAGTGGGCTAACAGACACGTGTTCTTTATCTTTGTGATAATACGCAAGCAGAAGTTGTACTGTTTGTATCAAGTGTCTCTCATCAAACTCTGTGTTATATATGTTTTGCCTACTGTGAAATAAAGCGGCTTATAAAACAAACCAAATGCTGTCTCGCCTACTGTTGGTCTGCCTTCAGAGAGTGAAGGAGTACACATGTACGGAGACCCAGTCCAGAGCACAAGGTACTTTCATTACTACACTCCCAAGTCGTCATACCATGCTAGTAGATATGGACCAGTGAAAGTCAACTTTCATAAGAATCAGGCAATCAGTTCAATTCAGAGAGCAACTGACATCACTGAACCTGATTAGATAACTGTGGTAAACCTGAATTCATGACAGACGGCTTTGACAAAGGATCAGAAGGAATGATTGCTGTAGAGACAGGAAGATATCAGATGATGCTTCTTTTCAATAGTCACATTAGCAGCTGTAGTTATGGACTCACAGAAGTCACAAGCACAGATTACGTTCACTTGGGATGCTTCTGACTGATCAGTATGAATTTTCACGAGGGGCAACAGAACAGCAAGCATAACTGAACCAAGATGTAAAGCCACATCTGGCAAAAGAGGAAGGGCGGGAAGGGTGGAAACAGAAACTTCCATGACAGTTGGATTAACCTTCATTTCTTCACTGGCACTGGCGGAAGGGTTACAAGAGTAAAAGCAATAATTAGACCAAGAAAAGGCAGAAATAATTCTCAAAGATCATCCAAGCTAGCTGAGTTATAATGTCGAATAAAAGTGATTTCATTTGCAGAATGCGATTTGTTGCAGAGTAGACTAAAAGAGGCAAATATGAGTTAGGTTACTCTGCAAGAATCCAGATAATAATAATTTATAATCCAAATCTCATTTGACATGAAATTTAATTATTGTAAATATAAGCCAGTAGTTACCTTCAGTTGTGTCAGGAAGTGCTGATCAATATTGATTTTTGTGTTTGGAGTCCCAAGGATGATTTCAAACCTATACTGCAGGCCCAGACGATACCTAACTTGACACAATCGTTCGTACGCCAGTGCAGCCAGTGAAATGGAGGGAATCCTGAGCAAAACCATGTAACCATGACTGCTTGGACAGTTTCCTGTAGAATTTATAAGGCTCTGAATTATCTCTAGAGTTTCCACAGAGGAGTAGTTCTTCATCTGTGAGTGCCCTGCAGTTACCATCATGGCTGCTGAGTAATGCTGGATTAAAATGTACGTCCAGATCACAGCACTGTGCATCTTGGGAAACCTTAAACAAAAAAGAAAAACAAATTAAAAACCAATTTATCAACTTTCACAAAGGGATAACCAACAACAAAATTTAAAAGCTATATTCCCCATAAATTAATTGACATAGCTTTTACTGAAGTTACATGTAACATTAGTACATGTTCATGTAGAATTTCAAAGCATTCGGTTAATGATTGCACAGAGGTTTCAAGCACTGTTAGACTCCATCGCTATTATACAGACAATATTTTTATATTGCTCGTTACGACATCATCATCATGAAAGATTATTTTGTGCTACCTCGCAAGTTATTTCTTGTTTCATTAGCTCTGGAGTCAAACGGGATTGGATTATTGGGAATAAATTTCAAATTGGTAAAAAGATGTCTGAATCACTTGGGATAAAAGCAGCAGAGTCTCATGACATCTATTCTGATATGTGCAATTGTAAAAAAAACAATTGTGCTCACAAAATGGTTAGGTCAGATGGATAAGTGGAAAATCATGGTTGCGAGTGAGAGAAAATCAAAAGCAGAGGACAAATATGAAGAGGAAAGACAGATCAGGGGTGGAAAAATAGGAAGAAGAGGAAATAATAGTTAACATTGGTGTGTATTATTTTTCTCAAATAATTAAATCCCTGGGTTCAGATGTTGCCTCCTTACTGTCAAGCTTAAGTACAACCATTAGATGGTACTGTAACAGTTTTAAAAGTGAACTCTGGATGTAATTAATAGTAATTCTAGCAGGCCAAGCAGGAATCTAAAACTTTTCCTTAGTTAATGTTGAACCTTGAATAAAGTTTAAAGAGAGATTCAAATAAAAAGTGATAGATATAGACAGAAAAAAAGCACAACAGCATGTAACTATAATTCCTTGCAATGGTTTGATTTTGTTCAAGGGTCCTGATGGTAACTTCAGACACATTGGTTTTTAATAAACATATAGTAGCAGCAGGAATGGTGGGTGCTTGTGGTTGCATTGGCAGCTATATTCTTGGCTATTTTAACAATCAAAGTACAAAGAAGCTTAGGGCATGGGCTTAAATTGTTACATCTTTTGTAGGCTATTTTACTAAAATACACTTGAATTTTTTCAACAATTTTTAATAATTATTTTTCATCCCCCTCTCTCAATTTTGCCTAAAATTAGCATCACATTGCTGATAAATAATTTGAGGCATCAAATTCTCTGGAATCAGTACTCTTGTTTCGATTTATCTCACCTTCCAAACAGTAGAATCTGAGCGTAATATCATGTTCCATCCACCCCAGTGTAACAGTATGTACTGAATACTCCAAGCTGAGCATGTTCCATCTACCCCAGTGTAACAGTATGTACTGAATACTCCAAACTGAGCATGTTCCATCTACCCCAGTGTAACAGCACATACTGAATACTCCAAACTGAGCATGTTCCATCTACCCCAGTGTAACAGCACAGACTGAATACTCCAAACTGAGCATGTTCCATCTACCCCAGTGTAACAGCACATACTGAATACTCCAAACTGAGTATGTTCCATGTACCCCAGTGTGACAGCACATACTGAATACTCCAAACTGAGCATGTTCCATGCACCCCAGTGTGACAGCACATACTGAATACTCCAAACTGAGCATGTTCCATGTACCCCAGTGTAACAGCACATACTGAATACTCCAAACTGAGCATGTTCCATCTTCCCCAGTGTAACAGCACATACTGAACATTCCAAACTGAGCATGTTCCATCTACCCCAGTGTAACAGCACATACTGAATACTCCAAACTGAGCATGTTCCATCTTCCCCAGTGTAATAGCACATACTGAATACTCCAAACTGAGTATGTTCCATGTACCCCAGTGTGACAGCACATACTGAATACTCCAAACTGAGCATGTTCCATCTACCCCAGTGTGACAGCACATACTGAATACTCCAAACTGAGCATGTTCCATGTACCCCAGTGTAACAGGACATACTGAATACTCCAAACTGAGCATGTTCCATGTACCCCAGTGTGACAGCACATACTGAATACTCCAAACTGAGCATGTTCCATCTACCCCAGTGTGACAGCACATACTGAATACTCCAAACTGAGTATGTTCCATGTACCCCAGTGTGACAGCACATACTGAACACTCCAAACTGAGCATGTTCCATGTACCCCAGTGTGACAGCACATACTGAATACTCCAAACTGAGTATGTTCCATCTACCCCAGTGTGACAGCACATACTGAACACTCCAAACTGAGCATGTTCCATGTACCCCAGTGTGACAGCACATACTGAACGCTCCAAACTGAGCATGTTCCATGTACCCCAGTGTGACAGCACATACTGAATACTCCAAACTGAGTATGTTCCATGTACCCCAGTGTGACAGCACATACTGAATACTCCAAACTGAGCATGTTCCATCTACCCCAGTGTAACAGCACATACTGAATACTCCAAACTGAGTATGTTCCATGTACCCCAGTGTGACAGCACATACTGAATACTCCAAACTGAGTATGTTCCATGTACCCCAGTGTGACAGCACATACTGAATACTCCAAACTGAGCATGTTCCATCTACCCCAGTGTAACAGCACTTACTGAATACTCCAAACTGAGCATGTTCCATCTACCCCAGTGTGACAGCACATACTGAATACTCCAAACTGAGCATGTTCCATGTACCCCAGTGTGACAGCACATACTGAATACTCCAAACTGAGCATGTTCCATCTACCCCAGTGTAACAGCACTTACTGAATGCTCCAAACTGAGCATGTTCCATCTATCCCAGTGTAACAGCACATACTGAATACTCCAAACTGAGCATGTTCCATGTACCCCAGTGTGACAGCACATGCTGAATACTCCAAACTGAGTATGTTCCATGTACCCCAGTGTGACAGCACATACTGAATACTCCAAACTGAGCATGTTCCATCTACCCCAGTGTAGCAGCACATACTGAATACTCCAAACTGAGCATGTTCCATCTTCCCCAGTGTGACAGCACATATTGAATACTCCAAACTGAGCATGTTCCATCTACCCCAGTGTAACAGCACATACTGAATACTCCAAACTGAGTATGTTCCATCTACCCCAGTGTGACAGCACATACTGAATACTCCAAACTGAGCATGTTCCATCTACCCCAGTGTAACAGCACATACTGAATACTCCAAACTGAGTATGTTCCATGTACCCCAGTGTAACAGCACATACTGAATACTCCAAACTGAGCATGTTCCATCTACCCCAGTGTGACAGCACATACTGAATACTCCAAACTGAGCATGTTCCATGTACCCCAGTGTGACAGCACATACTGAATACTCCAAACTGAGTATGTTCCATGTACCCCAGTGTAACAGCACATACTGAATACTCCAAACTGAGCATGTTCCATCTACCCCAGTGTGACAGCACATACTGAACACTCCAAACTGAGCATGTTCCATGTACCCCAGTGTGACAGCACATACTGAATACTCCAAACTGAGCATGTTCCATGTACCCCAGTGTGACAGCACATACTGAACACTCCAAACTGAGCATGTTCCATGTACCCCAGTGTGACAGCACATACTGAACACTCCAACCTGAGTGTGTTCAATTTACCCCAGTGTAACAGCACATACTAAACAACAACAACTTGTATTTATAAAGCTCCTTTAACATAGTAAAACATCCCAAGTTGCTTCACAGGAGCATCAAACAAAATCTGACACCTAGCCACATAAGAAGATATTAGAACAGGTGTCCAAAAGCTTGGTCAAAGTAGTAGGTTTTAAGGAACATCTTAAAGTAAAAGCAAGAGGCAGAGAGATTTAGGGAGGGAATTCCAGAGCTTAGGTTCTAAGTAGCTGAAGGCATGGCCCCCAATGGTGGAGTGATGAAAATCGGGGATGCGCAAGAGGCCAGAATTGGAGAAGAGCAGAGATCTTGGAGGGTTGGAGGAGGTTACCTGAGCATGTTTCTTCTACCCCAGTGTGACAGCACATACTGAACACTCCAACCTGAGCATGTTCCATCTACCCGAGTGTGACAGCAGGTCCTGAACACTCCAAACGGAGCATGTTCCTTCTACCCCAGTGTGACAACACATATTGAAGAATTCAACCTGAGTATTTGCAATGGTGCACCAAATCATGGATGAATGAAAAAGTAGTAAATGTGTAACACACTGGGTGCAAGTGTAATTGGGCTGGTTCTTGCTGTTTCACTTACCTGAAGTCTCACAATTGCACTGAAGGTCTCACAGACCTGCAGCTCGCTTTATGGTATCTTTTCCCTTTTGCCACGCCCTAACAAATGAGTGAGATAATCACACTGGGCAGATCGGACTTCTGATGTTTAAGCTTGTCATGACAATCTTATTTCTTTGTTAATCACCCACCTTTCTTCTACTGAAGTAACCATTGCTTCAAATGAACTGTCATATCTTAGCAATGGAAGCCTGTGCCCAGAGTAAGTAGAATCAATGAAGTCTGAAAGCCCAAAATACTTATTGTTTTCATGGTACAAATTCACTCCCTAATAAGATACAAAGAACAAAGGAAAGCAATATCAGTCAAATACAATGTATTCCCCCAAAAATTAAATACAGTGATCAACCTTTAGATCTATAGCATAACAATTAGTTGTATAAATTACAAAAAAATGAGATGGAGATATTTCCACTGATTAGTGAAAATGATGTGATACAAGAGAGGACTATCTTTTTACATTAGGCAAAGGTCTGTAGTTATGCCACTTTTAAATCAATGCCATCAGTCACACTACATGGATTTTGTTTGGCAAAAGAATGGTATCATATTGTGCTAACATTAAAATAGTTCTTCATTCTTTATTGAGGGATGGTTAATGGGAAAGCAATTGTTGCTAATGATGCAAATGTCACTCAGAACTCATGCTCAATCAGAGGTACTGGTCCAATATTTGTCTTTATTAAATTTCAGGTAGCAATCATTTAGCTGCAAGTGATGAATTTCTGAAGAATAATTTTTCTGCAAGTTTTCCTTTCCACCTACTTCACTCCTTTCCCCAAAGGCATATAATATGGTGCTACAATGGAGTGCAGTGTCTAGAAGCCAAGGAAAAAATTGAGGATAAGTGAATGTGATAATCAGCAGAGGTTAGGTTCGAAAAGCATGACCTTCTGTCTCGAATTATCCATTGGCAAAAAGGAGGAAAATACATTAATAAGGTAGTTACAAATAGTAATCATTAAAATATAATGAGGCTGAACATGGCTGATACCCATAATTCTCATCACATTAAGTTCTTGATCTGGGTCAAGCCTTCAAGAGCCTGTACTCCCTATTGTTCACTGAGGCTAGTTACAAAAGTGACACTGGCTAAGGTTTAAAGGCAGATCATCTGCTCACTCTCTTAGTTAGGGAATGGGTGTGTGGCACAGGGACCTTAAAGAGTCGAAAAAAATAGAATGTGGTGCAGAGGGCAAACCACCACTTTATAATCATCTATGTACATTCTGGTATTCTTTTTAACCAATTTAGGACATCTGCACTTTCAAAATTTACGTTGCTACAATTTCTTTAATTTTGAGAATTAAAGCTCTTTTTGATACCTTCAATCATTTTCTAACTTATCGCTCCCCCAATCAAGTCATTATTTGTTGAATATGAGCCTTCACAGGCTATTTCACTGTATGGGGCAACACAATTAAGCCCGGTCCTGCTTTTATCTATACTTTTCAACAGTGGTCACTGGATGACAATGAAGATCAGGAGCCTTAGCTGATTTTGCCTTTTTTAGTCCAAGGTGGTACCCTTACTGCTGCCTGGCTCAGATTAGCTAACTTGGGAAGGAAAAAGGGATATTCTCTTTTTCAACTGTTTTATTAATCCTTAATGGTCCCTTAATATGCTATCACTCCATTGTAGCAACACTGAAGTATACTTATGTATTAGCAATGGCAAACATATCAGTAAATTTTACATTGTTGCAGGATGAAGGCCAATGGATCTCATTGTAGGGGCTGATGTAGGTCTGCTGTGTTTGAAGAGCGAAAGGGAAGGACGTAACTTGGAGTGTTAACATATTCAGTGCTTCTTTCATTTCTTTGCAGTTTACGATTCTGTCAGCCAGGCACAGAAATGGTTCACTTTGTGGAAAAACTCCCCCACTAAAATGAAGACAAAAGTACAACAGTGAAAAGTAATGAGATTAATCAAGAAATGCATAAACACAGATGCAGAAAACTGCTATCGGAGTAGAGTAAGACATTGCCTAATACAAACAAATCACAGGGAAGCCAACATTAAAAAAATGCTAGTCCATTGTTTAAAGTGATTAGAGTAAAAAGGCACCAGAAATAAGTGAAACCACCATGAATTATTTATAATTTAAAAGTTAATAAAAGTACTAAAGTGCCACACACACTGTATCTATGTTGACTGTACGCACAGTCTGAGAAATCCATTTGTCTTTCATTATCACCAAACCCCAAGCAGTTGTGTGGTAATAGTGCACTGCAGGGAGATGAACCCTCCACTTAATTGGCTCATTAGTACCGTTACTGCATCAACACACTTCACAACCATCATCAATCAAATTCCACTAGACATAGGAACCACTTCAATCAGGGATTGGCTGAGTGATTCCTGGAAGCTGAAAGTCTGCACCTTCCCTCTCTCTCCCCACCCTCCGGCAATGAAGTTGACAAATGTGTGCAACGTATGATATGACTTTACTTGTTCTACATACCAATTTATAAAAAAATCACCACACTTCTCAGCACATGTCAGTTCTCCTGCTCAGCCACCATTTTTACAATATTCCCACTGCAGGTCTACCGTCTAACTGGTTTTACACTGGCTTGACCATGTGAGGAATTTGAAATTGCTTGTTGAGTGTTTTAACAGGCAATACAGAGGCAGCTTTTTAACAAATGATTATTTATAGAACTCTTCAACACACAATATTAAAATAAAAAGCCATTATATTGCTGGTACAAACTGTCAACTGACAACCAGCAGCAACTT
Organism: Heptranchias perlo; assembly: GCF_035084215.1. Classification (NCBI taxonomy): domain Eukaryota; kingdom Metazoa; phylum Chordata; class Chondrichthyes; order Hexanchiformes; family Hexanchidae; genus Heptranchias; species Heptranchias perlo. Next base: position 41,120,904 of record NC_090329.1, on the reverse strand, counting down.
GAAAAACTGGTTGATCTGATAAAAGGTCATGGCAACTCTGATCTATTGTAGCCTGATCCCTGCCTTTACGTGCCCTACAGGCTGATTTTAACCCTGCCCACCAGGCAGAAACCAGGTGTACGGGCAGTGGCACGAATGGGATACCCTCCAGAAGACTGTAGGATCTGACTTTAAATATGAAGATCGGGCTCTGAGGATGTCATCGGCGCCTGACCGCAATTTTAAGCAGATGTCTGCATGGGGAAGCCATCGTGGTTTCCCCACCAGGCCAACCAAGGCGGCAAGCAGATCCGGGGCCAAGAGAGGCCCAGAAAATTAAGTAATTTTCATCTTTTTTGTTTCCTTATGGGCCAGGGGAAGCAGCAGTGCTCCTCCAGGCCCCACAAGGAAACCTTTGGCTCCCCTCCTCTCTTTCCCTCCAACCTCGATGCTCTCCCTACACCCTTCCTAAACACTTAACTGACTGGGACCGTTCCTTGGGGTCCTCGTGCACGGCATACTGCCACCTGAAATGCTGCTCCTGCCCGTCGGCCAGCTAGCTCTCCCGGTCAGGTTTGGGCAGGAGACTGATGGAGCCCATGCAGATGAGGCCCTTGAGTTATAATCTAATTTCCCATCCGCCTTGACCCCAGCCCGCACTCCTCCCACAGTGAGTTAAAATCGAGGCTTAGGTGTCTCAGATTGAATTATGCTTCTCATCTTGAATGCCCTGTGGCTCGGTTGATAAACGCACTTTCTGGTATAGTAGCAAACCATGTAGAACCGAAAGATCCCAGGTTACCTCCCTGGTCTCTGATGATTTGGCCAATTACTGTCAGTGTTTCCAGACCAGGGAGTTGAAAATTAGTTTGTATTGTTGTAAAAAAATTGTTGTTTATTTTACAGAAATAAGAGAAAGTAAATAAAAGCAAAAATTACGAAATAAGGAAAAATAATTGGATTGCCTCATGGTAATGTGTTGGAGAACCAACATATGGCAGTGTGGAATAGTCAGACATAGAATTAAAGCTGTGATCTCCTACACTACCGAGTTCCCATTTGAATCGCAAGTTGGAACATGCCTCTTACTTCTGAATCCAGCCCAGTCCTAGTGGTTACAAATCCACACATAAAACCAGCCTTTTAGCACTCGCTTGGCAATGTTTTAAAGTTCATTTGGATAGCTAATGTAGGAAATAACTTTGATAACATCGAGATTCTCCTTTGATGAGGGGGGATGCTAAGGTGCATTGTTAGTGCAGACCGGCGGGGTCCTGGATACTCTGCACAGGTCATGCTATATTTGATGTAGAGTACCCATGTTGACACTGGGAGCAAAATGTGGGAAAGTGCTCCACTTTCCTGGGCTAATAACCCTCGCCTTAATTAACATGAAAAACAAATATCACAAAGAATACATTTTTAGAAATATATCTCCAGTAACTAGTCCATTTTACGAAGAATGTAAGTATAGAGTACAGAAGTTTCAATGTCAAAGTATTGTTTCCCCTATTCAGCCTATCAGCTGAGGGAAAATATTGTTAAATGTTCTCCCTGCAATTTCATGGTGTCCTGATATTTTGGATCAGCCTCAAGCTGATCTTAACTTCGGCTCTATTAACAAGGGCATGATTTTTACATGGAACTGGGGAGAGAGCGGGGTGGGTTGGGGGGGGGGGTAATTGGAAGCAAAACCTGGAAGTAAAGTTGGCGGGTCCCGAATGAAGGCAATAAATTTTACTTCCAAGTTTCGCGCCTGGCAGACAGCCTGATTGACAAGCTGACGGGCAGGACGGCCAGGGATCGGAGAGGAGGGAGGGAGACAGTTGCTTCAAGTGACACCTTCGGATACAATCCTAGAAGCCACCAAAGGGTATCCTTTGGCTGAAAACCGGTTTTAAGCCCAGCTTTGCAGTTTGTGAAAAAGCTTTGATTATGAAGATCGGTATTGTCACAGCAAAGCTATAACTGGGTGGTGATTGTGAAAAATCACCGAGAAGCACATGTGAGCCAGTAAACTCGTCAGCTGTAAGTGTCAGAAAAGTAAACATCAGATTCATCTTCTGTACCATGGAGAAGATTGGATGTCAGCAGAAGAACAGCGGTCGGCAGAAGATCAGAGGTCGAGAGGAGTCGGAGGTCGAGAGGAGTCGGAGGTCGAGAGGAGTCGGAGGTCGAGAGGAGTCGGAGGTCAAGAGGAGTCGGAGGTCAAGAGGAGTCGGAGTTCAAGAGGAGTCGGAGGTCAAGAGGAGTCGGAGGTCAAGAGGAGTCGGAGGTCAAGAGGAGTCGGAGGTCAAGAGGAGTCGGAGGTAGGTTGGGGGAGGTATACAATTGGGGGGCTCCACCATCTGGGGGTCTACCATTGCAGGGGTCTCTACCATCTGGTGGTCTACTATCAGGGGAGGGGGATGTCGGCCGATCGCGGGGGTCCGATCGCGCGAGTCTGGATGAAGCACTCCTGCTCCTCCTGGCCCACAAGCAGTGCAATAAAGGCACTTACCTCATGGATCAGGCCCTTCTCGCCTCCTTTCACCTGACGAGATTCAGACGCCATGGTAGACCCATGCAGGTGAGGTTAAACTAAACTCAGATTTAGAATCAACAAAAAATTAGGTGCCTCAACTATTTCAATGAAGTACATTGCCCATTTAACAATCCGTCCGCCGGCATTAAGTGGGGACAGGACTGCAATAAACAGTGGAAGCCACACTTTTCAAACAGCCCATGAGCAATGCCACTAGGAGACTAGAAAATATATTGCGTTAGTGAACAGAAAAAAAGGACCAGATGGTTCCATTTTGAACAACGGCATGTAAATTTTCCAAACCAAATTTTAATTTGAAAAATAGTACCATGAAAATGATAGGGCTACATGTCAAATTCTGGATACGGAGACATATTGGGCTTGATTTTAAAAGTAAAAACCGGTGGGTTGGGGGCGGGGGGTATTGAAAATTGCCCCCATTTCAGACCCGCCCCCAACCTGCCCATTTCCGGTTTACACGGGGACGGGTTGAGGGGCGGGTGGCCAACCTGCTTCCATGAGGCGGGTTGGGCCTTAAAACCTTTCAGGGAGGCTTCAGGCCTCCATTTTTAACTAATTCCCCATTTCAACCCTGGGGTGGCCGGGGTTCCCTGGCCTTCTGTTTTACGTCTCGTGAAAGGAGGCGAAAAGGCCCGAGACTGCAGGTAAGTGCCTAGAAAAGCACATCTTGTGGGCCTGGAGGAGCAGGAGTGCTTCCTCCAGGCCCATCAAGCCTACCTGCACCAACCCCCACCCCCTGATCGCAGACCCCTGACCCGCCGATCGCAGACCCCCGACCATCCGACCCTGATCCTCTGACCCCGACCCCGATCCTCTGACCCCGACTGTCCTCCTCAACGATCGCGGACCCCCGCGATGACCACCGATTCCGCCCCCACCCCGTGACTGACTCCCCGATCCCATCCCGCATGACTCGCGATCCCTGTGCCCACCTATGCCCCTTGCCCACCCATGCCCCCCCCCCACCCTCCAAGCAAACAAAGACTTACCTGCAGATGTCCTCTACCTGGCTGGTCTCCCGTACGACTGAGACCAGCCTGTCAATCAGCCGGTCAGTCAGACGGGAAACCGACAAAAAAAAATGTCCTTACGTCAAAATCGTAAGGACGTCCAGAAAACCCGTACTAATGGGTTTCTTGACCTCAAATTGACCCCCTTCCCGGCTCCGTTTCAAAATTGAGCCGGGAAGGCAGCTGAAACATAGGATTTATCCAACATTTTGTTCATAAACCTTTAAAGAATAAAATAAATCTCAGAGATTTACCTGGTCAAATCCCAGTGCGCATGGTCATGGATTAGTATGAACAGTGTATAGGGGTTCTTTAATGCTCTTTGTTGAAAAGCTTCAAACTTGCTCTGAGCTTCTGTAGTAGGTTTCATTACATACTGTTCTGCACACTGATTTGCAACAGACTCTGCTTCCAATCCAAGTTCCACCAAGATTCCTGCAAAACAACAGAACATAGGAATATAGGAACAGGAGCAGGCCATTCAGCCCCTCGAGCCTGCTCCGCCATTTGATAAGATCATGGCTGATCTGTGATCTGACTCCATTTTCCTGCCTTTGGCCCATATCCCTTAATACCTTTGATTGCCAAAAAGCTATCTATCTCGGATTTAAATTTAGCAATTGAGCTAGCATCAATTGCCATTTGCGGAAGAGAGTTCCAAACTTCTACCACCCTTTGTGTGTAGAAATGTTTTCTAATCTCACTCCTGAAAGGTCTGGCTCTAATTTTTAGACTGTGCCCCCACTCTTAGAATCTCCAACCAGCGGAAATAGTTTCTCTCTATCCACCCTATCTGTTCCCCTTAATATCTTATAAACTTCGATCAGATCACCCCTTAACCTTAACACAGGTAAAGCCCGGAGATTACACTTTGCTGAATACTAACACAGTATTTTTATTGCGATGGATGCTCTAGGTGCTTAAAGATATTCTAACTAAGGATGATTGCCAAAGATTAGCCTCTAATAAAATCCTTTTGAGCATCTAGCATGGCTTTTGTAAAAGGAAAAAATAAAGTTAAATGTCAGATATAATTTCCTGATTGGAGGAAAGATGCAATGATCACAATCACATTTTTCATGCAGGTTCGAGATATCTTCAGTAATAACCACAACCCCTCTCTAATGCACTTCTCTAGATATTGAGAATCCCTGCAATGTGCTGCCCAACATATTTTCTTCATATGTTGTACTGATGATTGCTGATGAAAGGAACAATACTATAGATATTTAATCAAGGAAAGTAGTCCTTTTCTCATGCAAATGTATGAACATTTGGTCAGAGTAAGAGTTAAATGTACACTTTTATTACATATATACTTTTTTAGCATTCATAAAATATCATTAATTTTGTCTTCAATCGTAAAATAATGATGACAAATAAACTCATTTGTCTGCTTTCAATGTTTAGAATCAGCTTTCTTTAGCTGCACAGAAGACAGAAAGTTATGCTTCTGGTGAAGAGCTTTACCTGTTAAGAAAGCATACCTGGAATGTGGGTGTAGAGGTCAGTTGGACCCACAGGCTCCCCCATCCATTCATTTTAATGGATGGAAACCCCTGCGGGGGGGGGGGGGGGGGGTGGGTGGGCAGGGCAACTGACCGTATACCCAAATTCCCAATATTTGCTTACTGCGCACTAAGCTCTGTGCCAGAAGGACATATTCATAAAATCTGCCGTAGGAATCAGATGTAAGCTCGTTTTCTGGCATATGTTGTACCTAACTAGTTTACAATTAACAGCTTCAAGTAGGACATACAGGAGATACTTTTGACTGCATTTTCTAAAGATAAGTAATTTTTTCTAAAGATAAGTAATTTTTTTAACATAGTGTCCTAGTATTAGGGCCCTTGTCTATGATTTTCAAGGTGCCGAGAGAGATATATGGCATCTGCCTCAACTACTAATTAAGACTTTTCAGCACACAACTTCTCTTCGCAGCTCTGTTACATTTATAAACTGAACTACTTACAGAGCTGAAATATGAAAGAAATAATGGCTTGAAATTGTAATCTTTACCTGACTGCCTGACACGCAGCACAGTCTGCTGGTAGGCCACTTCTGATGGAGGCACCAAAATAAGGAAATCTACTTTCTCAAAAGAGCCCAAATCCAGATTTTGCGTACTGGAATCAGCAATAGCGCAGACATGAGACAGTAACTTTCGAGCCACAGCAAGCTGGACAGGATGAATCTGACAAGTTTCTTTGTTTGAAACTGGAACACAAATAGAAGTTAAAAGGACAAGATTCAACACATTTGTCACTATTTTTAATTTTCAGTTTGTTGAGTCTATTAGGTTACTTAATCGGACTGAATAAATTGACAACAGATGCTAGAATTGTATGGATTAGATTTTATTCCCCCAATCATCCCAACAAAAAGAATATAGCGTACTATAACAGAGGAAAAAAAAAGTAATTTTTTTATTCATTACCTCAAAATGTTTTTTTTATAACCACTGAATGAATATTCAGATTACAATTAGAATACACCATTGATTTAATTTGGCATTGTGCACCGACTAAAATCTTTGCCTCTCATTCCTCCTCCACCTGCCTCACATTTTCTAATTCCATGGCCCCGATATTACCAGGGAGGCGGGATGGCAGCGGGGTGTGGGGCGCGAGGGCAACCCGCCCAGTGAAATCGGTCCGTTCCCTACGCGATCGCAGGTAAATTGAAGGCACTTATCGTGGCTTTCGGGTTTCCCATCGTCCACCTGCGCAGCGGGCAGACTGCGCACCCACATCACAGGCTGTCAGCTGGAGGAGACCTATTCAAAGGGGCAGTCCTCCAATGCTGCTCCTGCAGCAAACAACCAAAAGTACAGCATGGAGCAGAACAGGGGAAAGGCTGCTCCAGGTCCTACTGGATGGGGCGAGGAGAAGGGGGGATATTTTCTACCCAGCGGACGGGAAGAAGTGGCCTGTCTCTGCCACTAAGAAGGCCCGGCTCGAGGTGGCAGAGGAGGTCACCAGCAACAGCAACATCTCCCGCACATGGATCCAGTGCAGGAAACGCTTCAATGACCTAACTAAGTCTGCCAAAGTGAGTACACTTACTCATTCTCCGACACTCCGTCTTCCACATCATCGCCCCCACCCCACAACTCCTTCTGCACTGCCAACACTAATCTACCACATCACTCCTCACACCCACTCACACCTCATCCTCAACTTACCTGCACTTACTCACTTCCCCAGTACTCATCCCACCACCACCTTCTCAAAGGCAATTAGGGATGGGCAATAAATGCTGGCCTTGCCAGCGACGCCCACATCCCATGAACGAATAATTTTTAAAAATTTAGGAGTCCCCCCGCCCCCAACACACCTGCTCGCTGTCCCCATGTGTCGTCTCTCTAACTTTCTGCTTGTCTTCCACTTTTTCTGTCTCCCTCTTTCTCTCTATGTATGGCTTCGAGACATTGTTGTCACCTTTGCATCAGTCTGCCTCTAATTCTATCTCACTCCTTTTGTTTCCCTTTTCTGCAAGTCATATTTTTATATCTTGCATTTCTATTTTAGCTGGAAAGCCAGGGAGAAATAGCTACAAATGCCACTGGGTGCCAAAGGGAACAATAAACTGCTAGGAATTTAGAATCTAATATAGTCCATCCCTTATATTGAAAAAGTAAATGATGCAGAAAAGGTCTTCCTTGAATGGAGATAATCAATTTTGTACGCTAATAGTCTGCCTCCATCCTTCTCATTCAGAAGACATGTGGATGATGTGTCCACAAAATGCACTGCCACTGAGCCGAGCAGCATTCTTCCTAGTCCAATACTCCGTAACAAAAAATGAGCAAATTTTGACTTTTAAAAAGTGTTTTGAATGTTGCTGGATAGATTTAATGATCCCAAATGTTTCTAATCACATGCAAACTGTAAGGGAATTAGTCTTGGTGCTTACCTGAACAGATAGTGGGTCTCTGAGCTGTGGTGTCATCAAATTTCTTTAATGAAGCAGTGAAACAAGAGCCTTGACCATTCCTTTCCTGGTTGCACTTTTCTAAGAGTGTGTCAATATCTCCTTCTGGTCAAAATGAGAACAGAAAGCAAATGAGATACATATTCATTATCTTAGTAATGAGGGTGGATTTAGCGACCCACCTGTAATTCCACACAGATCTTTCATCCTTTCCAAATAAGAGAGGAATATAGGTTAAGCAAACCATATGCAAGAATATTCTAGGGATTGAACAGAGTATTGCTTCACAGTTTGAAATTACATATTCAGATTAATCTGTAATCCATATTGTTTATTTTCATTCTTCTTGCTTCTATGCTTTCATGACTATCAACCACAACATGGATGTGATCCCATTAAATTTCTACAAATAAACATAGAACAGAGAAAAAACAAATATAATAAAACTGCTGCTTGCTCATTTTTCTTCAGATTGACCGTACACATTAAGGAGGTTTTGAAGTGACCAAACATCCTGAATCTCTTGTTTTTGAGTATTTCATTTCTGGTCAGAATTATTTTTTTTGGTAAATCTCACACCTTAAGTATATTTGTTAAACTGAAATGACTGCAGGTCACCAGGGCTGAGACAGCTTCTGAAGTGCTAAGTATTTCACATGGGTGGTAGCGCCCCAAAAATTGTAGGAATGCATTTAGTGCACCGCTCCCGTCCGCTGTTATTTTCTCAGAGGCCTTCGCACAGGTAGCGTAGGCGCCTGCCTGTTTCTAATATGCTAATCGAAGTTCTACAACATTTTTGCAGGTACCAATGGGCAGAGCGTATAACGCGCACGTTCTATCCATTGGCACGTTTCATCCATTGGTACCCGGTGATTACTATCGTAACCAGCAGTCATTAATGAGACCGCTCCAAAACCAGATATATTTCTGATTTTTTAAGACGACATTTGCGGGGTCAGGAGGAAAGTGAATGAAAAATCTCGACACCCGCGTCCATCTGCGCCCATCTGCATCCCCACTCCCCTCCTACCCCCAACCACCTGCAGATTAAAACTTCCAGTTCCACGGAGGAGCCACCAGATTTCCTGCCCGCCCGAAGCAGTGAGTTGCCTGTGAGGGTTGATTCAGTGCTCACAGCCCGCCAATCAAATATAAATGAAGCCTGGCCTCAAAATGGTTCAGGACCATTGGGTTGAGGACAATGGATGGCTGAAATAATCACATTACCTGCCAACTGCCCAATGTCCACCTAGGGTAAAATCAACCTCCTGTTCTCCAACCTGTTAACACTACAGCTGTATCAAATTAAAATCTGTTGCACAGAATAAACAAACAAGCTACCAACCTCTTCTGAAGCTGTTCCATTGAAGTTTGATTGGATTTCTGCCTGTGCTAATGACGTCCAGTACAAAATAAGCTATATGTATCTGAATGAACTGTTTTAAGTCAAAGACTCATGCTCCTGTTGAGGATGAGACAAACTATAACATTCTTTGTTTAAAAAAATGCATTTGTGAGAGGTGTTAATGTTAGGAAAAGGACTTTTTTCCCCTACTTTTCTACATTTTGTACTTTCTGTCAGCATCAAGCACTCCTAGGCCAGCAATAGTAAAATTTAAATGCAAGGGGTAAAGCTGCTCAACAATACACTAATCTCAAAAGACTGGTACATCATTGATACATTTTAATTTCCCACACTGCATGCCAATTTGTGTCAAATTATAGTCAATTTTGTATTCCTGTATCCACAGGAGACTAGAGCTCTGATTTTAACTCGGGGCGAGCATGTGGCCAGCGGGACAAGCGTTAACTCCCAGCCTTCATTTAAATACATTGTGCCCAAATCCAGCCCGAACCCGGCGTCAATGATGTGAGGCCAGCAAGTAGGAGTCGGGTGAGCGCTGCAGAGGCCGTAGCTAGCGATTCGTAGGAACGCTCCCAGGCAGTCAGGTATGTGGACGGGGGTGGGGTGGGGGGCGGGGGTGCGGGTAGGCGATTGTAGTTGGGGAGGGAGGATAGCAGCCTGGGGCAGGGGAGGCCCTAGGTTTCCTCTTGGGGGCCATAGGAGCACTCCTTCTCCTCCTGACCCACAAGGAAACATCTAAAAAATAAAAATCACTAACTTTCCCTGCCCTCTTCTGGGCCTGCTGCTCCTTCGGGCCAGGTGTCCCTCCTTGTGACACAAAGTTAAAACAGCGGTGGGGTCTGATTGACGTCATCAGACCTTGACTTTTGAATCTCAGTGTGGATCTCACCTGCCTGGGGGCAAAGACCTGGCACGTTGACCAAACGCACCTGCTACAATGGCACGAGGTGCGAGCTTGGCGAGAAGACAGTGAGTAGCTTGCTGCAATGATCTTAATCTGCCACGCACCCCATTCTTGTTGGGTGCAGGGGGATTAAATTTGTGCCTTGGGTTTATTCTGCACAATCTCTTTTCACTTAGGGACACCCCCATCAGTTGGGCTCAATTGAAACCCTGATGTTAAGAGATAAAAGAACAATGTACTAATAATATACCACCTAGTCAACTATAATGATTCACTTAGACATGCATCTTTTAACAGAAGTGACCTTTCTTTTGTCCATTCGACAGTAAGATTCACACCTGGGTCTCCAGGGGTAATGGGAGTTCTCTTAAGTTTTTTAATTTTATAGTTCAGTGTTGGTCTGCTTTGGGGCAGTGACCTCTATGTCCTGCTCTCTTTATACTATATGGAATGTTGTGGAGATGCCGGTGATGGACTGGGGTTGACAATTGTAAACAATTTTACAACACCAAGTTATAGTCCAGCAATTTTATTTTAAATTCACAAGCTTTCGGAGATTTTCTCCTTCCTCAGGCAAATGTTTCAAGATCTCCTTGAAACATTTGCCTGAGGAAGGAGAAAATCTCCGAAAGCTTGTGAATTTAAAATAAAATTGCTGGACTATAACTTGGTGTTGTAAAATTGTTTACAAATATGGAATGTTGTCATTTATTGCAAGGCGAATGGAATATAAAAGTAGAGATGTTTTGCTACAGTTGTACAGGGCATTGGTGAGACCACATCTAGAATACTGTGTGCAGTTTTGGTCTCCTTATTTAAGAAGGGACATAATTGCTTTGGAGGCGGTTCAGAGAAGGTTCACTCGACTGATTCCTGGGATGAGGGGGTTATCTTATGAGGAAAGGTTGGACAAGTTGGGCCTGTACACACTGGAGTTTAGAAGAATGAGAGGTGACCTTATTGAAACATATAAGATCCTGAGGGGACTAGAAGGGGTAGATGCTGAGGGGATATTTCCTCTTGTGGGAGAGACACAGTTTTAAAAATAAGGGGTCTCCCATTTAAGACGGAGATGAGGAGAAATATTTTCTCTCAGAGGGTCGTGAGTCTATGGAACTCCCTTCCCCAGAGAGTGGTGGAGGCAGGGTCATTGAATATTTTTAAGGCTGAGTTAGATAGATTCCTGATTAACAAGGGAGTCAAAGGTTATCGTAGGTAGACGGGAAAGTAGGGTTGAGGTCACAATCAGATCAGCCATGATCTTATCAAATGGCAGAGCAGGCTCGAGGGGCCGAATGGCCTACTCCTGCTCTTAATTCGTATGTTTGTACATATGTTCGTACGTTTAGAAAGGCACACCATTCCCAGGCCCATTGGAGACTGATGCAAAATGTGCATGCATTGAATGTCGTGACATCACCACATACAGATGTCATTAAGTGCTGCTTCAGGTCAGGGAGGAGAGGGACTGGAAAAGAGCTTAATACAATGAAACAAAAGTTGTTTTTTTCCATCAGATTGGAGAATAGTTTTGAGTGAGAAACAGCTGACAGCAATAGTTTACCTGGACAAAGGCTGCTGAAGAAAGCTCCTAGTGCCCCGACTTTCCCAGTGACAAGCTCATAGTTGATTTCTTTCAGATGGTCTTTTGGACTGAGCATGCTTTCTGCTAGAAACCTGGCCTGACGTTTTCCTACATTGAACAGAAATGTGTATAAATGGACAGCTGGGCACAGGTTAAAATAAATTACACAGCAAAGACGTCTTTACAAATCAATTTCCAAAGATGCCTTTCACACTGGATTAGGATCAAATGACAAAATTGGATTTTTAGCAATCACAAAGAACGACTGGCAACATATGTATTCAGGAAGAAATTAAAACAAATGCATCATCTTGGATCACTGCAGTTTTTTTAACATAAAAATGCAGGCCTTTTCAGAGGATGAAACAAAAGTTCAGAAAATTGCTGAATAAATATCAAAACTCCTATGTGTAAACATGCATCTATAACTTACCGCTGTCTACCCTCCTGCATACTCATTTATCTCTATCAAGGGCTCTTAACTTTAGTCAACTTCCTTGAACTGAGTAGATACATTTATTGGTGTATTTGGTATAGTGCCGATTTAGCATTTCTGGTCAGTGAACAGCCATTTCCTTCAGTGTTGCCCAATGATATTTAGATCCCAGTTTACCCCAGCTCTCACTTGTGGCTCCAAGTAATTACCTATGCACAGCAGCAGCCACACTCTGGCAAACTATCTTGAGTTCTGCTTTAAATGAGGTGAGAGCAGCTGATGGTAGCTACTTCCACAAAGGGGCATGTCTCAGCCTACATTTTGTAGATAAAGACATCTTCAGTCGAATTGGTGGAAAAGATTGGTTCAGTGAGCTTAATCCGTGATGGCAATAGTGCAAGGTGCTGTGATAAACTGAGGGGAACACTCAAGGATTCTCAAGGTATTAGCCACCTACACAGGTAGATGACCATTTTCTGCACTGAATGGCGAACAGCGTTGGAGCAGTTCATTGACAGTAATGGACTGCCTCGCAATCTCTCCCAACTATCTTGCGTGCAATTCTCTGGATTCAGGACTAAAGGATAATAATGAGAAAGTCAATGCAAGTCCTCCCTTTTATGGAGGATGATTGGATCATAAGAAGTTTACGTGTATCTGCAGGGAGCCCAGTGCAGAACCACAAGTGTCTTTGAACTGGTCACAGAGTAGAATGTTCTGGTTGGAGTCTGTTGGTTGCTTCAGCTGATATACTAAGCCAATCAATGTGCTCAGCCTTTTTTTACAAGTGTTTTTTGTCTGCATGTGAAAATCGCCTGGTAACCAATTCAGTGATGTTTGAGAATCTGTTCCACCTCATCAGGTGCTAGAGCTCAAACACTTTTGGCAATGTTACATGCGCTTTTGTTTCCATGTGAAAAGCTTTGTGATGCTTATAACTTAACCGCACCAACGATTAATTTCTCTACTGTTTTGTGGGACGTTGCTACCCCACATCTACATAGGGCAGCTGTGTACTGTGACACTATTATTCCCGGCCAGAACAGAGATGATCGGGTAATTCCCCATCAAACATGCCTGGAGACCGCCCTGCTGTAAGTGACTGGGATCGATTTTACACACATTATTTATATGTAATTATCCACCACTCACTTCATTTTGCTGGAGAAATCACTGTGCTTTTATCGGGAGAAGTTGCTGAGTTCTGTTTGCTGCTCCAGGTCGTAGAGGCTCTTTTTAAATAGACTGTGTAAATAGACTTTGTTTGCTGTAAAATACACTGTTGGCCGTAAATCCTGCCACGTCTAAAATAATTGGCTGACACAATGGTATCAAGAGACACTCCGTTCTCTGGTCTTCCCCCTTAATGCCAAAAAACTCTTTGGTAACAAACTGTTGCAGAAACTCTGGCCTCGATATTGACCACCCCCCCAACCCCCGACGACTGGTGGGAGAGGGTCGGGGGGGCAGGTTTAAAAATTTGAAAATGGGGAACGCATCCCCAACTCACCGTGTATGCACCTGCCGCCATTTTCACGGCGGCAAGTTTAGTGGCGTGCGAGGGTCCCACCATGGAGAAGCGAGACACTTTACTAATATATTTAAATCAGGCTCCCAAGTGCAATTGGGGGCCTGATTTAAATTTTAATAGTTTCCGCGTGGTTTTCCCAAGGCTCGGGAAACCCAGCAGCAAAAGGGAGGCGGGAGCTGCCGGCTCATTAAGGTAAGTGCCTCTTACAGCACTCCTTGTGGATCAGGAGAAGCAGGAGTGCTCCCACCGACCCCTCAAGGAAGCCTTTGGCCTCCACTCTGCTGATCGCAGCCTCCCTCTTCCCCCCGCCGTGATTGCAGTCGTCGTCCCCACCCAAGCAGCAATGCCCACTCTGTGTCATGATTGCGGCCGACTCCCCTACGCACCGATCTCTGGTCTTCCCCCCTCCCGATTGCCTCTCTCTTCCCTCGATCCCCAAGTCCCGAACTCCAGCCTTCCCCCATCCCGATTGTTGGGGACAGTCCCCTCGGGTCCCGGGCTGTGGCCTACTGCCGCTGGTTTTCCCGGCCTGCAGCCGGCCAGCCTGTCAATTTGGCTGGCTGCCAGGCGGGAAACAGAAGAAAACATTATAATGAAATCCTGCTATTATATTCGGCAGGACCTCCGCGTCCCCAGCCTCAACACATTCCCCGGCCGTTTTCGCCCTCCCCCGCCTCCCCATAAATATCTGTCTCTGTGAATAATGGAGACGTCACCTCTAAAGAAGAAGATTCTTTCTCTTACTGATAAGATAAAAGTAATTAAACTGCGGAATGGGCTGAAAGTTTCCCAGATTCCCAGAGTGAAATCGTTAAACAGTTTGGTGTATCACAGCCTTGTTTTGGCTGTGTATCCCTATTGGATTTATTAGTGACTATCTTATATTTACGATCTCTAGTTTTGGACTCCCCCACAAGTGGAAACATTTTCTCTATGTCTACCCAATTAAACTCTTTCATTATCTTAATGACCTCCATCAGGTCACCCCTCAGCCTTCTCTTTTCTAGTGAAAAGAGCCCCAACCTGTTTTGTCTTTCCTGATAAGTATATCCGCTCAGTTCTAGTATCAACCTTGTGAATTTTTTTGCACCTTCTCTAATGCCTCTATATCCCTTTTATAATATGGAGACCAGAAATGTGCACAGTACTCCAAGTGTGGTCTAACCAAGGTTCTATACAAATTTAACATAACTTCTCCACTTTTCAATTCGATCCCTCTAGAAATTAACCCCAGTGTTTGGATTGCCTTTTTTGTGGCCTTATTAACCTGCATCATTACTTTTAGTGATTTATGTATCTGCACCCAGAGATCCCTTTGCTCCCCTACCCCATTTAGCCTCTTATTATCCAAGGAATATGTGGCCTCCTTATTCTTACTACCAAAATGCACCACCTCACACTTATCTATATTGAAATTCATTTGCCAATTACACACCCATTCTGCAAGTTTATTAATGTCTTCTTGCATTTTAACGCATTCTTTCTTTGTATTAACTACACCCCTCAAATTTTGCGTTGTCCTTAAATTTTGAAATTGTGCTTCCGATTCCCGAGTCCAAATCATTAATGTAAGTTGTGAACAACAGTGGACCCAGCACCGATCGCTGTGGAACACCACTTCCCACCTTTTGCCAGCCTGTGTAGCTATCCTTAACCCCCACTGTTTTCTGTTTTGTAGCCAACCTGCTATCCATTCTTATCCCATGACTCCACATGCTCTTATCTTAGCCATGATTCTATTATGCCGCATCTTATCGAAGGCCTTTTGAAAATCCAAATATATTACATTTACTGTATTACCCTTGTCTACTCTTCCTGTTACTTTTTCAACGAATTCAATAAGGTTGGTCAAGCATGACTTTCTCTTCTGAAATCCATGCTGACTATTCTTTATTATATTTTCCTTTTCAAGGTGTTTTTCTATTATATTTTTGAGTAAAGATAAACATAAAGCACGGGATAAGCGGCTGAGCAGAGCACATAAAGCGCGGGAGAAGTGGCTGAGCGGAGCAGCAGTAAAACAAACACTGGGAAAAATCTGAAAAAGTGACGTCAGAGCAGAGGGAGGGGTGGCAGAACCAGAGTAATTACAGCCAAGTATTTAATTTATTATATTATTACGCTAAGTGTTTAATTAATCAGATCTAAGGGGATAAAATTAAAATTAACTAAATAGACGATACTAACATTAAAGGGATCCGAATTTTATTAAATCAAGATCTGGTGTACGTAAATAATAAATAGGAGTTAAGGAGATAATAAAATAAAGAAGATAATGAACAAAAAACAAAGCTAATTAGCTACAAATTAATCTGAAATCAAGATAATCCATCTACTAAATACAATCTAGATCTCAAGTAATTGTATTACATCTAGAACTAAATTCATACTAATAAATAAATAAAAACTAGAAATGGCAGTGCAGGTTGTGTGTCGGGACTGTGATATGTGGGAATATGTGGACAGTGACACTGGCCCGGATTGCCACATCTGAAGGAAATGTCTCTGCCTTGAGACACTCCAGCTCACACTCCTTGAGCTGCAGTGCGAGTTAGAGACACTCCGACACATAAGGGAGAGGGTGGAATTTTTGGATAGTTTTTACGAAGTACAGTCACACCTCAGAGGAAAACACAGGTACAGGAAGGGGAGAGTTTGACTGTTGGTCAGTAGGGTAAGAGGAACCTATGGGAGATATGGAAAGAGGTCCCACAGACACTGGTTCTATCCGACAGGTACAATGTACTTGCTACCTATGAGGATGCAGGCTGCGGAGTGGACAGCCAGAATGCTAACCATGGGGCCAGGGAACAGGAAGCAGTCCAAGGATGGGGTGGGGGGGGGTGGGTGAGAGCAGAATAGAAAGGTTGTCGTCATAGGGGATTCAATAATTAGTGACCGAGTGTGCAGAAGGGTGTGTTGCCTACCTGGTGCAAAGGTAAAGGATATCTCAGAGCAACTGGAGAGGAACTTGCAAAGGGAGGGGAAGATCTAGATGTCGTGGTCCATGATGGGACCAATGACATCGGGAAGAAAAGGGAGAAGGTCTTGCTAAAGGAATATCAGAAGTTCGGAACTAAATTAAAAAACAGGACCTCACGGGTCATAATCTCGGGTTTACTACCCAAGCTACGTGCTAAATGACATAGGGATAGGCAGATCAGGAAGGTGAATGCTTGACTGAAAGACTGGTGTGGGAATGAGGGGTTCCATTTCATGGGACACTGGCACCAGTACAGGGTCTGGAAGGAGATGTACCGCTGGGACAGGCTCCACCTGAACCGGATGGGACTCGAGTCCAAGTGGAAAGGATAAATAGGGCTGTGGATAGGACTTTAAACTATTAAGATGACGGGGAGGGATCTGATGAAAATAACATAAGTCTAAAGATAAAAGAAATAGGAGATGAGAGTAAAGGTCAGATCAGGTAAGGAACAAGGGTAACTTAAACGGTTAGTGAACAAATAGAGTTATAGGCCATCAGTACAAAATGACTGTTAAAAGTAAAGTGAGGGGAACAATTATTAAAAACAAATTAAACTGCCTGTACAGAAATTTGCACAGCATCTGAAACAAAACAGGGGAACTGGAGGCAATAATTCGTCGTGAGGAGCCGGGTGTAGGAGGGATAACTGAAACAAGGTTATGTAAAGAACAGGACTGGCAATTAAATATTGCAGGATATAACATATTTAGAAATGAAAGGGAAGGAGGAAGTGGGGTGGAATAGCTGTACTAGTAAAGACAACATCAAACGGCAATAGAAAAAGGGACAAAAGTAATATTTAGATAGAAACAGAATTCATATGGATTGAGGCAAAGTATATAATGGGATCGATCATGTTAATCAGTATATTCTACAAACCACCTAATAGTGGAAGAGAAGTGGAGGAAGAAATGTGTAGGCAAATCTATGAAATGAGTAAAATACATAGAATAATAATCATGGGAGATTTCAACTACCCCCACATAAACTGGCAAGAGGAGGCAGGGAACGGGGAAAGGGGAATGGAGTTTTTACAGTGTGTACAGGATTCCTTTCTTACCCAGTATGTGAGAAGCCCAACAAAAGGCGAATCACTGCTGGATCTAGTAATGGGAAATGAATCGGTGCAGATAAGAGAAGTAAGCGTAGGGGAGCATCTAGGCAATAGCGATCATAACATAATAAGGTTTAGCCATTGCTGTTTATGTTCCCAATACCATTAGTTTCAATGAGATTCCTTCAATGACAAGTGCACTGCAGCAACTCACTAAGTTTAATTTGACAGCACCTCCCAGCCCATGACCTCTAACCAAAAAGGTCGAGAGCATCATTGTCATGTGAACATCATCACATACAGGTTTCCCTCCAAGTGACGCATCATCCTCAGTTGAACATATACTAATGTTCTTCTACCATAGCTGAGTGAAGATCCTGGTATTCTCTACCTAAAAAGTGCCATCAGCAAAAGGACTGCAGTGTCCGAAGAAGGCAGCCTACTCCAGAGACTTGAGCACATAATCCAGGCTGACACTTCAGTACAGTACTGAAGGAGTGCTGCACTGTTGGAGGTGCCGTCTTTCGGATGAGATGTTCAACTGAGGCCCTACCTGCCCTCTCAGGTGAACGTAAAAGATCCAATAGCACTATTCGAAGAAGAGCAGGGAGGTTCTACCTGGTGCCCTGGACAATATTTATCCCTCAGCCAACATTACTAAATAAAGATTATCTGGTCATGTATCTCACTGCTATATATGGGACCCTGCTGTGCACATATTGGCTGCTGCATTTCCCTAAATTACAACAGTGCAGGCTGCACTTCAAAAATTACTTAATTGACTGTAAAGCACTTTAGGATGTCCTGAGGTTATGAAAGGCACTATATAAATGTAAGTCCTTTCCTTATCTGCTATGTGATTATACTCAAGTCAGATATTCTCCCCCTGCTCCAGGTGGCACAGGCTGCATTTTAGAACACTAAGAAATCTGGGTGACAGGCATGTACTCCAGAGAAATATTTTACAAATTTGCACCTCAATTGCAGAAAATTCTGTGGGGTGTACTGATCCCTATGCCTGAATGTGCACAAAAGTGCCCTGAAATGCTAATTCGGAAAATCTACACTACCGAATGCTCAAACTTTGTAGATAAATTATTCCGTTTATAAATAAGCAACTTTCAGAAATTTCAAATACTGACCTGTTACCACCACACATGACTCAGTGCTTTGGTTCTTAGTGATGCAAATGATCACCACAAAATTTTTTCCTTGCAATTTCCCCTCACTGAGAAGCTTAAATGTTTCTGTGAGGCCTTCAGCCAATGAGTTTGACGAATCAAGGATCCTGACAACATTCTTGCAGGAACTGGCTGCTAACTTGGCCAGCCAAGTGAGTTGCTTTGGGGTTACAGCCAAGGTCTGCGGTGACACATATGACATTGACTGCGAAACAGCTTGCTGGTATTGTTTGGTTTCAGTAAGATTAGATTCCTGCCACGCTCTCACCAATATATGTTCCAAATCCTCAATCAAAGGCACTTGATCTGGGGCTAGGAGTCAAGAAAACAAATAAATAAGGTTTCAATTAGTGTAAAGAGCCAATGCATAGTACTCTTCCCAATACAAAAATAGGCAAGAAAAGGGAAATGTGAAGCTACATGAGGCAAAACTGGACTACAGCCCTGTGGAGTGTTTTCATTTATACTAATAAGCCTGTGTAAGGCCTGCAGGCACCAGGACTTGATGACACGGATAAGAAATAATTTTCCAGTTTGGTAACATACTGTGCACCAACATGCCATTAACACCGATACGAGTAGCCCTCTGAAAAATGCATGTACGTTACGAGAAGTGAAATGAAACCCGGAAGATGATGAAGCCCCAAAATTGAAACCCCAGCCCAGTGTGCAGAGGCACATTTGATGATAGCACAGATCAGAAATCGGTTGCAGAGGTTTGCACGCCCAATTTGTGGCACTCCACATTTTCTGGCCTTTGATTTTAATGGCTCATTCTTCAATTTGCTCTCCTACCAAGCAAGAATCCATGATGGGAGTGGAGTCTCACAATTTCAGGGCTGATAAGACCAGGAAGGTTGTCTGAGTCAGTAGTCATAGGCTGATACTCCTGTGCACCCTCTCAGGTGGACGTAAAAGATCCATGGCACTATTTTGAAGAAGAGCTGGGGAGCTCTCCCTGGTGTCTGGCCAATATTTATCCCTCAACCAACATCACTAAAAAGAGATTTGGCAAGGCAACGTTCACCGCCACTCCTGCAACTTAAAATTAACGAAATTACTTACTGCAGGCTGTGTGACGTCAAATTGCTTGAATTTGAACTTTAAAAAAATTGTGCACTATCAACCCAGCCTCTGAGCAGCGGGCGTTTTTCAGAGGGCTACTCGTATCGGTGTTAATGGCTGCGGCTGGAAAAGTCTGTGAGAGGAGAAGATTCACCCACAAAATCTGTCAGAAAGAGAAGTCACGCCCACAGATTCAGCCTGCATTGCTCAAACAGGCGAGCAGACTTCATTCATTTTAAGTTAGTATTCTGTATGTAATTGTAAAGAAAAATTTTGATTTTTTTTAATAAAAAGCCAAAGAAATAATTGAATTAAATAAAAGAGACAAAGGAAAAGTAAAAAAAAGTTTAATTTTATAATTTTAATTTTTTTTTAATGACCCAAAACTGTTAAAGAAGTAATGAGACGCTACATTTTTAAAAGTTAATTTTTAGATGTTTGGCAGTCACTGAGACTTACCACGGTATTAAACTTAGTTTAGACCTGTATTTTTAAGCGTACCTGTTTGGTGGCGTAATTACTTACTTTCCAGCTGAGGGGCAGATAAGCAAGTTTGCACTTTTTCATTGATTTCTCTGATTGCAGCGTGCGATGTCTCTTTAATTTGAAGCTGCCATATCGGCGGCAAACCATTAGGAGCAGGTTTCAGATTTCAGCGTTTCACTGTGCTTGTGCAAATGCTGGAACTTGCTCCTCCATTTCGCCACTAACAACAGAGCGCTGTTGAGCTCCTCCGTTATTTCGGCAGCGATTTCTGTCCCAATATCTGGCCACTATCATCTTACTGTTTTTGGGGCCATGCAGTGCATATGTTGGCTGCCAAGTTTCCATACATTACAACAATGACTACACTTCAAATGTACTTCATTGGCCGTAAAGCGCTTTGGGATGTCCCGAGGTCATAAAAGGCGCTATATAAATACAAGTCTATCTTCTTTTTTTAAATGGGACATGAATGCATTTTGCTCCCCTTTCATTATGCCATTTACTTCCTGCTTTCAAGTATAGGTTTGTGGGGGAGGAGGGTTCTGCTGCTTCCTAATATGTTAGGATAGAAAATCTGGATTTAATGAGAATTTAACAAAAATAGAAATGAGGAAAATTGGTAATCCTGATCTTTTGCAACAACAACTTGCATTATATAGCACCTTTAACGTAGTAAAACATAGAATTACATAGAACGTACAGCACGGAAACAGGCCATTCGGCCCAACAGGTCCTTGTTGGTGTTTATGCTCCACACGCGCTTACTCCCTCCCTATCAGCATATCCAACTATTCCTTTCTTCCTCGTGTGTTTATCTAGCTTCCCCTTAAAAGCATCTATGCTAATCGCCTCATCTACTCCTTGTGGTAGCCAGTTCCACACTCTAACCACTCTCTGGGTCAAGAATCATAGAATCATAGAAAGTTACTGCACAGAAGGAGGCCATTCGGCCCATCGGGTCCGTACTGGCCGAAAAAGAGCTATCCAGCTTAATCCCACTTTCCAGCAATTGGTCCGTAGCCCTGTAGGTTACAGCACTACAAGTGCACATCCAAGTACTTTTTAAATGAGTTGAGGGTTTCTGCCTCTACCAGCTTTTCACGCAGTGAGTTCCAGATCCTCTGGGTGAAACAATTTCTCCTCAGCTCCCCTATAATCCTTCTACCAATTACTTTAAATCTATGTCCCCTGGTCACTAACCCCTCTGCTAACGGAAATAGGTCCTTTCTATCCATTCTATCTAGCCCCATCATAATTTTATATACCTCAATTAAATCTCCCTTCAGCCTCCTTTGTTCCAACCCCAGCCTATCCAATCTTTTCTCAGCTAAAATTCTCCAGCCCTGGCAACATCCTCGTAAATCTCCTCTGTACCCTCTCTAGTGCAATCACATCTTTCCCGTAATGTGGCGACCAGAACTGTATGTAGTACTCAAGCAGTGGCCTAACCAATGTTTTACACAGTTCTAGCATAACCTCCCTGCTCTTATAGTCTATGCCTCGGTTAATAAAAGAAAGTATCCCGTATGCCTTTTTAACCACCTTATCTACCTATCCTACCTTCAGGGATCTGGGGACATGCACTCCAAGGTCCCTTTGTTCCTCTACAACTCTCGGTATCCTCCCATTTGTTGTGTACGCCCCTGCCTTGTTTGCCCTCCCCAAATGCATTATCTCACACTTCTCTCGATTGATCTCCATTTGCCACTTTTCTGCCCACCTGAACAGTCCATTGATATCTTCCTGCAGTCTACAGCTTTCCTCCTCACTATCAACCACACGGCGAACTTTTGTAACATCCGCAAACTTCTTGATCAAGCCTCCCACATTCAAGTCCAAATCATTAATATATACCACAAAAAGCAAGGGACCTCATATTGAGCCTTGCGGGACCCCACTGGAAACAGCCTTCCAGTCGCAAAAACACCCGTCAACCATTACCCTTTGCTTCCTGCCACTGAGCCAATTTTGGATCCAACTAGCCACTTTCCCTTGAATCCCATGGGCTTTTACTTTTTTGACCAGTCTGCCATATGGGACCTTGTCAAAAGCCTTGCTAAAATCCATACACCCTACATCACACGTGTCACCCTCATCAACGCTACTTGTCACCTCCTCAAAAAATTCAATAAAGTTTGTCAGACACAACCTTCCCGTAACAAATCCATGCTGACTGTCCTTGATTAACCTGTGCCTTTCTGAATGACGATTTATGCTGTCCCTCAGAATCGATTCCAATAATTTGCCCACCACCGAGGTTAGACTGACTGGCCTGTCATTACAAAGTCTATCCCTCACTCTCTTTTAAACAATGGTACAACATTAGCAGTTCTCTAATCCTCTGGCACCACGCCTGTATCCAGTGAGGATTGCAAAATGATGGTCAGAGCCTCTGCTATTTCCTCCCTTGCTTCTCTTAACAGCCTGGGATACATTTCATCCAGGCCTGGCAATTTATCTGCTTTCAAAGATGCTAAACCCTTAAATACTTCCTCTCTCACTTTGTTTATCCCATCCAATATTTCACACTCCTCCTCCTCCTCCTTAACTTCAATCTCTGCATCGTCCCCCTCTTTTGTGAAGACAGACGCAAAGTATTCATTAAGAATCATACCCACATCTTCCGCCTCCACGCATAGGTTACCTTTTTGGTCTCTAATAGGCCCTACCCTTTCCTTAGTTATCCTCTTGCTCTTTATGTATTTAAAAAACATTTTTGGGTTTTCCTTAATTTTACTTGCCAGTATTTTTTCATGCCCTCTCTTTGCTTTCCGAATTTCCTTTTTAATTTTATCTCTGCACTTTCTATCCTTCTCTAGGCTTTCTGTGGTATTGAGCTCTCAGTGTCTGATATCAACTTTCCTTTTTTGCCTTACCTTACTCTGTGTGCTCCTTGACATCCAGGGGGCTCTAGATTTGGCAGTCCCACCCTTTCTCTTTGTGGGAACATGTTTACTCTGAACCCCTTCAATCTTCTCCTTGAATGCCTCCCACTCCTCTGACACTGATTTACCTTCAAGTAGCTGTTTCCAGTCTACTTTTGTAAATCACTTCTTAGCTTAGTGAAATTGGCCTTTCCCCAATTTAGAACTTTTACTCCTGTTCTATCTTTGTCCTTTTCCATAACTATGCTAAATCTAACTGAATTATGATCACTACCACCAAAATGCTCTCCCACTGATACTCCTTCCGCCTGCCCAGTTTCATTCCTTAAACCCAAATCCAGAACTGCCCACCCTCTTGTTGGATTTGCTACATACTGGCTAAAAAAGTTCTCCTGAATGCAATTTAAGAATTCTGAGCCCTCTATACCTTTTCCATTGATTGTATCCTAGATAATAGGGTAGTTGAAATCCCCTACAATAACTGCCCTATTGTTATTGCACTTCTCAGAAATTTGCCTACATATTTGTTCTTATTTTCCTCTGATGTTTGGGGGTCTATAGTAATCTCCCAGAATGTGACTGCCCCTTTTTTGTTCTTTAGCTCAACCCATATGGACTCATTTGATAATCCTTCGAACATATCATCCCTCCTCACAGCCGTAATTGTTTCTTTAACCAATATTGCTACCTCCCTCCTTTTTTATCCCCCTTTCTATCTTGTCTGAAAATCCTGTAACCATGAGCTGCCATTCCTGCCCCTCTTTAACCATGTTTCAGTAACAGCTATGATGTCAAACTTCCACATGTCTATCTGTGCCCTTAGCTCATTTGCCTTCTTCACCATACTCCTTGCATTGAGGTATATACCATTAAGCACTGCCAAACTCCTTTAAGATTATGAAAGTGTTTGATAGGGTTTCTCCTGAATTCCCTACTGGATTTACTAATGACTATCTTATATTTATGACCTCTAGTTCTGGTCTCCCCTGCATGTGGAAACATCTTCTCTACGTCAATCCTATCAAACACTTTCACAATCTTAAAAACCTCTTTCAGGTCACCCCTCAGTCTTTGCTTTTCTAGAGAAAAGAGCTCCAGCCTGTTCAATCTTCCCTGATAAGTGTAACCTCTCAGTCTGGTATCATCCCAATAAATCTTTTTTGTACTGTCTCCAGTGCCTCTATATCCTTTTCATAATATGGAGACCAGAACTGTTCACAGTACTCAAGTGTGGTCTAACCAAAGTTCTATACAAGTTTAACAAAACTTCTCAGCTTTTCAATTCCATTCCTCTGGACCTATTTCTTATGTTCTTATATATTAACTATATCCCCCAATTTGGTGTTGTCCACAAATTTTGAAATTGTACTTCCAATTCCTAAGTCCAAATCGTTTAGGTAAATGGTGAACAACAGTGGTCCCAGCACCGATCCTTGTGGAACACCACTTCCCATCTTTTGCCAGTCTGAGTAACTACCATTAACCCCTACTCTCTGTTTTCTCTTTTGTAGCCAGTTTGCTATCCATTCTGCTACTTGCCCCTGACTCGACATGCTCTAGCCTCAGTCATGAGTCTACAATGCGGTAACTTTTGAGAATCCAAATAGATTACATCTACTGCATTACCCTTGTCTACTCTATTTGTTAGTTCTTCAAAGAATTTAATCAGGTTAGTCAAATATTCCAAGGCGTCTCATAAGAGCGTTATCAGACAAAATTTGATACGGAACCACATAAAGAGATATTAGGATAGGTGACCAATAGCTTAGTCAAAGAGGTAAATTTTAAGGAGTGACTTAAAGGAGCAGCGAGAGGTAGAGAGCCAGAGAGGGTTAGGGAGGGAAATCCAAAGCTTATGCACTTATTGGGCACTATTTTAATAAGGCAGTGGGGTGGCAGTAGTTGGCGGGGGGGGGGGGGGCTCAATGGATACATGGCAAACGCGAATATTAAAAACTTACCTTTCTCCATGCGATCGCGACTTAATTGGTGGCCATAAATCTTGTTTCCGGGTTTGCCGTCCGAAAGCTGCGCAGTGGGCGGACTGCGCACCCGGATGACAGGCTGTCAGCTGGAGCGCCTGGATTTAAAGGGCTATTGCTCCAATAGATTTTGCTAGAACAAGGAACAAGAAGACCCAATGGAGCAGCATAGGGGCAAGGCTGCTCCAAAATTCAGCGATACCTCACTTGAGGTGCTGCTGGCCAGGGTGAGGAAGGGGTAACTATTTCACCCAGCCGACAGGAGGAAGCGCCCTGCCTCTGCCACCAAGAAGGCCTGGCTTGAGATGGCAGAGGGGGTCACCAGCAGGAGCAACATATCCCGCAGGGTCCCGTGCAGGAAGCGTTTCAATGACCTAACCAGGTCAGCAAAAGTGAGTACACTTACTGATTCTCCTGCATTCCGTGCTCCACATCACCCCACTGCCACCCATTCTGCACTGCCAAGACTACTCCATCACATCACTCCTCACACCCACTTAAGGCTCATCCTCAACTTACTTGCCTTTCCTGAGCACATTCTCACCTCCCCATTTGTGACCTCACCACTACCACTCACCCCAATCCTGATCCAATGTGATGTCTCTGTCTCATACTCACCCTCTGATGCACCTCTTTCACGGTCAGCCTCACCCAAAGCAATGCGTTCATCGGCTGACCACTTCACCATCACTCACTCACATGTCTGTACTTTCTCCCCTTCTAGGAGAAGAGAGCTCAAAATGCACGCGAGTGAACGAGGACCGGAGCGGGGCCACAACAAATAGTGGTCCTCACAGAGGCGGAGGAGGAGGCCCTGGAGATCAGCCGCACCCTCGAGTACCTGTCCGTCGGGGACGTCAAGACTGGCACTCCACAAACGTCTGGTGATACAACTTTAACATTCATCACACACAACATGAATTGATGTTAACAATGATTGGCATGTTGAACACCTTAGTATGCTCATCGCAACATGACACATCTGTAATGATGTTTAATATTGCCTTCTGTTCGTATACAGGCCCTTCAATGACCACAGTGACGGCAGAGGTCGATTCCTCAAAGGAGCTCCCGGCCTCTAAGGGCGCACTGTTACACCTTAGCGAGCCATCCACCTGCGCAGATACTCACACCTCGGTGGGTCCCAGTAGTCAGTTAGTTGGGTTGGGACCTGGTGAGTCACCATATACAAGTGAGCATAAGCAGACACTGGTGGCAGGGGCAGCTGTGGAGAGTCCACGTCGGTGGGCGTACTCCTCTCCAGGCTCTGCTCAACTGGACGCAGATGCTGAACCCCGGGGGCCATCCTTTAAAAGGAGAATGATCGAGGGACAGCAGCACATTTGCGAGGTACTGGAACAGGTGTCATGCGCACTCTCCACAATAGCACAGAGGATGGAGGAGTCCAACTCCTGCATTAGTGGAATGGTGGCATGGGTACGGGAGGGAATCGCTGAGATAGTGTCACAGGGACGTGAGGAACTGTCTGAGATAGTATCACACGTAACTGCGGGAATGTCTGCGATGGAGAGAAGGCCAGCCTCCATTGAGCTTCAAGGATGGCTCACAAATTAGTCCATTCAGGCCCTGACAATGGCCGTTCGGGCTCACGGTGAACAACATTCTGCTGCCTTAAACAGGCAGACAGAAATTTTACAACTGGGCTTCCAAGGCATCATACATGTCCTCCAAACTGTTCTCCAGCAGGATGGTAGGAGTGATGTGGGCCTGGTCCAGGAGAGTTGATGGCAAAAGGGACATGAAAGTGGGGACGCCACTTAAAGCACTCCCACGTCTCACCCGTTGCCCCCCTCTCAACCAGTACCCGCAATGCTGCCTCCTCTCCAGGTGGCCAAGTCTGCCCCTGCACAGTTGCAGGTGGAGCAGTGTTTGGAGGGGCCCTCCCGGGCTCCAAAACCCAGAGGGCATAGGCCGAAAGTGTTTAAGCAGTCAGGGCATGGACATGAGCAGACTGCAACTACCTCTGCTGCAGCCACAGGGGATGCACCACGTAGAAGTAGTGGGAAGAAAAAGGCTACAGATTTGTGATCACGAAGGATATGCACAAGGGTGTCTGACAGACTGTCATGTTTTTCATTTATATTTGGTTTCTGTTAAAGTCACATTAAATGTTATCATTCTCACCCCTACTGCCACGTCTTGCCCATTCTTGAATGGCTTTTGTGATAGGGCCCTTTCATGAGCTTCATCATGAACGGCGACACTTGATGCCACCCAGTGGGTGACTTTACAGTGGGTGTATGTGTAGTTGCAGGACTCTTTTGTGCTGAGGGGGGGGTGGTGGGGTGGGCTGGTGTTGGCGCTGCTCTTTCCAGGTGGTGTGGGGACTGGACTATTTTCATTTTGTGGTCTTAGAAGAACCGTTCACATATGAGTAACTCCCTGGGGCCTCACGAGCAGCCAGGTGAGCCGTTGCTCTGCCCACGGGTTCCTCCTGCTCCTCCTGCTGCTGTTCCTGCTCCTCCTCCTCAATGTTCATTGCAGATATAGATGCTGGATGAGGGCCTGGGGCCTCATCAATCGGAACCCCTCTCTGTTGCGCCATGTTGTGCAGGACACAACACACTACTATAATGCAACCCACTCTCGCCGGTGCATATTGAAGTGATCCCCCAGAACAAGACACCAAAATCGCATTTTCAGCAGCCCTATGGCATGTTCAATTATAGACCTGGTGGTGATGTGGCTGTCTTTGTATCGACACTGTTGCTCGCTGATGGGGTTCCTCAGAGGTGTCATCAGCCATGTGTGCAGGAAGTATCCCTTGTCCCCAGGAAGCCAGCTTTTAAGGGTGTTTGGTGCGTGGTAGAGGGCTGGGATGTTGGATTCCTTCAGAATGAACGAATCGTGGCAGCTGCCAGGGAATCTCACACACACGTGAAGAAATCTTTTGCGGTGGTCACAAACGAGCTGAGTGTTGATTGAGAGATACCCCTTTCTGTTGATGAACAGTCCTGGCTCGTGTAGAGGTGCTCGGATTGCTATATGGGTGCAATCAATCAAATGCACCCTGTACACGTAGGAAGCCAGCCACAGAGTGGAATCCCACTGCCCTCTCCATCTGACTGAGGTCATCGTTGGGGAAGTTGACGTATTGCGAGGCCCTGCAAAACAAACCATCGGTGATCTGCATTATGCACTTGTGCGCAGACAACTGAGAGACCCCCGGCGATATCACTAGTGGCACCCTGGAATGATCCAGAGGCGAAGAAGTTGGGGGCAGTGGTCACTTTAACAGCAACGGGTAGTGAGATGCCACCAGGCCCAGCCGGGAGCAGCTCGGCAAGAAGGAGGCTGCAGATGTCTGGCACCACCTGGCGACTCACTCTCAACCTCCGTATGCACTGCTTCTCAGAGAGGTTCAGGAAGCTCAGCCTCGGTCTGTAGACCCTCTGACAAGGGTAGTGCCTCCTGCGACGTCGGTCCCTCTGTTGTTCCACTCTCTGCTCTTGTGCCTGTGGCGCAGCACTGTGTTGTGGAGCTCCAAGTGGTGGAAGTGCTCGCCGTGCCTGGCGAGGATGGTGATGTTCCTCGTCCTCAGATGTACTGGTGAATGCAGCCATCGCGCCCCCCCCACCCCCCAATCAGTTTGAGGGGGTCCAAAAAGTTGGTAAATATGTGTAAACAGAACAATTCTGAGTAGAAACCAAGAATTTTCAGTCTAAACACAAAGATCACCCAGCCAAAAGTTTGTCTGAGAGAACTGAGTGCCCTGCTGCAATAACTCACCTTTTATCCCCATCTGTCAAACAGGGATTTAAATATCGAAATGGCTGCCAGCTGAAACCTGACTACTTTCCAATGCTGTGTTCCACACAGCATGGGAAACAAGTTGAAGGAGCGTTAAAATTGCTTGCATTCATTGTTAATTGGATTTATGGACATTTCAAGTACTTTAAGTACTTGAGTTAGTGGTTTAAATATTGTCCCACCAGCTTTAATTGCCAGCGGGACTTCTGGGTTCGGGAACGGCACGCGCACCCAGATAACTCTGGGTCGTGCACGTTCTTCGATGGGTTGGAGCCGGGATTCCTGCCCCCTCCAAAAAAAATCCGATTTTCTTTGTCCCCCCCCGCCCCTGCAGATTTCTTTTAAAATCGTGTCTATTAGATTTACTGTTTCAAGAAGTATAGTTTTGACCAAAATAATGAAA
Organism: Heptranchias perlo; assembly: GCF_035084215.1. Taxonomy (NCBI): domain Eukaryota; kingdom Metazoa; phylum Chordata; class Chondrichthyes; order Hexanchiformes; family Hexanchidae; genus Heptranchias; species Heptranchias perlo. Next base: position 41,091,802 of record NC_090329.1, on the reverse strand, counting down.
TTCAACTATGTGAAACATTTGCTGATTCGAGATCAAATAATAATTCATATAATTATTTTATAAACCAGAAAGCAACCAGTTAACACTTACCAAGTTGAACTAGGTAGTACACTGTCAGTAAAATTTGCATCTCCACGGACAGCACCGTAGTCACAGATGTACTATGTTGTTCATATACTCTGGGTAAAGACTGAGTGTTTCCGTAGCAGTTCTGTAGTAGTGGACTAACCACTATATCATTCAGATTACCACAAAGGTAAGGAAAATTGCCATGGCCTAAAAAATGAAATTGTTGCATTTATCCTTTTTCTCTTCACAACCATTAATTATCTCATTTTGATTTCACTGGAGGCATTATTCAGATTTACTGACATTTGCAATTAAAGTTTCTTTCTTTATAACTACAGGAGAACAATTCTCCAGAGATTTCTCATTCCAGTAAGTAAATGAATTGACATTTCTGCTGGTAGGCTTGGCAGACTAGAAGGTAATGAATATTTAGTGAATTCTAGACCGAATCATGTGATATTATGGCCTCGATTTTAACCACCCCAACCCCCAACAGGAAGGACAGGGTCGGGCGAGGAGTTAAAATCTTGAAAATCGAAATCCCACCTCCAACCCGCCACGTTCCCGGCTGCTGTAATATTAACGTTAAGGCAGGGGAAGTCCCGCATGGCGGGTTACTTGGCAGGAGGAGCAGAGTGGCTAAAATATCCTTCTCTTTGAACTCCTTGTGGGGCCTGAAGGAGGAGGAGAGCTTCCCCCAGGCCCCACATGGAGTCCTGGGTCCTCCCCAGCCCTCCCCGATCATGCACTATGAGGGAATCTCCAGCCCTCCTTGATCGCACACTATGAGGGAATCTCCAGCCCTCCCCGATCGTGCACTATGAGGGAATCTCCAGCCCTCCTTGATCGCACACTATGAGGGAATCTCCAGCCCTCCTTGATTGCGCACTATGAGGGAATCTCCAGCCCTCCCCGATCGTGCACTATGAGGGAATCTCCAGCCCACCCCGATCATGCACTATGAGGGAATCTCCAGCCCTCCTTGATCGTGCGCTATGAGGGAATCTCCAGCCCTCCTTGATCATGCACTATGAGGGAATCTCCAGCCCACCCCGATCATGCACTATGAGGGAATCTCCAGCCCTCCTTGATCGTGCACTATGAGGGAATCTCCAGCCCTCCTTGATCGTGCACTATGAGGGAATCTCCAGCCCTCCTTGATCGTGCACTATGAGGGAATCTCCAGCCCTCCTTGATCGTGCACTATGAGGGAATCTCCAGCCCTCCTTGATCGTGCACTATGAGGGAATCTCCAGCCCTCCTTGATCGCGCACTATGAGGGAATCTCCAGCCCTCCCCGATCGTGCACTATGAGGGAATCTCCAGCCCTCCTTGATCGTGCGCTATGAGGGAATCTCCAGCCCTCCTTGATCGTGCACTATGAGGGAATCTCCAGCCCTCCCCAATCGTGCGCTATGAGGGAATCTCCAGCCCTCCTTGATCATGCACTATGAGGGAATCTCCAGCCCTCCCCGATCGTGCACTATGAGGGAATCTCCAGCCCTCCTTGATCATGCACTATGAGGGAATCTCCAGCCCTCCCCGATCGTGCACTATGAGGGAATCTCCAGCCCTCCTTGATCGTGCACTATGAGGGAATCTCCAGCCCTCCTTGATCGTGCACTATGAGGGAATCTCCAGCCCTCCCCGATCGTGCACTATGAGGGAATCTCCAGCCCTCCTTGATCATGCACTATGAGGGAATCTCCAGCCCTCCCCGATCATGCACTATGAGGGAATCTCCAGCCCTCCCCGATCGTGCACTATGAGGGAATCTCCAGCCCTCCTTGATCGTGCACTATGAGGGAATCTCCAGCCCTCCCCGATCGTGCACTATGAGGGAATCTCCAGCCCTCCTTGATCGTGCACTATGAGGGAATCTCCAGCCCTCCTTGATCGTGCACTATGAGGGAATCTCCAGCCCTCCCCGATCATGCACTATGAGGGAATCTCCAGCCCTCCTTGATCGTGCACTATGAAGGAATCTCCAGCCCTCCCCGATCGTGCACTATGAGGGAATCTCCAGCCCTCCTTGATCGTGCACTATGAGGGAATCTCCAGCCCTCCCCGATCGTGCACTATGAGGGAATCTCCAGCCCTCCTTGATCGTGCACTATGAGGGAATCTCCAGCCCTCCTTGATCGCGCACTATGAGGGAATCTCCAGCCCTCCCCAATCACGCACCACAAGGGAATCCCCAGCCCTCCCCGATCCGACCATGATTGCCCTGGAACACCTCCTCCCACTGATCGCTAGGGACCATTCCCATGGGACCTCGGCTGCGGCCTCCTGCGACCAAATTCCCGCTCTCGTCCGCTGACCAGGTAGTGAATCTGGCCGGGTGTGGGGCAGGAGTCCAGGAAGTTTTATTTAAATGAGGCCCGGCGCACCCTTCCAGGCCCACCACCCTCCACGCGTCGTTCCCGCCCCCCCCCGCCCACCGCAAAAAAAAATCAAGGCCTATATGTCTAACCTATATTTTTTTACCTTTAAAAATTACAGGTCTGGTCCTGCAGATTTTAAGTAAATTGTCAGGGACAACCACAGGCTCCTCTGAGGCGGTACGTGGTGAAGGAATTGGTCCTAAAAGGCTGGATTGAGTCAAACAAGCTAATTCCACAATATCTGCAATTAGCAAAAGGAGATAATGAATTTCATGAAACATTAATGAACAATGAGCTGTCAAGTACTCAAAGGTGGATATACCTTTCCTGTGTTGGCTTGGGACTGCTATGCACCTAAATGATGTAAGAAGGTAACTATTGAGTGATCACATATACTTTAGTCATTCTCCGTGGGTAGCTTTTTCTGCTGTAATCTATATATATATATTCCCCATGGCATTGCTCACATGTAGTCTGGGGAGGGGGAGTGATAAGTGGGTAGGTTATGGAATTTTAAAATCACAAGTAGTGGACCACAAGTGAAATGGGGGCTTAGCTGCTTAAATAGTATCAGGAATTTGGTAAACTAATGACCGAAGTTTGAGGACATATTTTTACCTTGGATCTGGTTTCTAAACAGATAGCTGTGTGCGGGACAAAACATTTTGTTTGTCCAATCAGAAAATCAGGAATTATCTTCAAAATGCCAGAATTTGTTTTGTGATTGACAGCAAGACTGGCCATTCACACAACAAGCTACGACTTCCTATTTGTAAGCCCACCCTACATACCTAGTGAAGTATGAGATGGAGCAAAGAGAGAAGCAGCCGTAATCTGCAATGTGAGAGCCTTAGGCTATCATGTTAGTTGAAATCAATTTAATGAATGCCTCATGACCTAAAAATGGCAAACTAATCCTGTCCTTGATGGGACAACACTATCACATCCCCCCGCCACCTCCCCACCGTGCACCTCTATTCCGCATAAGTGATATCAACTTGAATACCTCGCCAGAAACAATACTCAATTATATATGTATAAATTTCTGTGCAACACTGTAAATAAATTCCATGTGCATCAGACAACATTTACACAGTATATCGCTATAAATTGATAGTCAATGGTGTAGTAAAATAGCTAGAAATGAAAACAGAAACTGGATATTAAGAATATTAGTGACACATCTTACCAGCTTTGCTTCCTGAATTTTGAGCAAGTGTATTGCTCTGAATAGAGCCCGTTTCTGTTGCTGATGGGGAGTCTGGTGACCAACCCCTGTGGCGTTTCTTTGGAGGACCTGAATTAGCTAAATTGCCTGTTCAAGAGCACAAAAGAAATCAAAAATTATAATAATGACATGCACATACACTAACTGGAATTCAGACTACCATGCTTGCAACTGTGCATACTCTGAAGTGTTCTATTTAAAGTTGTTACCAACAAACAAAATGAGTACCTTTTTAAGCTTAAAACCAGTTGGTACAAAAACACGAACACTGATTCATTCCACTGTGCAATAGTGTTTATTGCAAGGCTTTGAAATGGGCATAAATACAAGAATTCCACTCACAAACCATAGGAACAGGAGTAGGTCATTCAGCCCCTCATGCCCATTCTGCTATTCAACTAGATCAAGACTGATCTGTACCTCAACTCCATTTACCCGCTGCTGTTCCATATCCCTTGATGCCCTTACCTAATAAAAATCTATCGACCTTGGTCTTCAAATTTTCAATTGACCCAGCAGCCACAGCCTTTAGGGGCAGTGAGTTCCAGATTGCGACTATCCTTTGTGTGAAAAGGCGCTTCCTGATTTCACTCCTAAATGGCCCAGCTCTAATTTTAAGATTGTGCCCCATCACAAATAACAGGGTAGATTTTCCACAATAACTCAGAAACCAGAGAAGCATCCATGTAGCAAACACAATGCTCACCAGTTGCCAGCAGCGACGTTCTCCCAGGATCAGCCCTAATTATATATACTCAGCGAATTCCCCACATATATTGGGCCTGGCACCTTGCCAAAGAGCCGGGTAAGAAATTGCACACATCAGAGGAAGGATAATGTGCCATGGTCACAGTCACAATCCTGGCCAAACATACAGAACATCACACTAGACTTTACTTCAGTACAGTAATTTCAATGGACAAAACATTGTGCAGGCCTCGAATCAGGCACAAGGATCACTGTAGTTGGATTCCCAATATATATTCCAGTTGCACGAAGCTCTGTGCCCAATGCACTACATTGTCAAATTTACTGCTATATTTAAACAAAACTATGGCACATTTTCTGTGAGTTCCGTTTAGCCAGCATAAAATGGCTGGTTGAAAATCACACTCAGTGCGCAAGTGATGCAGATCCGATTATATGCCCCTTAGCCAGATTTTCTGATATCCCAGTGTCTATCACCAGACTTAAGGGCTGAAAAATCTACTCTAACATTTAAAACTAAAATTTCAAATGCATTTGTTAATAAACCTTGTGCTGGCAGCAAATTCAGTTCTGGCAAACTGAGAGCTCCTTAAAACTGCAACCCATCTGCTACATCAGCTTTTCTCCCCAAGGAACTATCATTGTGTGCTCCCTATAGAGGAGTTATGAGTAGCCCTCTAGGCATTCCTCTCTATTAGTAAGTCCTGGGGAGTTAAAGAATCAGAGAAGGCATGCAAGACGGGTACGTTTTAGCTTAGCCGATCAAGTAGTACCCGAAATTACCACGCCACTCGTGTATCTGGGTAAGACAACAGTATGTTGACTTGTGTCAAGAAACCTACATGTGGAAATTCCTATTGGCCAACCAAACCACGATAGAACTTCGCACTGTCTAGATCAAGAAACTTCTTCGAAGACAAGAAACGGCTTAGGCAGTATTTGTGAAGATACCTGCTGCGTTTTATGCTACTGCATCCTTCCAAACAACAGCAGGAGATAGATGTCTAATCTCTCAATCTGCAGTGTGCGCCTTGCAACTCACAGATAATTTGTTTGCCCAGCCCAACCCAAGGAAAACAGGCAGCAACACAAAGATTCCTGCACTTTTGCCACCTGGCTGGATTTGCTAAAATGCAGAACATTATTGATAGAAGCAGACCTAATGTTAGCTGACTGAAAATTTAAATTGATGGCAACTGTGAGGAAATTTGTAATCCAGACCATCGTGCCTTCTTGGTTGGAACAATAATTGTGGCACTGGATGGCAGAAATTGTCTAACAGCAGGATGTGAGAGAACACAAAAAGATTTACAAGTACTGGCAAGATCACAAGCCTGCATATAGGAACACTCTATCATGTCTAGCCTTTTACTTTTACCTGTTTAGTCACTTTGCCAAATGCTATTTGCACATTCATAATTTATCAAAAAGCTAGAATGGTTTCCTTTTGTAAGGTTTTCAGGTTTTGCAAGACAGCGGTTCGACACAGCACAGCTCCTTTAAGGGAAGACTTATTGCAATAAAAGTGAACTTCCATCTTAATTGTAATGTTGTTGAAAAAGAGAATGTATGATAGCCCTACTTTCTACTTGGAAAATTTGACAAGTATTGTCAAATCTTCCATACCTGAAGAGTCCTGATGCCCACAAGGATGCCATTTACAATGCCCTGCACTTGAGGGATCCCTGACAACCTGCGACAACTGTGCACTCTGTTCAGCTGATGCCTCCTTTCCACAGGAAAAGTGATGAAGGCTTTGCATCTTGTAAACAAAGCGTTTATTGTATGCTTGGTACAGATACACACTGCAAGGTGTCCAGTATGATAGATGTCCCCTGTGATGGATTGGAAGTAAGCAGTGACACAAAAGTTTCATGTTGTGATAATCTTCTTTTCCATGAGAAGAGCCATTCCTAATCCATATGTTATCCTGCAACAGATGGTACAATTCTGTAGCAGCTACTCTTCCAAAGGCTGGTCTCCTCTGAATTGTCCATCTAAATACGTGCATCCCAGGGTAATGATGGGCTCAGACCAAACATCTCAGGCATTACTGCACCTACATCTGTTGGTCCCTTATGAGTACCTCCTCCTAATTTAAATCATGCAGCGTGTTCAGAACCCCCATAGGAATACCCATCTTCACCACTTTGTACTGTGCAGTTTAAATGTCAAGAAAAGTGGAGGAAAGCACCGGCAGGAAAATTCCAAAAATGCAAAAATTGCAGATAACTAACTAATACATGGAGCAAAATGCAGATAAATGTAATTAAAATTGCAAAAAAAAGAATATTTTTACCATAAACTGTCATTCCCCTTTCAGAAGCCTGCTTCAAAAGACTAAGTCCCAGGACTCCCATGCACTCAGTTTATATATGCAAGGTGCGCACCATGGGCGGAGCCGAACTCGAATCCGAAGATTCATCATGGAACCTGATTTTAATCATTAAAATATTTAAATGAGTCCTGTGATGCCAATAGCACAGCCTCATATTTTGGCCACAAGTTGCCCATTGGAAAATTGGGCACGACATGCATGTGGAATCAAAAGTCAGATTTTCTGACCTGCGACCGCCACCAGCAATGATCCTTGCTGCAGGTAGAGCCTTGAAAAATCAGGCTATGGGATTCACGGGTTTAAAACATTTTTTCCCTCATCCTGTTAAATAAACAGGAGCCATATATGCTCAGTACAATCTCTGTGTCCAGCGCTTAAAGCATAACACCAAGCTTTTTATTAACACCAAATTCTGTCCTTAAAAATTATCTAGAATAATCCCATTATTAAATCCAGTTTCCAATGGAATTTTTTGTGAATTTTTTAAAAAAGATCCTTTACAATATTCAGGATGCAGGAATTAACTTGGCATTGATGCAGTCAATTCAAATATAAAAGATTCCAAATGAATGACAACTGAAAATCAAAAGATATTTTCAAATAATATGGAAAGGATATATGCAAAGAACAAGACACTACCCACTCACTGTCACTGATGTATAAAAGATTGTACGCAGTAAAATTTACAACTGCATCCTGAAGCCGTTAAGTCACTGAGAATGAATCTATTATCCGAAATGAGCCATGAATCCTGATAGGCAGTACGACAGAAATTGTCCAGACATGCAATTGCAGTACCTATCACTGAAGGCCTTGACATATTCTGACTGGATAAGCTGTTGGTCTTCATTGCGTTTTGGTGCCTGGATGAATCTCTGTTGCTATGAGCTACAGAAATCCCTGTAACAGCTCGAGGAAGAGCCTGATCTGTTGGCGCACCTGCAATCACAAACAAACCCCAGTCAAGGGTTATATTGTTAAGAAAACAGATTTTCAGCAGACAGGAATATAAGGAGGCATCATATTCCTAATAAAATAGTTTAGATATTTTTCAAAATTAATAAACTTGAAGTGCACAATAAAATCTTAATATTCAATAAGCAAATAGTTCTGAGGCATCCGCAGAAGTGTGGGGTCTATAATGGGCAGTCGATTCGCTGCTGCCTCTTTTGTGCCCCTGCCAAAGTTGAATTTCACCTCCCCACCACCCCGTAACCTCTACTTGTGCTTATAGACTTTAAGATTTTAAGTTTTAAATTAGCAATATGGGGACCTACTGAAGAGAACTAATAAAAGAGAAGAGACATTTTGGACCACCTGCTTGCAGAAATCCAGTAGAGGGATTCTGGTTAGTTCCAGCAATGCTTTCTGCTGATGCTACTGTGGTGGAAGAGGCTGGACTCTCAGGCGGTTGTGAGAGAACACTAGAGGTGGAACTCGAAGCTGACTGCTGCGTCCTGCCCTCTGTTAAAAATAAAGAAGTGTTTTTTATTAACCACCGCAGCCAGTTTGAATTCTTCTATCTTACAAACAAGCTATTCTTAAGATCTCTCTGCGAGGCTGTCAACAGTATAACAACAACAGCAACAACTTGCATTTATATAGTGCCTTTAACGTTAATAAAACTTCCCAAGGCACTTCACAGAAGCGTAATCAGACAAAAATCGACACTGGGCCAAAGAAGGAGACATTAGGACAGGTAACTAAAATCTTGGTCAAAGAGGTAGGTTTTAAGGAGCATCCTAAGGGAGGAGAGAGAGGTAGAGAAGTGGAGAAGTTCAGGGAGGGAATTGCAGAGCTGAGAGCCTCATCAAGTGAAGGCACGGCCACCAAGTGTGGTGCGAACATAGTGGGGATGCACAAGAGGCCAGAGTTGGAGGAACACAAAGTTCCCAAAGGGATGTAGGGCTAGAGGAGATTACAGAGCTAGGGAGGGGCGAGGCCATGGAGGGATTTGAACATAAGGATGAGAATTTTAAAATCGAGGCATTGGGGGGGGGGGGTGGTGTTCAGCACTTTCCCCCCTTTTTGAAATGTAAAATAGGGATGTAAAAACATTCTTGATACTGGCAACATTTCAGCTCGAGCCCCCAGAATCAACTGAAAACAGTCTTTCCATGGCACGCATCTGTGCCAACGTGATTTCAACAAAACCTGTCTGGACATTGATGGGTTTCTTAGGCTGCCTGCACTTATCTGCCTTGTTCTGGATAATGTGTTTTTAATAAACTTCAAAATCCAGCTCTCACCTGTGCCCTTCCAACTGATTAATGGCCCTTTAGTGAGACCGCCCTGTGCATTCTTAATCAGATAGTACTTCAGGTGCTTTTGCTTCTTGGGCTGGGTGGTCAGTTTCAGGTTGATGTGATTCGAAAACTCAGTGAAATAACGAAATCCTTTTTCTCCACAGCCAACACAATTGCCAGAGAAACCTACAGGAACATTGAGGATAAATGTAGTTAACAGAAGTAAAGATTCCACATGTAACCTTAATAAATAAATGTGCTCAAGTTCATTTCACATAGGACCCTTGCAACAAGTCAGAGAGGAGTTGTTTATCCCCTCAGTCTGGATGGCCTTTCGATCCAGGCACCAGAGATGAACGGACAGTGTGATGATCTACTGCTTTAATGGATTCTATTTCTGAGTGGTAGGTTGATTTAAGTCCATCAGTTGTTTTTGGACAGCAGATTACACTTGGTGCGCCCCCATTTAGATTTATAAGTAACAGATTACTGTTGATAAATAGAAACTGTATTTTCTCATGAAGTACAGACTTGAGGTCCTCAAGGTCTACGTAAAACCTATTGTGGAAAATAAAAGTGCACCCTCCAGCTGGGAGGAGCAAATCAATGGCACAATGAGCACTCTATGGGAACAGACTTGCAGGAAGACACATTTGTACCAGTGAGGGTCCTCTCCCAATTGAAAGTGACTCTTCATCCAAAGGGATTTCCATGTGAATATAAAAGGGATTCCCATCCTTCCACCTTGGTTGGCTGCAACAGTCATTCCAAGCCTCAAGGAAAGCTTGTCTTGCAAACTGAAGGCGTCAAGAAAAAGTAAAAAAAGAGAAAAAGTATGCAAGATGTTTCATGCAGAGTTAGACTCATTGCCAAAAATGAAACTTCAATATTCAATCAAACAATAACAGCAAACTAGCTTTAAGAAATTCTTCAAATCAGGCCGGTTTCCCTGTTGTATCCATTTTATATCAGCGACCAGCAACTGGAGGGAATGGAACCCCACCTGAACTCATGAAAATCAGTGTGGGGCTCGATTTGCATGATTAACATGGTTGATGCCTCAAATTATACACATGCACTCTACCTTCAGACAAGGCGTGGACCCATGGTAGACAGGTGTGCAGCAGCCATCACTGTCTGATATGTTCACCTTCTGCTTTTGTAAGCTTGCCCCAAGAGCTAAGGAAGTAGACTCAGGAGATTGGTGCAGGGGTTCCTCATGGCAATGTCTCTGAACAAACTATTTGTGCTCCAGAACGAGCTGCGCCTCTAGCCAAGCTGTTCTAGTACAGCTACAATGGCATCTACCCGACAACGTGGAAAATTGTCCAGGTATCTCTTGTCCACAAAAAGCACGATAAATCCAATCCGCCCAATTACCGCCCCATCAGTCTATTCTCAATCATCAGCAAAGTGATGAAAGGTGTCGTCGACAGTGCTATCAAGCGGCACTTACTCACAAATAACCTGCTCACCGATGCTCACTTTGGGTTCCGCCAGGACCACTCGACTCCAGGCCTCATTACAACCTTGGTCCAAACATGGAAAAAAGAGCTGAATTCCAGAGGTGAGGTGAGAGTGACTGCCCTTGACATCAAGGCAGCATTTGACCGAGTGTGACATCAAGGAGCCGAATCCCCCACCATCAACATCCTGGGGGTCATCATTGACCAGAAACGTAACTGGACCAGCCAGTGGCTACAAGAGCAGGTCAGAGGCTGGGTGTTGTGCGGCGAGTGACTCACCTCCTGACTCCCCAAAGCCTTTCCACCATCTACAAGGCACGAGTCAGGAGTGTGATGGAATACTCTCCACTTGCCTGGATGAGTGCAGCTCCAACAACACTCAAGAAGCTCGATACCATCCAGGACAAAGCAGCACGCTTGATTGGCATCCCATCCACCACCCTAAACATTCACTCCCTTCACCACCGGCGCACCGTGGCTGCAGTGTGTACCATCTACAAGATGCACTGCAGCAACTCGCCACGGCTTCTTCAACAGCACTTCCCAAACCCGCGACCTCTACCACCTAGAAGGACAAGGGCAGCAGGTACATGGGAACAACACCACCTGCATGTTCCCCTCGAAGTCACACACCATCCCGACTTGGAAATATATCGCCGTTCCTTCATCGTTGCTGGGTCAAAATCCTGGAACTCCCTTCCTAACAGCACTGTGGGAGAACCTTCACCACACGGACTGCAGCGGTTCAAGAAGGCGGCTCAGCACCACCTTCTCAAGGGCAATTAGGGATGGGCAATAAATGCTGGCCTTGCCAGCGACGCCCACATCCCATGAACGAATAAAAAAAAACCATTTTAGCTGCTTTATCAATGGCCTTTCTTCCATCTCAAGGTCAGAATGGGGGTAATCTCTGATGAATCCATAGTTTGTAACTCCTTTAGTAACATTAGGACCAGGCCATTCAGCCACTCACGTAAGCTCTGGCGTTCAATTAGATCATGACTGATCTGCACCTCAACTCCATTTTCCCACCTTCGCTCCATATCCCTTGATACCCTTACCTAAAAAAAATCTATCGCTCTCAGTCTTGAAAGCTCCAATTGTCCCAGCATCCACAGCCTTTTAGGGGAGAGAGGTCCAAATTTCTCCTACCCTTTGTGTGGAAAAAGTGCTTCCTAATTTCGCTCCAGAATGGCCTAGCTCTAATTTTAAGATTATGTTCCCTTGTTCTTGATTCACCCACCTGAGGAAATTGTTTTTCCTTATGCACCATATCAAATCCTTTTAACATTTTAAATACTTCAATCAGATCACCCCTCAATCTCTTATACTCAAGGGAATACAAGGCAAGTTTATGCAACCTGTCCTCATAATTTAACGCTCTAAGCCCCGGTATCATTCTGGTGAATCTGCATTCTATCCCCTCCAAGGCCAATATATCCTTCCTGAGGTACGGTGCACAAAACTGAACACAGTACTCCAGATGGAGTCTGACCAAGGCTGTGTGCAACTGAAGCATAACTTCCTCCCTTTTGTATTCCAGCCTCCTTGAGATAAAGGCCAACATTCCATTAGCTGTTTTGCTGATTTTTTGTAGCTGTCTACCAGCTTTGATAATGAAGGAGCTCAAGTCAGCCGACAGCAGGACCTCAGCAATACCAGGCTTGGACGAACTAGTAGCAGATAACATTTTCGCCAGAAGTGCCGAGTTATGACCAATGCCGACAAGAAAAAGCCTAACTATCTCTCCCTGACCTTCAATGGCGTCACCACTGCCAAGTCCACCGCCATTAACGTCCTCAGGTGTCATCATTGACCAGGAACAGCCAACAAGCATAGCTATGAGAGTAGGTCAGATGCTGAGAACTCTAACATGTGGCTCACCTCCTGACCCTGAAGGCCTCTCCATCATCTACAAAGCTCATGTCGCAATAACACTCAAGACGCTCGACACAATCAAGGATAGAGCAGTCCACTTGATTCGCACTCCAGCCACTGAGCTCAATATCAACCTCCACCACCACCAGGATATTATGACAGCAGTATTTACTATCTACAGGATGCACAACAACAACTCACCAAACTTGCTTCAACTGCAACTCCCAGACCCACAATCTCACACCAAGAAGAACAAGAGCAGCAAGATCATATGGACATCATCACCTCCAAGTCCCTGGGCATCCTCCTCCATGGTTAGGACTCTTTGCATCGCAAAATTGTGATATATGGGGCAGATAACAATGAGCTTGGAGACTGTGACAGTACTACACCATAAGTCATCCCCCCCCCTCCCCTACCCCAAACTGTCATGGTGATGTGTTGCTTTAAGATGTGAACAATATGTTCTACAAGGATCCTGCATGGGCCTCATTATATCTGCATTCTGCCTCTGTTCCTGGCCACTGCAAAAGTGTCATCAGCCATGGCTGAAGAGGATAGCCTTGGTTTCTAAAGAATTATCCTTACAGACTAATTTTTTCCTCAAATAAGGGTGGCACAAATAATTGTCTCAGAATAAAAGCATCATTCTGCCTGAAAACCAGGCATTGCTCTGCCCTGATCAGTAATCAGCTGAACATTTATGGAGTGTCACCACTTTTGGTTTAGATAAGCCATGGCGTTGAGGGTAATTTTCAACTTCGCCAAAGGGGTGGCAAGCTGGCAAAGCAGAATCCCTGCCCATTGCAGAACATGTTCAATTTTTTTTCTTGCAGGTTACCGTCCAGTAGCCAAGTTGAAAATTACACCCAGTGTGCCCAGGGGCCCAAAGACCACATGGGTGCTACCAATGACCATGGAAAATTCAGCAGTACAATGACATTGAGGAGCTGTGTCATTAAGTGTGAAAGAAGATTGAAGTATTGCCTCCCTCCCAGCAGCGCATTAGTCACCAGATACATCTATGTCAAGCAAATTTACTGATACTGTAGACGTCTCCTGTGCTAGGCTGGATGGAACAGCAGGCATAAAAATTGAGACATAAAAATTGAGCAGATTGAATCTGCTGTCCCTGTGGTGCAGGTCACTTGCACGTATCTATACAGCAGATGGCACAGCTTCTCAACTGTCTCTATGATGACTTGGAATCTGTGGAGGCAATTCCCCTTGGTTACTGCCAGTTAGGTGGACCAGGCACTGCAGATACAGTTTGTGGAATAACAGCACTTATAGGCAGTCTGGAACTAGTGCCAGATAATCCCCTTGGCATGCCTTCTTTAATTGTCTTCATCTTTAAGCATTAAAATATGTTGTCGGAGCACTTTGAAAAAAACCCTCAAGTTTTAAAGTAAAATTGCTATTCTTAAAAATGCCTGTTTACCTACAAGAACTCCCTTCTTCATGTGCAAGAACGCAGCCCACCATTAACAGCCACTTTGAACAGGCAAACTTAACATTAGGCAGCATGTTCAACAAAAACTCAGAATATGCAGTGGTAAATATTGATGCCCTTACTTAAATAAATTAAACTTTCATAACAAAGTTCTTGTACATTTTGTACAAGATCTATATCCACCAAAGGGAAACTTGACTCAGAAATGAGTGCAGTCCTCATTCAGAGCGGGGGTGTACAAAGTTACAGCAGAACAATTTTCCAGTTCCTGCTTTCAAGTTTAATGCTAATGGGATTGAACCATAAAACCATAGAAGTTTACTATGGAAGGAGGCTTTTTGGCCCATCACGTCTCTGCCGGATCTCTGCCAGAGCAATCCAAAACTAATCCGACTGCCCACGCTCTCCCAAAAGCCTTACATATTCCTCTGGTTCAAATATTTATCCACTTTTCCCTTAAAAAGATGCCATGGTTTCTGCCTCAACCACTTCATTTAGCAAAGCATTCCATGTTCTAGTAACCGTCTGTGAAAATAATTTTCTGCGAATCTCTCTCCTCACTCTCACTCTCATCACTGACTTCCCAACGAGAAAGAAAATAGTCTTTCCCTATTCACTCCATCAAAATGCTTCATAATTTTAAAAAACGCTATTAAATCTCCCCTTAGCCTTCTTTGTTCCAGTGGAAAGAGTCCTATTATATTAAATGTCTGTCCTCAAAACTATAGCTTCTCATCCCAGAAAAAATCTTGGTGAACCCACAGTGGACACTATAGCTTTAATGTTTTTTCTATAATGGAATGCCCAAAACTGCACACAGCGCTCTAACCAATATTTGGACAAAGTTATCATTACTTCTTTACTCTTGTACTCCATGCCCCTATTTATAAAACCTAAAATGCTACTGACCTTTTTATGGCTTTATTACACTTTCAGGGCCTTATTTATTTGAACCGCTACGTCTCTCTGTTTATCCACGCCCATCAGTATCTTTACATCGAGCGTACCTTCCCTTCCTTTGATTTTCCTCCCAAAATGTATTACCTCATACTGATCCACATTTAATTGCATCTGTCTGCCCACCTGCTACCCATGTCTTCCTGAATGTTTTGTTACAGTTTTTCTCACTGCCAAATGTCCTACTTTTGTGTCATCGGTACATTTTGTTATTGTGCTCCCTGCATCTTAAGTACAAATCATACATATACTGTGAACAAAAGTGCACCCAGCACTGACCACTGGGAGGTACACACACACACACACACACACACACTATGGGCTCAATTTTAGGGGGAAATTGCGGGTACGTTGGGGCAGGGGGGCTCCGAAAATCAAAGCTGGTGGGATGACAGTTAAAGAGCCAAATGAACCTCATTGAGGTACTAAGGGCACTTTACCTGTGACAGATTAAGTGATTGTAATGATTTTTAAACTTACCTGGGCAGCTTGCTCACCGCTTCTGATTCACGCCTGGTGAAACCAGGCGTGAAGGGCCAGATCAGGGAAAAAGAAACAAAACAAATTAAATAAAAAACCATAGAAGGAAATTAAAACACAAAATGAACCTACCTTCGCACCCTGCTCCGATGTCCGATGTCTCTGATCTCCCCCTCTTCATCCCCCATCCAATGTTCTCCCGATGTCCCCCTCTTCACCCCCCGATGCCCCCCACATCAACCCCCGATGTCCTCCCGATGTCCCCCTCTTCACCCCCGATCTTCCCCTTTTCCCCCCGATCTTCCCCTTTTCCGCCTGATCTTCCCCTCTCCCCGCCCTGATCTTCCCCTCTCCCCACCCTGATCTTCCCCTCTCCCCCCCGATCTTCCCCTCTCCCCCCCGATCTTCCCCTCTCCCCCCCGATCTTCCCCTCTCCCCACCCCAATGTCCCCCTCTTCATCCCGATCTTCCCCCTCCCCCGCCTCGATCTTCCCTTCTCCCCCGCCCCGATCATCCATTCCAGCGCAAGATGACGTCTCGCTCGCTCTCTCTTTTTTTCTCTCCCCCACCCCTCGCGTTGCAGCTCCCAACGGCAGCCAGCCTGTCAACCCGCCACCATTGCAAAATCGACCCCTATATATGTGTGTAGCATTTATTTGCTTTTATTTTATTGATACTTTCTTCTCAAACAAAAATAATGTTGAAACAGATATTGGGGTAGAAATTGGTATGTATTACGCCATTTTTCAAGTGTAATTCGCGCAAGGTATACGAATTTAGCAGTGGGGCGACGTGTGCCCAAACTGTGGAGGCGTTGGTCCCACTGATAAACTCGTGGGGCCCATTTTCTAAAACAGGCTTTAGGCCCGCTGAAAATGTAAATTAGGGGCTTAATGCTTGTTAAAAGACACCATTTGTAAACTCGATGGGCCGACCCTGCTCAGGATTCTTCAGCGACCCTCACGACCATTAACGAGATTTAAGTTATTTTTTTAAATGTCAATAAATAACCCCTTCCTGGGGAACCAGAAGTGCCTCCACTGGCACTAGGGCAGTCCTGAACACTGTTGCCAGTCCCTGCTTGCGTTTCCCCTTTGCCCGATTGTCTCTCCCCCCTCACAGGGCCAACCTAAGGGGTGCTGTTGGGGTCGCAGCAGCCCAAATCGGTGTCCTATTCAACTGGGGATGTGCATCAGGCGTCTGTAGCTCGGCATTCTAATTTAAACGAGGCCCGAGGCCAAATTTCGATCAGACTTCGGGCCAACCTGTTCCGGCACAGAGGTCATTCCTTGCTCCCAGCTCGCCCAGCCTGGCGCTTTGCAATTTCCACCCTACTATGTTAGCATAAAGCTATTGTTGCACTGGATGGCTCGGCCAACATAATATTTTGAAAAATGTATTCATTAGAAGTGCTCTCAGTGGGTAAATGCACTGTGTGATATGGAGTTATTTCGATCAAGAAGGTTTGCATGTCTGATCCCAGGTCTGTGCTGAGGTAGCTGATAACAGCTGAGGCAGAGGTAGGGATCTTACGATTGGCTTCACTGCCCTCAGACTAGGAAGGAGGAAGATAAGCCAAGGCTCCCACGATCTAATCACTCTCCTGGGGATTCTCTACTGGGAAGTGCGTGCGTGTATACATCAGGTGAGGATAGGGTTGGGTTGTGATTCCCCTCGCCGGTGGAATAACGCTACCAGTGTCCCTGGTGACCAAGTGTGCAGGAAGTGTGTCCAGCTGCAGCTATTGGCTAACCACATTTCAGAGCTGGAGCTGGAGCTGTGGGTGGATTCGCTGTGGAGCATCTGTGATGCTGAGACTATCGTGGATAACACGTTCAGTGAGGTGGTCACACCGCAGGTAAAGATTACGCAGGCAGAAAGGAAATGGGTGACCGCCAGGCAGAGTAAAAGGACTAGGCAGGTAGAGCAGGAGTCCCCTGGGGCCATCTCCCTCTCAAACAGATATTTTGCTTTGGATACTGTTGGAGGAGATGGCTTATCAGGGGAAAGCAGCAAGAGCCAAGTTCGTGGCACCACGGGTAGCTCTGCTGCACAGGAGGGGAGGAAGAAGAGTGGCAGGGCTATAGTGATAGGGGATTCAATTGTAAGGGGAACAGATAGGCGTTTCTGTGGCCGCAAATGTGACTCCAGGATTGTATGTTGCCTCCCTGGTGCTGGGGTCAAGGATGTTGCGGAGCAGCTGCAAGACATTCTGGAGGGGGAGGGTGAAAAGCCAGTAGTCGTGGTCCACATCGGTACCAACGACATAGGTAAAAAATGGGATGAGGTCCTGCAAGGTGAATTTAAGGAGTTAGGCGATAAATTAAAAAGCAGGACTTCAAAGGTAGTGATCTCAGGATTACTACCAGTGCCATGTGCTAGTGAGTAGAGGAACAGGAGAATAGACCGGATGAATGCCTGGCTGCAGGGATGGTGTAGGAGGGAGGGATTTAGATTCCTGGGACATTGGGACCGGTTCTGGGGAAGGTGAGACCTGTACAAGCGGAACGGGTTACACCCGAGCAGGATCGGGACCAATGTCCTCGCGGGAGTGTTTGCTAGTGCTGTTGGGGAAGATTTAAACTAGAGTGGCAGGAGGATGGGAACCTGAGCGGGGAGTCAGAAGGGAGTAAAGTTGAGAGCAGCAAGAGAGGGGAAGACCCAGGGGAAATTTACAATACAAATAGTACAAACAGTTGTTCATGAACAAGTGAAAGTGAAAAGCGTAGAGCAGCAGAAAGTGTACTTTAGACACGACAGATAAAGTGAAAACTAGAAGGCGTAAGGCGATTAACCCAGCATCAAAGCTGAAGGTCAGGCTAGGGTGTGTGGCCCAACTAAGAGTTCCTACACCATCCCTGCAGCCAGGCATTCATCTGGTCTATTCTCCTGTTCCTTTACTCACTAGCACGTAGCACTGGTAGTAATCCTGAGATCACTACCTTTGAAGTCCTGCTTTTTAATTTATCTCCTAACTCCTTAAATTCACCTTGCAGGACCTCATCTCTTATGGGTTGAATTGAGAAATAGGAAAGGATCTAAGACTATAGTGGGAATTGTGTATAGGACCCCTGGCAGCAGCTCTGAAATGCTAGATTGTATAAATGCAGAGATTAGACAAGCGTGTAACAAAGTCATAGTGGTCTTAATGGGGGACTTTAACCTTCACATAGATTGGGAAAAGCAGACTAGCAACTGTCAGAAAGGTAGTGAATTTCTTGAGTGCGTTCGGGATAGTTTTCTACAGCAGTATGTCCGAGAGGCAACAAGGGGGCAAGCCATACTAGATTTAGTAATGAGTAATGAACCAGATTTAGTTAACGGCTTAACTGTACACGAACATCTATCCAATAGCGATCATAACATGTTCAATGTAGTGTTTGAAAGGGAAAAAAGTGAGTCAGCTGCTAAGATTCTAGACTTGGGTAAGGCCGACTTCAATGGGATAAGACAGAGACTGTCCACAGTAAACTGGGCAAATCTGTTAATGGGTAAAACGACTGATGATCAGTGGGAAATGTTTGAAGAAACATTTAACGTGATACAGAATCGGTTTATACCTCTGAGGGGCAAGAACTCTACTTGCCAAAAAAAACAGCCATGGACAACTAAAGAGATAAGGGACAGTATAAGATAAAAGGAAAGGGCATACAAAAAGGCAAAAAATGGCACAGATCCTGGCGAATGGGAAAGATACAAAGATCAACAAAGGGTCACAAAAGAGACAGTAAGAGCTACAAAAAGAGTGTATGAAAAGAAACTTGCAAGGGATATCAAAACCAACACAAAGAACTTTTATAGTTATATTAGGAAAAAGAGGGTGGTCAGGAGCAGTGTTGGCCCCTTAAAAACTGAAAGTGGGGATATTGTCATTGACAATGGGCAAATGGCGGACATGTTGAACAATTACTTTGCGTCAGTATTTATAGTAGAAAAAGAGGATAGCATGCCGGAAATCCCAAGAAAACTAATATTGAATCGGAGACAGGGGCTCGATAAAATTAATATAAGTAAAGCAACAGTAATGAAGAAAGTAATAGCACTAAAGAGTGACAAATCCCAAGGACCAGATGGTTTCCATCCCAGGGTTTTAAAGGAAGTAGGTGAGCACATTGCAGATGTCCTAACTATAATCTTTCAAAGTTCTCCAAATTCAGGAACTGTCCCTCTGGATTGGAAAATTGCACATTTCACTCCACTTTTTAAGAAAGGAGAGAGAGGGAAACCAGGGAATTATAGACCAGTTAGCCTAACATCTGTTGTGGGGAAAATGCTGGAGTCTATAACTAAGGATAGAGAGACTGAACACCTCGAGAATTTTCAGTTAATCAGAGAGAGCCAGCATGGATTTGTGAAAGGTAGGTCATGCCTGACAAACCTGATTGAATTTTTTGAAGAGATGACTAAAGTAGTGGACAGGGGAATGTCAATGGATGTTATTTATGTGGACTTCCAGAAGGCATTTGATAAGGTCCCACACATAAGTGACTGTTAGCTAAGATAGAAGCCCATGGAATCGAGGGAAAAGTAAGGACTTGGTTAGGAAGTTGGCTGAGCGAAAGGCGACAGAGAGTAGGGATAATGGGTAGGTACTCACATTGGCAGGATGTGACTAGTGGAGTCCCGCAGGGATGTGTCTTGCGGCCTCAATTATTCACAATATTAATTAACGACTTAGATGAAGGCATAGAAAGTCTCATATCTAAGTTTGCCGATGACACAAAGATTGGTGGCATTGTAAGCAGTGTGGACGAAAACATAAAATTACAAAGCGATATTGATAGATTAGGTGAATGGGCAAAACTGTGGCAAATGGAATTCAATGTAGACAAATGTGAGGTCATCCACTTTGGATCAAAAACAGGGTACTTTCTAAATGGTAAAAAGTTAAAAACAGTGGATGTCCAAAGGGACCTAGGGGTTCCGGTACATAGATCATTGAAGTGTCATGAACAGGTGCAGAAAATAATCAATAAGGCTAATGGAATGCTGGCCTTTATATCTGGAGGACTAGAGTACAAGGGGGCAGAAGTTATGCTGCAGCTATACAAAACCCTGGTTAGACCGCACCTGGAGTACCGTGAGCAGTTCTGGGCACCGCACCTTTGGAAGGACATATTGGCCTTGGAAGGAATGCAGCCTCGGTTTACTAGAATGATACACGGACTTCAAGGGTTAAGTTACGAGGAGAGATTACACAAATTGGGGTTGTATTCTCTGGAGTTTCGAAGGTTAAGGGGTAATCTGATCTAAGTTTATGAGATGTTAAGGAGAACGAATAGGGTGGATAGAGAGAAACTTTTTCCGCTGGTTGGGGATTCTAGGAGTAGGGGGCACAGTCTAAAAATTAGAGCCAGACCTTTCAGGAGCGAGATTAGGAAACATTTCTACACACAAAGGGTGGTAGAAGTTTGGAACTCTCTTCCGCAATCGGCAATTGATACTAGTTCAATTGCTAAATTTAAATGTGAGATAGATAGCTTTTTGGCAACCAAAGGTATTAAGGGATATGGGCCAAAGGCAGGTATATGGAGTTAGGTCACAGATCAGCCATGATCTTATCAAATGGCGGAGCATGCATGAGGGGCTGAATGGCCTACTCTTGTTCCTATGTTCCTGTTCCTATGTTCCTAATTGCCTAGGCTTACACATTAAAGATGGCCATTTGTGCAAGGTACCATAGACCTCCTGGCATCGATGGTGCTGCACAGCATTATGAAGAAAGGAAGGGAAAAAAATTGGAGATTAACTATTTTAAGCATATTGTCTTGTTTGATATCAAGCTAGTCCTATTACAGCTCTGCTTGATATCGCATTCGCTGTTTGTCTTGTAACTGAGTACATCATTCAGCCTAGTTTCCATGAATACAGAACATTGCTACCTTTTAAGTCAGGAAGCTTTTTTCAAAAGACATTGGAAAATCGGTATTTTATCATGCATTGTAGCTTTATGCGAGGTTTAGAAGGACAAATTAATGATTATGAGCTGAAATAAAAGTTTAAAGCAGAATCTATATGACAGAGATTCTGTGCTAAAACTGTTTACGTGAGCTTTTCATGCTACTATGCTTCTATAGCATCCATGCAACACAGACAATCGTTACAAGACGAACTGTATGTGCTCAGAACATCCAACTTGTCTCATGTTAAAAAATGCTGCAATTTCCAAAAATTTAATTTTTTTTAATTCTGGAGATTTTCTGCACAATTACAGAGGGAGTGGGATTGATGGGAGCTGAAGCAAATCTTCACATACGCTACATAAATGCAAGTGCTGTCAACCTTACATCCAATGGCCTGGAATTCCATCACACCCAAAAATGGGCCCGCAGGGGTTGGGACCACATGAATTGCACGCACCTGTTCATGTGGTCCCAGGCGGCATGTTAAATTCGTGCTGGGACCTCACTAAAATGATTCAAGTGTGCAGACACCGCCACCCTCGCTATTCATTGGATGCATGCCTGATTTCGCCGAGTGAGGGGAGGGGGGGCGGAGAGGGGGCTAGAAATCGGGTGTCTCTGATGCTCAGTCTGTTCTCGTGCAGAGCCACAGGAGTGCTGAGGACCAGTCCCAGGACAGTGGCCGTGGCTCCATGGGAGAGGAACCTGCTGTCCAATCAGCATGAAAGCATGACTGCACCCCTGGACCCCCACTCCTCCAGTACCCTTGTTAGTGTCACACAGCCAGCTAGGTCAGACTGCCCTGGCCCATGCCGATATGCTGCAGTTTGCAGCCAGGCCCCCAAGTCCCAGAGCTGCTCACAGTTGCCCACCACAGCCATCTGAAATGTCCTCAATGGAAGCTCAGCAGCCTTCCACATCCCAAGCTGTAGCCACTGGGGAAACACTTTGTAGGAATACTAGGATAGGTAAACAAGCACACAAGACAGGCACTCAGGGGTTGCTCAATGGTGATTCTTAATTATTGCTGTTAACTGTTAGATACAGATGGAATTGAGTTGTATGATAAATTTGTTCTGGATTTGGTATTGGTGTAAGAACATAAGAAATAGGAGCAGGAGTAGGCCATATGGCCCCTCGAGCCTGCACCGTCGTTCAATCAGATCATGGCTGACCTCAACTCCATTTTCCTGCCCTATATCCATATCCCTTGATTCCCCTAGAGTCCAAAAATCTATCTATCTCAGCCTTGAATATACTCAATGACTCAGCATCCACAGCTCTCTGGAGTACAGAATTTCAAAGACTCACAAACCTCTGAGTGAAGAAATTCCTCCTCATCTCAGTCTTAAATGGCCAACCCCTTATCCTGAGACTATGCCCTCTAGTTCGAGACTCTCCAGCCAAGGGAAACAATCTCTCAGCATCTACCCTGTCAAGCCCCCTCAAAATCTTATTGTTTCAATGAGATCACCTCTCATTCTTCTAAACTCCAGAATATAGGCCCATTCTGCTCAACCTCTCCTCATAGGACAACCCTCTCATCCCAGGAATTAATCTAGTGAACCTTCGATGCACCGTCTCTAAGGCAAGTATATCATTCCTTAGATAAGGCAGTACTCCAGGTGAGGTCTCACCAAAGCCCTGTACAACTGTAGTAGGACTTCCTTACTCTTGTACTCCAACCCCCTTGCAATAAAGGCCAACAGGCCATTTGCTTTCCTAATTGCTTGCTGTATCTGCATGCTAATTTTGTGTGTTTCTTGTACAAGGGCATCCAAGTCTCTCTGGACACCAACATATAATAGTTTCTCACCATTTAAAAAGTTTTCTGTCTTTCTATTCCTCCTGCCAAAGTGAATAACCTCACATTTCCCCACATTATACTCCATCTGCCACCTTCTTGCCCACTCAATAAATCTGTCCATATCCCTTTGCAGACTCTTTGTGTCCTCCTCACAGCTTACTTTACCACCTGGCTTTGTATCGTCAGCAAACTTGGATACATTACACTCGGTCCCTTCATCTAAGTCATTAATATAGATTGTAAATAGCTGAGGCCAAAGCACCAATCCTTGCGGCACCCCATTAGTTACAGCCTGCCAACCTGAAAATGACCCCTTTGTCCCTATTCTCTGTTTTCTGACCGTTAACCAATCCTCTATCCATGCTAATATGTTACCCCAACCCTCTGTGCCCTTATCTTGCGTAACAACCTTTTATGTGGCACCTTATCGAATGCCTTTTGATAATCAAAATGTACTACATCCACTGGTTCCCCTTTATCTACCCTGCTGGTTACATCCTCAAAAATACATTTGTCAAACACGATTTTCCTTTCATAAAACCATGTTGACTCTGCCTAATCATATTATGATTTTCTAAGTGCCCTGTCACCACTTTGTTAATAATGGATTCCAGCATTTTCCCGACGACTGATGTCAGGCTAACTGGCCTGTAGTTCCCTGTTTTCTCTCTCCCTCCTTTCTTGAATAGTGGGGTTACATTTGCTTCCTTCCAATCCGCTGGGACCGTTCCAGAATCTAGGGAATTTTGGAAGATCATAACCAATGTATCCATTATCTCTGCAGCCACCTCTTTTAGAACCCTTGGATGTAGGCCATCAGGTCCAGGGGATTTATTGGCTTTTAGTCCCATTAGTTTCTCTGGTACTTCTTCTCGACTGATATTAATTACTTTATATTTGTACATTTATATTTGTCGTGAAGTGACAGCAAGACTCAGAAGGCTGGACTGAAGGAAGACAATGGGATGGTGGTGATAAGGTTTGTGGGATTGTTGGCGTACTGGGGATGGGAAGGATGGTTCACATGAAGCTTCATTGATCTATGAGAGCTCTGGCAGCTAAAGGCACTGGTGGTCGACGTCGTTCCTGCTCTTCCTCCTCCTCATGCTGCTCCTCCTCCTGCTTCTGCTGCACTTCTTGCTTCTTCGGTGGTGATAGGGCTGGTCCCTGATGAAGGCAAAGTTATGTAGCAGATAACCACAAATCTGGATACGCGCTCAGTGCTGTACTGCAAAGCTCCTCAAACTGTCCAGGCAGCGGAAACATTGCATGAGCATGCCAATTGTCTGCTCGATAACGTTTCTGGTGGGAGTAAGGCTCTCGTTGTAGGTCAGCTCTGCAGCTGTGCCAGGGTTCCTGATAGGAGTCATAAGCCAAGTGTGAAAGGGATAACCCTTGTCACCCAGTAGCCAGCCTGTAACCTGATGGCTTGGTTGGAACAAAGGCGACACAGAGGACTGACGATGGATTAATGAACCATGACTGCTGCTAGGAAACCGGGCACAGACTTGCATGATGTGTTGCCTGTGGTTGCAAACCAGCTGGACGTTGAGGGAGTAGAATCACTTTCTATTGACAAAGATGCCAGGCTGGTGATTGGGAGCATGCAAGACAACATGAGTGCAGTCTATAGTACCATAGAACCTGGGGAAGCCTGCCATGCACTCGAAGCCTAGTGCTCTATCATCCCTCTTTACTCTGTCCATAGGGAAAGGGATGGAGTTATTCCTCCCGATGTAGAAAGCCTCAGTGATCCTGTTACAATGGTGAACTGCGAACTGCGAGATGTTGCTGATGTCACCTGCTACAGCCTCAAAGGAGCCTGTGGCATGAAAGTTCTGGGTGACGGTGACCTTAACAGCCACAGGCAGTGCTGTCCATGCCCTGGTACAAGGCTCGAGTTGTGGCTGCAGCAAGTGATGTAGGTCAATGACAGCCTCCTTTGTGAAGAGGAGGTGTCGGAGACATCGCTCCTCCGAGAAGTTCATGTAGGAGACGTGTTCCCTGAAGACCCGCTGTGGGTATGGCCTTCTATACAGTACCCTCGTCCTCCTTCTGCGAGCTGCTCCTGCTCTTTGCTGTCTTCCTTGCTGCTCCCCCTCCTCCTCCGGCCCCAAAGGCAGCCCTATCAGGCCATGCAAGACTACAGTACAACTGTTTAGAAGGCAGCCAAAAACAGTGCAATGCCAGCAAAATCTTCTTCTCGGCAGTCAGAATGAAGTTTTCAGTCAGAAAACAGGCCAAAAAATGCACAGCAGTTAACTAGCAGCCTCAAATGACAAACCAGCAACTAACCTGTCTGTAGTGGATGAGCCCTTTAAATAGCGCTGCTGAAGGGTCCTTCCTGCCTGTTAGTGCCACGAGTTGCTGGGCGAGTTTATTACATGGCGAATCCGGCACTGGGGCAGATCAATATTATTGCAGCTCTGGCCTTGCTACTGTTCCTTTCTGATAGGAATCTACTTTCTTCCCCTATCCCTTTAAACAGTATTATAATTTTGTTTACATTTTCTTCAGTTTTTTTATTTCACATTGGAACTGAATTCATAGCCCCAAAGTGGACTCTACAAAATCCTTGCAAAACTGTATTGTTACTTTTCACCTTAGCCTTTTTACAATGTTAAATGTAACTACACTATTGTTCTTTAGCCACATCTAAGTTAAAAAAATCAGTTGTGGCGAAATGCTGAACAGTCAAGCCCTGAAATTGCAGGTCTCCGCTTCGAGAAGAAAATTGGGAGGGCTGCAAACTGGGCACACTGACCTCTACACCAATTCTCCAATCTGTGCTCGTCAAGTAAGACTCCATACTGGGAACAGAGTTTCACAATTTCAGGGATTATAACTTATGAAACATCCACTCCAGCACCTGTTTCACATTAAAAAGCAATCACTTGTTACCGCAACAGAATTGCTTGTTACATTTCTGCCTTTCTGTTATCCCTGGTCTGTCCATCTCACCTTCAGGATACTGAAAATGATTATCACATCACAATTTTCCTGCAGACTCTCTTAGTCACGTAAACAGCTTTTAGGCTCCTGAACAAGGGCAGCTCACAATAACATTGTGCAGATGGTTAATTGCTTAGGTTACTACAGCTGATCTTTCAGAATAAAGGTTAGCCTTGTTGTGTTCCGAGGCTTGAAGCTAGCCATATAATGGGGAGCATAGAAAATCATAATACGATTAGGCAGAGTCAACATTGTTTTATGAAAGGGGAATCGTGTTTAACAAATCTATTAGAGTTCTTTGAGGATGTAACTAGCAGGGTAGATAAAGGGGAACCAGTGGATATAGTATATTTGAATTTCCAAAAGACATTCAATAAGGTGCCACATAAAAGGCTGTTACGCAAGATAGGGCTCATGAGGTTGGGGGTAATATATTAGCATGGATAGAGGGTTGGTTAACGGACAGAAAACAGAGAATAGGGATAAACGAGTCATTTTCAGTTTGGCAGGCTGTATCTAGTAGGGTGCTGCAAGGATCAGTGCTTGGGCCTCAGCCATTTATATTATATATCAATGACCTAGTTGAAGGGACCGAGTGTAATGTATCCAATTTTGCTGATGATACAAAGCTAGGTGGGAAAGTAAGCTGTGAGAAGGACACAAAGAGTCTGCAAAGGGATAGAGACCGGTTAAGTGAGTGGGCAAGAAGGTGGTAGATGGGGTATAATGTGTATGAGGAGAGATTGGGTCGACTAGGCCTGCAATCACTAGATCATTGAAACGTATAAAATTCTGACAGGGCTAGACAGACTGGATGCAGGGAGGATGCTTCCCCTGGCTGGGGGGTCTAAAACAAGGGGTCACAGTCTCAGGATATGGGGTAGGACTGAGATGAGGAGAAATCTCTTCACTCAGAGGGTGGTGAACCTGTGGAATTCTCTACCACAGAAAGATATGGAAGCTGAGTCAATGAATATATTTAAGGAGGAGATTTATAGACACAGAAGGCATCAAGGGGTATGGGGAGAAAGCGGGAATGTGGTATTGAGATCGAGGATAGAAAATAATCAATAAGGCTAATAGAATGCTGGCCTTTATATCTAGAGGACTCGAGTACAAGGGGGCAGAAGTTATGCTGTAGCTATACAAAACCCTGGTTAGACCTCACCTGGAGTACTGTGAGCAGTTCTGGGCACCGCACCTTCGGAAGGACATATTGGCCTTGGAGGGAGTGCAGCGTAGGTTTACTAGAATGATACCCGGACTTCAAGGGTTAAGTTACGAGGAGAGATTACACAAATTGGGGTTGTATTCTCTGGAGTTTCGAAGGTTAAGGGGTGATCTGATCGAAGTTTATAAGATATTAAGGGGAACGGATAGGGTGGGTAGAGAGAAACTATTTCCGCTGGTTGGGAATTCTCGGAGTGGGGGACACAGTCTAAAAATTAGAGCCAGACCTTTCAGGAGCAAGATTAGAAAATATTTCTACACACGAAGGGTGATAGAAGTTTGGAACTCTCTTCTGCAAACGCCAATTGATACTAGCTCAATTGCTAAATTTAAATCTGAGATAGATAGCTTTTTGGCAACCAAAGGTATTAAGGGATATAGGCCAAAGGCAGGTATATGGAGTTAGATCACAGATCAGCCAGGATCTTATCAAATGGCAGAGCAGGCACGAGGGGCTGAATGGCTTACTCCTGTTCCTATGTCCCTATTATTGAATGATATTGAATGGCACAGCAGGCTCGAAGGGCCGAATGGCCTACTCCTGCTCCTATTTTCTATGTTTCTATGTGGGGAAATGTGAGGTTATTCACTTTGGTAGGAAGAATAGAAAAGCAGAATATTTTTTAAATGGTGAGAAACATGAAATGTTGGTGTTCAGAGAGATCTGGATGTCCTCGTACAAGAAACACAGGAAGTTATCATGCAGGTACTGCAAGCATTTAGGAAGGCAAATGGAATGTTGGTCTTTATTGCAAGGGGGTTGGAGTACAAGAGTAAGGAAGTCTTACTACAATTGTACAAGGCTTTGGTGAGACCACACCTGGAGTACTGTGCACAGTTTTGGTCTCCATATCTGAGGAAGGATATACTTGCCTTAGAGCCAGTCCAACGAAGATTCACTAGATTGATTCCTGGGATGAGAGGGTTGTCCTATGATGAGAGATTGAGTAAAATGGGCCTATACTCTCTGGAGTTTAGAAGAATGAGAGGTGATCTCAGTGAAACATATAAGATTCAGAGGGGACTTGACAGGGTCAATGCTGAGAGATTGTTTCCCCTGGCTAGAGAGTCTAGAAACAGGGGCACAGTCTCAAAATAAGGGGTCGGCCATTTAAGACTAAGAGGAGGAATTTCTTCACTCAGAGGGCTGTGAATCTTTGTAATTCTCGACCACAAAGGGTTGTGGATGCTGAGTCGTTGAGGCTGAGATAGATAGATTTTTGGACTCTAGGGGAATCAAGGGATATGGGGAAA
Source organism: Heptranchias perlo (assembly GCF_035084215.1). Taxonomy (NCBI): domain Eukaryota; kingdom Metazoa; phylum Chordata; class Chondrichthyes; order Hexanchiformes; family Hexanchidae; genus Heptranchias; species Heptranchias perlo. The sequence continues at coordinate 41,063,449 of NC_090329.1, read as the reverse complement.
GGGCAGGAAAGTGGAGTTGAGGTCGAAGATCAGCCATGATCTTAATGAATGGCAGAGCAGCTCAAGGGGCTGTATGGCCTACTCCTGCTCCTGTTTCTTATGTTCTTATGTTCTTATTAGCATATCGATAAGCGTCCTCCCCCCTCCTCCAACGATGCAAAAATGGTTACAAACGCAAAGACTATGGAGAGCCATTGTATGTCCAAATTTATCCGAATGATTGTACTTTTTTAGTTACCCAAACGAAATGACCGCAAAAAGAAAATCAAACAAAACTGGGGGTCATGGATGAACATGAAATGGGCCCACAGAAATCAGTAATTGCTTATTCATTACATCGAGAACCAAATGGTGCGACAAAGCAAAATCACTGCAAGTGCTCCTCAAAAACTGTGAATATATACTCATTATTGATATTTAATAAAATTATGCAATTGTTAAAAATTGTATATTTTTTATGTTTTAACTTTTCCCCATATCAGTAAATAGCTTCTGTTTCAATCAAATGAAATATTCCTTTGGAACAAGTAAAAACAGAAATTGCTAGAGGGCTCCTAATTCAGAACACAAGAGGAAACGATTGTATCACTCCACTTTCAATGATATTTTTTTCAAATTGATGCCAGTTGCTGGTTCAAAATTTTAACTCACAGTACAGCAACCATTTTTTCCTGGCTTTCTGGCTAGGTGCGAGAATAAGGGTAGACAGACCTTATCCTCTTACGCTCTACTCCTGGCTGCGCCACAATGTTTCCATCCCCCAGTGATGGCGGAATTGATTTTTATTTTTGCTCCTTTCTCAGCATGCTCACGAAACCCATAAGTAAGCCGACTTCTAAAATGGTCAAAGTGCTTCTGGCCTTTGACTGGAGAGGGGCTGGAGTCATACCCACGTTTTAGCGCTGCTTTTTCCCATTTCCAAACGTATTTTCAACGTGGATGACATGTTTCTGGAAATACTGCTACAGGGTATGAGCACTGAGAGTGCTCCTCAATAACAGTCTCACAAATGCTTGTGTTCAAAGTAAGGTAAGTCAAGATTTTCTCTTCCCAGCGAAAATGTTGGGCTATAAATTGGGCCACATAGCGTCCATTTTGTAGGCACTATGCGGCCTCCTAAGGACCCAAAATGGCGTCCGGGATGCGGGCACACACTTCGAGTGTGACCTGCACCAGATGCCACCTCGATAAAGGTGTTTGCGCACGCGCAGATAACGAACGCCGGCTGCATGTAAAGTAGGGAGAATATGCGGTAGATCAGTGTGCAACACTGATTTAAAGGGACAGGTGCGATTTTGGAACTCAACGCACCAGCCAACGCATTGTCTTAACCATGCACAGCTGAACAGATCGTAAACAGCCTGGAGGACCCACCACCAGTGCTATTTAAAGGGATCATGGAGGAGTTACAGCTTCGTGGCTGGATTATTGCTTCTGGCTGCTGATGCATTTACATCTGTTTTTGGAGGTCTCGTATACTTGAATACTAGGACTAGAGGACATAGCCTAAAAATTAGAGCCAGGACTTACAGGAGTGAAGTTAGAAAACGCTTCTACACGCAAAGAGTGGTAGAAGTTTGGAACGCTCTTCTGCAAATGGCAGTTGATGCTCGCTCAATTGTTAATTTTAAATCTGAGATTGATAGATTTCTGAGAACCAAGGGTATTAAGGGATATGGGGCTACGGCGGGTATATGGAGTTAGGTCACAGATCAACCACGATCTCAATGAATGGCGGAACAGGCTCGAGGGGCTAAATGGCCGACTCCTGTTCCTATCTTCCTATAATAAATTTTCAACACTCTACAAGGATTGGGCTGGCTAGCTGACAGGCAACAGCAAGAGCACTGGCAGAGGTGGGACAGGAATGCTGTCATCCTGAGAAAGGACAGCAGGTTCATGTTCCATGGAGTCACTGTCACTTGCTGCCTCCTGTTATGTTGTGCCACCTTCTCCTACAAGAAAGCACGACGTGTGTTGGTGAGTGTCCTGCAAGATGTTTGAATAGCTGCCAGTGTGTGTGGCCTGTGAGTTGTGGGTGGGCGGCTTGCAACAGTGGTAATGTGTGAGGGTGAGAGGAAGCATCTGATTGGCAGAGTTGAGTACTGATTGAAAGAGTTTGTTGGTTTGTGGGTGATGGGGGTGTAGTGCGTGGAGCAGTGGATGCAGCTAGTGGTTCAGTTGGTAGGAGATGCCACTTGACAGCTGACCTCATTCACCTTGACCGCTCGTGTCAAAGCATTGAACTTCTTCCTGCACTACGTCCATGCTCATGGTGCTGTGCGCCTGACATTGACTTTGTCCCCAACTGCCTCGGGAGCGTATGCCTGGAGGGCCTCTGCATTCCGCCCCCCCCTCGCCCCCCTGCGGATATAGGATGCCTTTCGTTCTGTTCACCTCTTGCACCGATGCCTCGAGTGCTTCATTCGAGAACCTTGGTGCATGCTCTCTCACAGGCCTGGTGCAAACTCAGATCAGCAGATTGACGAGGTCTGGCACGCAGATTGGAGGATGTGGGATTTAGTAGTGCGCAACCTTTATTTAACGTTTTAACATAACTCAACAGTTTGTAAACATAGGGAGCTGAATCTGTGTTTTATGTGTGTGATGTCTGATCTCCGTTCAGACTCCATGCGGACCCATATCTTATATTTTTTTAATAAGAGGTGCAGACTGCCTTTAAGTGGTACTAGCTACTCACGATGTTGGGGCCTCCCTGCTGGTGAGCAGCCACTCAACAGCGCAGCTAGGTCTGGATGCTCATAGCAATCAGCTAATTCACCAGGCAGCATGAATTTTATGTGCTGCCTGCATCTCAACAACGGGGTGCGGGTTAATCGCGGGTTAACTGCCACCCACGCCCGTTTTCGGGGGTTATCCAATATAACCCCCCCTTGTTTTGTTACTGTGCCGTGCACCATCTGGTGGGCCACTTGTGAGCTGACTTAACTTAATTCCAGCCGTGAATAAATGATTACACTAAAAAGTAAAACTGAAGAAAATAAAGAACTTGTGTATTCCTAATACAAGTTCCCCTGAGCTACAGTCTGCTATTTTATATTTTTTAGTTTCTCAATGGACACGAATTTAAGTTGACAGCTTATAATTTGAAGATGTGGGCCCCGATTTTAACTATGGGCCAGTTTTCAGCAGGTAAATAGCGGTGAGTTAGAAAATCACCCAGGCATAGTTTAACCCCTGGGTCTCATTTAAATCCCGCCAGCCAACTTCCCACCTGTTCCGGGTGGAAAATCGGTGGGAAAATTGAGTGGCCCGGAGACCACCCACCAACAACAGGTAAGTGGCAGGATCAGCTGCCGGGACATCCTGTGGGAGTCCTGTGATTGGGGCGGGGGTGAGTTCAAAGGAGAGGAGATCCAAGCTTTCCTTGTGCGGTGTGGAGGAGCACTCCTGTCCCTCTTGGCCCCACAAGGAAAGTTTTAAATAAATGCGAAATTACCTTTTTCGGCACGTTTTGGCCCCAATCCTCTTCACCACTTTACACTCAGCCCGCCTGGTTAAAATTGTAATCAGATCCCAATGACACATCACCGGGAACCCGACACGCGTATGTTAAAAAGGACCCTGCTGGCTTTGTGAGTAACCTGGGTGATTTTAACTTCCCGCCTAGCAGGTAGGGTTAAAATCGCCCTCTTGGATACTTTTAAATATCTGGGAAGTGAAATACAATTACATGGAGAGATATGTAGCAGGGTTGCTGCCTTCTTCAAGAGCCCCGCCAAAAAATGGTGTTCTGAAGGACGGATGGTGAACACAAAAATAGGTTTTCTCATTTCATGGTTTTTTATACAGATCGTTGTAAAAAATCAATGATGCAAACCAATTTTTTGCATCAGATCGCTATTATAGCAAAATATTTGCATGCTAATTACTTATTGCATTTCAAAGGCTACAAGAGCAATAAGGTCCTCATGTTTTACCTTTCCCAGGAAGGCTACGAAAGAGATCGTTACGATAAAGAATAATCTTACCCAATAGAGCATTTCGGCCATTATCGTCTGGTAAAAATCGTTTATCCACAGCACAGACTAAAAGGTGCTCAGGAAGGTTAGGAGACTTGGCACCGATTAGCAAGAATCCTGATAGCACCTCAATCTGCTCGTTTGACAGAGAAACAAGTCGTAAATCCTTTCCTGCCTGACAGAAGCCTAAAAAAAATAAGAATTCATAAGTATCAGACTAAAACGAGTTCATTTCTTTAAGGCATGGAGGAAAGAAAAGGTTCACTTGCAAGTAGCAGAACTGTAGGTTCCTAAATTTTAACATTTATAAACAGACTGGGTCACATGGGCAGAAAAACCATACAGTGAGTGAAGTCAATTTCTAAAAACTGTACTTGTTTGAAAATTAAAGTTAATCTTTAAATAATGAGTATAAGTGCAAAACTACCGATAGAAAAACTAGTTTGTGTCTTTAGGGAAATTATGTAAATATATCTTGTCTTATATTTAATAATGTGTTATGCATCAATAAGTTTTACCATTAATGAAAAAAAACCGTTATATTTTTTAATCAGAGTTATTCTAGTCCAGGTTCTTAACCCTTTCTGTACCGTGGACACATTATCTTCCTCAGTGCAAGCCGGTTGCTGTCACGATGACCATTCATCCAGCAATAACTCATCAGTGTTTGACATTGAAAAATCATGGTAAAAGTTGACCTGATCATGTCTGTGATGCATCCAGGTCAACCTTTGGAACTGCAGGCCTCAACCTGAACATTTAAATCAACAACAGGAGTAGGTTTTCAACCAGCTATTGCTTAATTGATTCCAGAAGGAAAGGAAAACAGGTAGGTAAATGCATTTAAAGTTACTGTACAAAAAAAAATAATAGAAATGCTGAACTTGTTTATATTAAATGGGGTGAAAAGTAGATAAAAGCACGGCATCAAAGCTAGCGCACTTTCCTGCTGGGAAGGGAGAGAAAAATCCAATGGTAAGTGTCCATCGGGTCAATCTCATGTGCCTCCTAATAAGCTCGCTGAGGAGTAGGCCACCCCTTTCCTCTGCAGATGCAAGAGATATATAAAGGAATAGCAAGGAGAGAAAGTCAATTTGAAAAAGATGGTAACAGATACTAGTTCTTATTCGAAAAAAAGTTTAATATTGATTGTACTTAGTTACTTCCAGTTTAATTTCATACGAGCAATTTCTGTTAAATGGTTATTCTACTTTCTAAAAATATATTTATTTATCAGAAACATTATTTTATCTGGAAATGACAGTGAAAGAAGCATAAGCAGTGCTATTACTCTTTTGCCTCCCAGATAGCAGAAAGAAGTAAATGTTGGCCACTGTTGAGTGGAAATGTTCATATTCAAACTCCAGCTTAGAGGTAGTGAATCCCTGAGCCAGAGTAGTTCACGGCAGTATCTGGCAGTACAGAATTCTAATGGCTCTGCTGCCTACGATCAGCATGCAGAACCAAATAAGTGCAGACTGCCACAGGATGCTATAAGAACATAAGAACATAAGAAATAGGAGCAGGAGTAGGCCAATCGGCCCCTCGAGCCTGCTCCGCCATTCAATAAGATCATGGCTGATCTGATCCTAATCTCAAATCTAAATTCATGTCCAATTTCCTGCCCGCTCCCCGTAACCCCTAATTCCCTTTACTTCTAGGAAACTGTCTATTTCTGTTTTAAATTTATTTAATGATGTAGCTTCCACAGCTTCCTGGGGCAGCAAATTCCACAGACCTACTACCCTCTGAGTGAAGAAGTTTCTCCTCATCTCAGTTTTGAAAGAGCAGCCCCTTATTCTAAGATTATGCCCCCTAGTTCTAGTTTCACCCATCCTTGGGAACATCCTTACCGCATCCACCCGATCAAGCCCCTTCACAATCTTATATGTTTCAATAAGATCGCCTCTCATTCTTCTGAACTCCAATGAGTCGAGTCCCAATCTACTCAACCTCTCCTCATATGTCCGCCCCCTCATCCCCGGGATTAACCGAGTGAACCTTCTTTGTACTGCCTCGAGAGCAAGTATGTCTTTTCTTAAGTATGGAGACCAAAACTGTATGCAGTATTCCAGGTGCGGTCTCACCAATACCTTATATAACTGCAGCAATACCTCCCTGTTTTTATATTCTATCCCCCTAGCAATAAAAGCCAACATTCCGTTGGCCTTCTTGATCACCTGCTGCACCTGCAAACTAACCTTTTGATTTTCTTGCACTAGGACCCCCAGATCCCTTTGTACTGCAGTACTTTCCAGTTTCTCGCCATTAAGATAATAACTTGCTCTCTGATTTTTCCTGCCAAAGTGCATAACCTCACAATTGGCAGAGCCAAAACTAATTATTAATTGAGTCCCCATCCCCGTATTTCCCATTCCAAGGGCCCAGGGGCATACAATATGCTCGCCCGTGGGCAGAGTATTCTAACAAGAGACAAATTAGGGAAATACATCCTCTCACGTATTTCCTGCAATTTTGGGGTAATCTTAACTCCCAAGAATGGGTGAGTTGGGAGCGGGTAGGCAGTGAAAATTATAATAAATTGGAGCAGGACCGCTCCCCGGCATCAACGCGCCCAGAGGCGTTTGGATGCATGTGCACTTCTGACACCCGGAAGTCCTGCCGGCAGATATTTAAAGGGCCAATTTAGACATTTAAACCACTTAAGGTGATTAACTATTTGTGTATTGAGTTACACAAGCCATTTTAACTTCTCCTGAATGTGTCTCCCGTGGCCTCTGAAACACACCATGGAAACGGAGGTGAGTTGCAACCGACCCTCATTTGGACCTTTAAACCAATGATCGAAACGTGAATAAAAGATGAGTTTTTGCAGCAGGACAATCGGTTCTCTCAAACGTTTGGCTGGGAATTCTTTGTGTTTGGACTGAGATTTCTTTGTTCACACTGAGAATCCTTGTGCTCAGACTTATTTACCTACATTTTGGACCCTCTGAAACTGACAACATCAGAATGGGGGCGCAATGGATTTAGTCAACAGTACATCTGAGGAGGAGGCACATCACCATGTTCTGGAAGTTGCAGGTGCACAAGACAGAGGTTTGCCACAGGACCTGCAGAAGAGCAGAGAGAGGACCAACGGAGGGGCCGAGTTCGCAGGAGGCACTACGCACGAGAGAGGGTCTACAGGCAGAGGCTGAGCTTCCTGGGCCTCTCTGAGGAGCAGTACCTAAGCAGGCTCAGATTGAGTCAGCAGGTGGTCACAGATATCTGCACGCTACTTCATGCAGATCTGCTCCCGACTGGGCCTAGTGGCCACGCATTGCCTGTCGCAGTTAAAGTCACTACTGCCCTCAATTTCTTCGCCTCCGGATCCTTCCAGGGCACCACCCGTGAGGTGATGTCACCTCTCAGTCGTCCGCACATAAATGTATTCGACAGATGACGGGATGGCTTGTTTGCCAGGGCATCCGACTACGTCAACTTCCCCTGCGAGGACATCGGCCAGACTGAGAGGGAAGTGGGTTTCCATTCTCTGGTGGTGAGAATTATAACATTTAATGTGCATTTAACAAAAAACAAATATGAATGACAAACATGACATTCCGTCAGACATCCTTGTGCTACCCTTGGTGATTACAAAACCTTAGACTTCCTCATCCTAGCGCTTCAACGTGGTGCATCCCCTGTGGCTTCAGCAGAGGTAATGGCAGGTCGCTCAGATTCATGTCCTGACTGCTGAGATGCTTTTGGCCTACGACCTCTGTGTTTTGGAGCCCGTGAGGGCCCTGCCAAAGACTGCTCCACCTGCAACTGTGCAGGGGCAGATTTTGGCGTCGGTAGAGGAGGCAGCATTGCAAGTACTGGTTGGCGGGGGTGACAACGGGTGAGAGGTGGGAGCGCTTTGAGTCCCCACGTCCATGTCTCCTCTCGCCATCATCCCTCTCCCAGGCTGCGCAACACTCCCACCACTCTGCTGGACAGCAGGCTGGTGAGGAGATGTGGTGCTTTCTAAGGCTACGGATGAAGTTCCTGTCTGCCTGTTTAAGGCGGCAGACATGTTGGCATCCAGAGCCATTGTCAGGGCCTGAATGGACTTATTTGAGAGCCGTGCTTGAAGCTCAATGGAGGCTGCCATTCTCTCCATCAAAGACATTCCTGCACTTACCTGCGCCACCAATCCACTGGCGATGGAGTTGGACTCCTCCATCTCATCCGCTATTGTGGAGAGTGTGCGTGACACTTTTTCCATTACCTTGCAAAGATTCAGCTCTACCTCAATCATTCTCAATCTCAACAATATCCCCCGGGGTTCATCATCCGGGTCCAGCTGAGCAGAGCTTGGAGAGGAGTGCGCCCCCCCACTTATGGACTCTCCACAGCTGCCCCTGCCACCAGTGTCTGCTCGTGCACATTTGTGAGTGGCGAATCACCAAGTGATAACCCAACTATCTACCTAAAAGGACCCACCGAAGTGTGAGTATCTGCGCTGGTGCGTGGCTGGATGTGATGCGATGGTGCGCCCTCAGAGGAAACAAGCACCTCTGAGGAATCGCCTTCTTCCATGGCACCTGCCTCATCATCAATTCTTGAAGGTCCTGGAAGAGAACATAAAGTAATGTTAAAAAATCATCACAGAAGTTAGTTTGCAACAAGCATATTGAGGTGTGCGACAGGTCAATCATTAATAACATTATTTCATGATGTGTGTGAAGGATGTTAAAGTTCTGTCACCAGACGTTTGCAGGGTGCCAGTCTCGCCATCTCCGATTCGATTGTGCATTCCATTGTGCGGCTCAGATCCAATGCCTCCTCCTCCGCCAGGGCCGCTATTTGTGGTGGCCCCCGCCAGTCTTACTCCTCCCCCATGCCTTTTGTGCTCTGTTCTCCTGCAAGGCGGTAAGAACAGACGTGTGAGTGAGTGAAAGTGACATGTTCACCCGATGGATGCATTACTTTGGGTGAGGCTGACAATGAAGCAGTTGTATCAGAGGGTGACTATCAAACAGATTCATCACATTGTATCAGGATTAGCGTGAGTGGGAGTAGTGGGTTCACAAATGGGGAAGTGAGGAAGTGCACAGAAAGTGAAGGTAAGTTGATGATGAGACTTAAAGGGTCTCCAGGGAAAGGGTTCCGAAAAAATTATTAGAATTAAAAGCTGACAAGTCCCCAGGTCCTGACAGACTTCATCCTAGAGTTTTAAAAGAAGTGGCTGCAGAGACAGTAGATGAATTTGTATTAATTTTCCAAAATTCCCTAGATTCTGGAAGGGTCCCATCAGATTGGAAAATAGCGAATGTAACTCCTCTATTCAAGAAAGGAGGGAGGCAGAAAGCAGGAAACTACAGGCCAGTTAGCTTAACATCTGTCATAGGGAAAATGCTAGAATCTATTATTAAGGAGGTCATAGCAGGGCACTTAGAAAATCTCAATGCAATCAGGCAGAGTCAACACGGCTTTGTGAAAGAGAAATCGTGTTTGACTATTTTATTAAAGTTCTTTGAGGAAGTAACAAGTAACGTGGATAAAGGGGATCCTGTTGATGTGGTGTACTTGGATTTCCAGAAGGCTTTTGACAAGGTGCCACATCAAAGGCTAGTACACAAAATAAGAGCTCATGGTGTAGGGGGTAACATATTAGCATGATAAAGGATTGGTTAGCTAACAGGAAACAGAGAGTAGGCATAAATGGGTCATTTTCAGGTTGGCAAGATGTAACAAGTGGAGTGCCGCAGGGATCAGTGCTTGGGCCTCAACTATTTACAATCTATATCAATGACTTGGATGAAGGGACCGAATGTATGGTTGCTAAATTTGCTGATGACACAAAGGTAGGTAGGAAAGTAAGTTGTGAAGATGACATAAGGAGTCTGCAAAGGGATATAGATAGGTTAAGTGAGTGGGCAAAATTTTGGCAGATGGAGTATAATGTGGGAAAATGTGAACTTGTCCACTTTGGCAGGAAGAATAGAAAAGCAGTATGTTATTTAAATGGAGAGAGATTGCAGAACTCTGAGGTACAGAGGGATCTGGGTGTCCTAGTACATGAATCACAAAAAGTTAGTATGCAGGTACAGCATGTGATTAGGAAGGCAAATGGAATGTTGACATTTATGGCAAGGGGAATGGAATATAAAAGTAGAGATGTTTTGCTGCAGTTGTACAGGGTATTGGTGAGACCACATCTAAAATACTGTGTGCAGTTTTGGTCTCCTTATTTAAGAAAGGACATAATTGCTTTAGAGGCGGTTCAGAGAAGGTTCACTCGACTGATTCCTTGGATAAGGGGGTTATCTTATGAGGAAAGGTTGGACAAGTTGGGCCTGTGTACATGGGGTTTAGAAGAATGAGAGGTGATCTTATTGAACATATAAGATCCAGAGGGGACTAGAAGGGGTAGATGCTGAGGGGATGTTTCCCCTTGTGGGAGAGACTAGAACTAGGGGACACAGTTTAAAAAATAAAGGGTCTCCCATTTAAGACAGAGATGAGGAGAAATTTTTCTCCAGAGGGTCGTGAATCTGTGGAACTCCCCCAGAGAGTGGTGGAGGCAGGGTCATTGAATATTTTTAAGGCTGAGTTAGATAGATTCCTGATTAACAAGGAGTCAAAGGTTATAGTAGGTAGACAGGAAAGAAGGGTTGAGGTCACAATCAGATCAGCCAAGATCTTATCAAATGACAGAGCAGGCTCGAGGGGCCGAATGGTCTACATCTGCTCTTAATTCGTATGTTCGTTCGTTAAGTGGGTGTGAAGAGTGATGCGATGGAGTAGGCTTGGCAAGATAGAGTGAGGGGGGGTTGGGTATTGTATGCCACAGGATGGAGGTGAATCAGTAACTGTACTCACTTTTCCTGTCCTGATTAGGTCATTAAATCGCTTCCTGCACTGTACCCATGACTTTGCCACCGTGCTCCTGCTGCTCAGCTCCTCTGCCACCTTGAGCCAGGCCTTCTTGGTGGCAGAGGCAGGGCGCTTCCTCCAATCAGTATTTCCTTTCTGCTCCTGACACCAGTCAGTAGTATCTCAAAGGAGGTGTCGCTAAAACAAGGGGCTCGATTTTACAATGGTGGTGGGTTGGCAGCAGGGGGGGGTTGAAGGTGCACGTGGCAAATCCGCATGAACAAAACTTACCGTTACCGAGACGATCACATGTTGATTGCTGATGATTAACGTCCTCGCCACGTTTCGCGCCCGGCAGCCGGCCTGATTGGCAGGCTGGCTGCCGCCAGGAGCTGCAACGCGAGTGGGGGAGGCGGGGGGGGGGGCGAGAAAGAGAGATAGCGAGACATCATCCAGCGCTGGAATGGAAGACCGGGGCGGGGGTGAGGGTGAGATCGGAGGAAGATCGGAAGGACATCAGGGGGTGGGGTGAAGAGGGGACATCGCGGGGGGGGGGGGGGGAGGCGAAGAGGGGGACATCGGAGAGGGAGACATCGGACATCAGAGCAGGGTGCAAAGGTAGGTTCATTTAGTGTTTTCACTTCCGTCTACGTTTTTTATTTAGTTTCTTGTTCCCTGATCCGGCCCTTCAGGCCTGGTATCACCAGGCATGAATCAGAAGCGGTGGGCAAGCCGCCCAGGTTAAGTTCAAAATCTTTCTAAGTACTTAATCTGTCACAGATAAAGTGCCTTAAGTATCTCAATGAGGTACATTTGACTCTTTAACTGTCATCCCGCCGGCTTCAATTGCCAGCGCGACTTCCGTTTTCTGGGCCGCCCGAGAGCACACGGGTGTGTCCCTGGGAAACTCAGAAGTCGGTGGGTTGGAGCCGGCTTCCAAACTGGAACGGGATTGCCTTGAGTTTCGGAGCCCCCCCGCCCCCAACGCACCCACAATTGCCTCCTAAAATCACCCCCAAGGTGCTGCTTTCGACCTATGACGCTGCATTTTTGAAGTTTCCTCCTTTCTCCTTCAAAATCCATGGTTGCAATGGCCCTTTAAATACTCTAGTTCCCCGCACCTCATTCGGGTGTACAGTACGCCCGCTGTGCAGCTTGGAGACGAGAAAACCAGAAGTAACATTAAGAACCTTCAACTTGGTCACAATCGCTCAAGTCGTCACGCAGAAAAGTTTTCCTTGTTTCCCATGCGACTACTCACCCATCCGGTGACCTCCCGCCGCCATGTTAGAATCATGCCCCTTGTATCTTTACGACGTTGGATTGAAGGAATACCTTACTACCAGGCATCCAGTGTTATAATGGCAGCAGAACGGGCCCAGAATTTTAGTTTCCTGCCAGGACCTGGGCAATCACACACAGGGCAATAGATTGCACAGGCCAAAGAGGAGACCAGAACAATTTTTAAAATATTTGGGGCCTTTTGCAGGCAGCACAGAGGCTGCCAGCAACCTATGCTCCGAGAGCAAAACTCTGCCCCCAATCTGACAAAATTGCCCAGTGGAGGCCAGGGAGCCCACGTCCAGTATTTAAATGACTCTAAGGCCAGAAGATTGGCCAAAGTAAGGGCCGCATATCCGTAGCAGGCGGGCGTTCGTCCCCACCAAAGATGCGTCTGAATGGAGTAGCAGCAGAAAATCCAGGCTACTGTTTTTGCTCACAAGCCTTCTGGTAGGACCATGCATGTGTCACTACATGACACACATATTTTCAACACTGTGCGGTACAGTTTGTTGGAACTCCTACTTGTGCCAACATAACATGCCACCTCATCGGTTCAATACCTAAATTCTGTTACATATATGTCAGTATTCAATTATGGTTATAATGTTTTAAGGGCAAGTTTATCAATTTACAAATAGCTTTACAGTAAAAATCACAGCAGATTTACAGCCCTCATATTAATCGTCTCCTCACCTGTGTCCCACTACACAGGGCTTTTGTTTTACCAATAGAAACAAGGATGAAAAGTGCCTTAGTTACATTACACAACATTTTAAAAAAGAAACACTGCACAATATATAAAAGTTATTTACCATGGGTTAGCTTACAATAAGAACTTATTTGCTTATTCATCCTTTGTCAAGTAAATTTGCTTAATGGTTTTAAACTTAAAATGAAGTCTGACGGTATAATACTCCAATCATTCATCAAAGGTGAAATAAATCCTATGAGGACTTAAGATAAGTGCAGTAATTTAAAAATATTAACAAACTGGGTTTTGGGTTTTGTTATCCCAGATACATTACCAAAAGCTTACCTGGATCTAAAGGCTAGGATAGACATTCTCGAAGGTGTGGGGAGTTGGGACTCACCCATGAGAGTGATTTTAGATATGAGAGACAAAATAATCCAGAGTAAGGACAGTAAAAACCCAAAAATGTAACAGAGACTCGATCACATCTCCCTTCCCATCAGTCAGCCATTTCATCCATGACACAGTTAACATGTGAGAAGCCATAATGGCCAATCAAGGCAGGATCAATGCTAATGTGAAACAGCACTGGCAACATTTTTAGGGCCAGCAATGAAGTAATCTGAAATAGCATTCAGTGCCACAAAGGTAGTATTAAAACTTGGAACTGGTGCAGCACCCCTCCAACCCCGTACTTGCCTTAATGTGAGGGCAAACAATAGGATGGGGGAGAGGAGGAAGCAAAATTCAGAGGATATAGTACAGGTGGCACTATGTAATCATACAAGAGAAAGTCATGTAATGGGATGATGTCATGTATTTTTAAAAGGGGCAAAAGAGGAAAAAAATTGTATTGCTCATTCACTCCATGTAACAGTACTTGTTCCACCCTGTTCTCAACTATTTCCTATAATTCCCAACTAAGGAATTTTGGGAGTCCAGTTTAGTTGTACATAAACATTTTAAGTTTGAGGCCAGCCACTCTTGATAACACCAACTTCCACTGAAAATCTACATCCTTTAAATTAAAGCTTTATCTACTTACCATCAGTGGTGCAACACCCTTCTGGGGGAAGCTTCATCTGATATGGAATAAGAGGGCTGCTGGACTCTGATCCATCATCCTCCTCCTCTTCTTCGTTCCCTGGTCTCTTGCAAGCTGTATTATGTGGAAGGCCATCTGTATTACTAGCACACAAACATTTGATTCTATCCTAGCCCTCAGAATCTTCGCCATCTAATTTAACTGCCGAATTTACACACATGGTTGAATTATTTACAAACAGACCATTTATAATGGGGTAAATTTTCCTGTCCAGCATGTCTTGCATGCTGTTTCATGTGTCAGAGGGTGCTGAGATTTAATCTTGATGGATAGCAAATCATGGGTGCATGCACCCAAATTCTCGTATGTTCTCCCAACATGCAGAGCCTGGTCCATGGCTGCAGAAAATAAAGGCCATATGCAACCATGCTAATAAGACAGGAAGGGGTGGTCCTGGACTCTATTTATATTGGGAATGCTTGCAGGAGCGCCCAGAATTGATTAGCACTGTGGCCTTCCCCCGAACCACTATCGACCAGAGGGTTCTCAGGGTCCCGGAGGCAGGCCGAAGATCTGCAGGTCGGCCACGCTTATAATTGTTAGCCCACTCCCTAAAGTTTACATTTCAATCAGTTAGAACATCCCGATCACTCAGATCAGAGAGGCAAGGCAACTGCAGGCTGCCCGAGTGATTCAAATGGTCCAGGACAGGAAGTAGGGGCAATCCCAGGGCTGGACAGGTGTGGCAGACCTTAGGTGCGCCGCTCCTGTTTAGCGCAAAAACAGAGGGGACCCAGGAAAATCAGCCTTACTACATGATGTTAAGCTTCAGTCAGCAAGGAAAGGCAATCCTTCAGTGTCTCTGCGCCAATGTCAGCACAAAATCAAGGGCACTTATATAGCAACAGCATAAAATGAATGGGTGGCTCAATAGCTAATGCCGGCAACAGTCTTTGGGACTGCTGTGGGCTAGGTTGGGAATTCCTGCTCCTCCCAGCTCCACATTCAGGTAAGTTATTTTTTAAAACTTACCTTTTTGGTGGCGGCCTCCAGCAGACCATTGGTTAAGCCGCAATTAAATTTAGTTATCCTGAATGCAGCAGGCCTGATGGCGGCTGTGTTCAGGGCCGCCCAATTTTGGGAAGTGTTTCTCAATCAGGTATTGGGCCCTCGATTTTCATATGCACAGAGCCTAGCATCTATTTCAGGCACGGGCCCTGGATGCCTATAGTGGAGCCTTTACTAACATGGCCGGTGGCGCACTTCTGGCGTGGAATGTGCGCGCACATGTTGTCCACCATATTGAATGCTTAGGTGCCCATTTCCCACCTGTAGAATAGGCATGGCATCAACAAATTTCTGGGCCTCTAAATCTGAATGTAAAGAGGAACAATCCTGCAATCTTTGCTACAGACAGTACAACTGATAAATTTTAGAGATTGTTTTATAGACTATTTCTGAGAGTCTGCTTTCCAGAGCTAATTATGAATTGTGATGTTACAAGGTACCAGTTACGACACCCAAACTGGTCAGAAAATGGGGTACTTAGTACAAAAACTGCACACTTAAAAATCTTCTAACAATGTAGGCAGATGCAAAGTTCCTATAAGCCATCAGCATGTGACATTTTCCCTGAAAAGTGGAAGCCTTTTATCTTATCCTCTTTTAAGATAGTATGCACTAATTGTAAAGTTTTTGGAAGACTTACAAACTAATATAGAGTTAAGTTTTTTTTAAAAAACATGTTCTTACCTTCTAAATTAGAGATCAATTGGTGCTCAGCCTCTAGATATAACTGGGAAAACACAGGCCTAGGGACCAAGTTGTTTGAACGCAGGGACGCTTCAATAGAACTGTGTAGGACTTCTTCAAAACGAGTTGTCTTCAGTTGCCCAGCATATGAGTTTCCCATCTTTATAAAAACAGAAACAACTGAAAACTCAAACAGCTGAGTAGATGAAGAACTGAACACAGAGAGTAAGACTAAAAGTTTCTGAAACTATTTCAGGCTATTCCAAGAGGAATTATATTTTCCTTCTGAATTTTCTTAAACATGCTCAGTAAAGTAAAGCAGGACAACAAGAGCTCCCTGCTGGTAAATTACAGGAAACACTGTACTCAACAGCCCAGGTCAGAGGGACTGCAGAGTTTGACACCCTTTTTATGGAAGTTATTGACATCTAATGTTACAGGTTAACGAGGCATGCAAAAGTAGAGTGCATGCATTTAAAACAGCAATAAACCCTGTCTACAAGACAGTCTCATTCTCCTATGTAAAAGGCAGCAAGAACCATTCAAATATAAATATCTGTGAAGCCTCGGGTGCATGTTTGTTTTGTCACATGGATTAGTCTAGACTGGGACTGCAAGCTTTGCATTCACTTATTCTAAGACTAGTCATTTAGTTGCAGACAATTTATGCTGAATATTGAAGGGACCAATTGGTCTGAATTTGCAATCCTTTGTAAGAAAAACAAAATGTCAGAGCTTGACGGAACACATTAGGTTTGTAGCTGCAATCCTTTAACAAAGCCAAAGAATACAATAAAAAGTGGTGTGTGAGTAGTGATATCTAATAAGGACAGACTGCTCAAAGATCTGATTATATCACAAAACAGCTACACAAAATAGTAGCTTTACTGAACGATGCAATTAGAGTGTTCCCAGATGACCGTCTGGCTTGCTATACATTCCTGTTTTGCCATGGTGACTGTTCTGTCTATTGTCCTGTAAAGTCACAAGATTAAGAGCACATCACCCTTGGAAACAGCCACAGACATTCTGATCCAGAGTTATAATGTACTGCTCAAGGGAGTGGATTAAAACTACTGGATTATTATTGACAGCTTATATTGATGTCTAAGTTTTTCCCATCATTTTCCCATCATTAATACAGCCACACATGAACATAACAGGAAAAAAATTGAATACTTTCCAGAATTTAAAAAACCTTGATGTTTTAAAGGAATTGATAGAAATATTTAAATGTCTATGGAGGTTTGGAATCCAGTAAGTAATTCACTCGTGATTATGACAGTGGTCAGGGATATAAAAGTATTTCACATAACTTCTTACCCATCAACGGACACGGATAAGAAATCTCAAACTTAAATGAGTTTTTCTTGAGGCACCTTCTTTTTCAAATAAAATATTCATGATGTGAATTGTTAGCCATAAAAGGTGAATTTGTTTCAAACAACAGTCATAAACTTAAGTCTGGATAGAGATCACAGAGCACACTCAGATGCTGAATCAGCACTCCAATTCTGGCAGCAGTGTGAGGCACCTGACTCAGAAACACTACAGCACAAAAACTATCAAGAAGGTGGCAACAATCTGACAGGCTATGGGCATTCCTTGTAACAGTGACAACTTTTAATGGCACAGACTAGAAACAGAGAAAGAGAAAGACAGAAACAGGAGGAGGAGAAAAAAGAAGCAGAATGAGACACAGCAGAGATAAATAGAAACAGATTGAAAAGCAGCAAAGGAAGAAGGCATATATATAAAAAAGTAGAAATAGTAGAGAGAGCGAGAGCAGGTAACGAGAAAGAAAGTAAATCTCAAAGCAGCAGAAACGGAAGAGAGAAAATAGCAGAGGCAGAAAAACAGCAGGGAGACAAGCAAAACAGATATGGAACAGTAAGCAGATATGGAACAGAGTGAAAAAAAAGAAAGTCACTCAATTGATGGTTCAGTTGGTTATGGTAGTAGTTAGCTAAGTTACACAGACCAGGAAAGTTCCAGATTTAAATCCCGTGTTGATTGAGCTGATCTCAGTTGGGGTGCCTGTAGGGGCACAATAATGGGCCTCACTAGGTCGGAGGGGGGAAATCGTCCGGTGTTCCTGATCCTGATCACTATACAGAGGGCCCTGCTGGAAGTGCACATGCGTTCGTTGGATAAGATGATACAATCGGGCTTAACTGTGATGCGTTTATCCCGTCAGCCCATGGTCAAACGACCTACTGGCACTCACGTGGCCAGACTCACACACTGCATGCCACTCGGACGAGATACCAGAAGGTGAGCAGTTGCCTATATACTCTGGCAAAGAAAAATAATCAATGCAAATTTAGCACCACACACGTGAAGAGCAGGCAAAAATCTGCCCAGAATTAGACCAAAGAGAAAGGGACAAATCTAACAAAAAAAACTGTTAACAATTACAGCCATGCTAACAGATCTATAAATGTGTAATAAGCATTTTACCCAAATTATTGTGTGCTGTTAATATACATACACTATAGTCTTGAAGTTAAACTGCATTATTAATGAACAAATACTTACAGCTTTTACGTCAAAATCCTTTATTCTGTTATTTTAACAAAGACCTGTGCAAAACAATGGCCAGAGAAATTTGACAGGAACGTGTTATGTGCTCATAGGATAATATCACACATTGGAATTTCCAAGCTTATATTTACCTTGGGGTAGAAATTGGTATGCTTTGCTTCCATTTTTCGGGTGTAAGATAGGCGCAAAGCATAAAAATTTAGCAATGGGACAGCCTACGTCTGATCTGCGCAGATGTTGGTCCCACTGCCAAATTCATGGGGCCCGTTTTTAGGCGTCCTGGGCAGCCGCCTAAAACAGTGGCTTGGGCCTTGGATATGTTAATGAGGGGCCTAATGCCTGTTGAAGGACCTGTCGACAAAATTAGTTACAGATGAGCAGGGCAGGCGTCAGGCCTACCTCGCTCAGGATTCTTCCCTGAGCTGCCAACTACAGGTAAATGTTTCTAATATGACAAGCACCATAAAAGAACATGGAAATTAAAATATGAACCAAGCCATTTGGCCCAACCCAGCCAGTCCATGTAAGTGTTTGTCCTCCACACAACTGTAGTTCTAATTTCATATCATATGCCTATCCTGTTCTCATGGGCCTGATTTTGACCCCGAGCCAGAAGTGGGGGCAGGGGGGGTCAAATTGCAGATAGAAAACCCGGAAGTACGGGTTTCCCGGATGTCCTTACGATTTTGACGTAAGGACATCTTTTTTTTGTCGGCTTGCTGTCTGACTGACCAGCCTGATTGACAGGTTGGTCTCATTCAGATGGGAGAGCAGCCAGGGAGAGGACATGTTAGATAAGTCTTCAGGTAAGTCTTTGATTGTATGGATGGCGGGGGGTTGGGGGGGGGATATGGGGGCAAGGGGGCACGGGAGAGGGGAGTCAGTCGTGGGGGGAGGGATTGGGGGTCAGTCACGGGGGTGGTGGTGTCAGGATCGGGGGTAATCACAGAGGTCCACAATCGTTGAGGGGGGATTCGGGGGTCATCATGGTGGTCCGTGATCATTGGGGGAGGGTGGCTCGGGGGTCATTGCAGGGGTCCGTGGTTGTTGGGAGGGTCGGGGTCATCGTGGGGGTCCGCAATCGTTGGGGGTGTCAGGGTCACTGCAGGGGTCCGCAATCATTGGGGAGGTCAGGGGTCATCGTGGGGGTCTGTGATTATTGGGAGGGGTGAATGGTCATTGCGGGGGTCCGTGATGGTTGGGGGGGGGGGGCGGGGATCGGCGGGGGGTCTGCGATCATTGGGGGAAAGTGGTCTTTACGGGGGAGGGGAGGATTTGCAATCGTTCGGGGGTCATTGCAGGTAGGCTTGTTGGGCCTGGAGGAAGCACTCCTGCTCCTCTGGGCCCATGAGCTGTGCCAACAAGACACTTACCTGCAGGTTCGGGCCTTCTCGCCTCCTCTCACATGGCGTGAAGGAGAAGGCCCAGGAATCCGGCCCCCAGTGGTTGAAACTGCAAATTTTGCAAAAATAAAGACCAGCAGCCTCCTTGAAAGGTTTCAGTCACCAACCTTGGAGCGGATTTATCAACCACCCCTCGTCCCACCCTGGTGAAAACCGGAAATGGGTGAGTTGGAGGCAGGTCTGAAATGGTTGTG
Source organism: Heptranchias perlo (assembly GCF_035084215.1). Lineage (NCBI taxonomy): Eukaryota > Metazoa > Chordata > Chondrichthyes > Hexanchiformes > Hexanchidae > Heptranchias > Heptranchias perlo. The sequence continues at coordinate 41,043,746 of NC_090329.1, read as the reverse complement.
ATTTTGAATGCCCCCCCAGTCCCCAACCCACCCATTTTTCAATGTTAAAATCATGCCCAATATCTCTTTATCTTCCTTTCTTTTAACCATCTATCTGACCTATTCTTGAATGTTGACATGAAATTTGTTTTTATCAGCAACTCTGGTGGAGCAATCCACAGCCTCACAACTCTCCGCATAAAAAAAATTCCCTGCTCTCTGTTCTAAATCTCATATCTATGTCATCTCAATTTAGACCCCACAATCACTTGAAACTATCTGTTTCTATCTACTCTGGCTCATCGCTTCATAATTTTAAACACCTCTGTCAAATCACCCCAATAATCATCTCTGTTCAAGCAGGCAATGATAACTCTAGTACTGTACTTGAAATCCTATGAAGAGACTCAGAACTGAACTGGTGTTCATTGGAAAAAGGATAGACACAAGACGTAATTTGAAATACAGTGGTATACGTGGATTATTTAACTTGATGGTAGAACAACAGGACACAGGTACAAAATTGATAAGCCTTTAGCAAGTCTTAATGTAAGTTTTTTCCCTCTACAGTGCAGTTAGTTTGTGAAATGGACTTCCATCAAACCCAGTTTATATTATGTCCAAAAAAACTAACTTTTCAAAAAGTGCTGGACAAATATTTTGCTAAGTTGGATTTATAAATAAAATTATAGTCCTGGATGATCAAAATTCTATGGAATACTATGTTTGCAATCCTTTTGGGACTATGTAAATGTTATCTGTGGAATGCAACTAGTGAGAGATGAATAACGTAGATTGTAAAGTTAGATTAATATCACGGAGTTTCCTCTCAAATACTCCTGGGAGTTGGGAATAAATTTCACGGTTCTAACTTGTTGGGAAGTTTTGGCTCCCCCAGGAGATTAAATATATTGGGTAGAATCCAGGATAATACAAATTGTACATGGTCTATCAGAAGCAGCAGGCCCAATGAGTCAAATGGCAAATAGTTAAGACAGTGAAAACTAGTAAAGAGGTACTTTACATTCTATTTACTCACGAGTTTTTACCGTCTTAGCTTTCTGCATGTTCTTTTAGTGTCTTTCCATTGCCTTCCTGAGATCTTTTATATTATGTAACAGTCTTTTAAGCAGTTTGCAAGTTATTCAACCCACTTATTTCTGCTCTTGATTGGAGTATCTATTTTTTCTCCCCTTCTCATTTTTCGCAACCCTACTAAAATGTTTGCTGGTCTTTCAGTCTTCAGTTCTAATAAAAGGTTATGGCTGAAATATTAATCTGTCTTTCAGCATTTTCTGTTTTTGTTTCCTTAGTAGTTTGCTACATTGACTGATATCTTCCAAGTTCACTTTGTGCGAAAATTAATTTGCAAAATAAAAATTGGGGAAAATAGGCACTACGTTGGTGATTCGTATTTCTTACAGAAATCACTGGCAGTCACCCTCTAGCTGTTCTTGCTCAGGGTTATGCCAGTGTCATTATTCATCCAACCACTGAGATACATGAAAATAATCCCTGGTGAATCATCTTCCAATTTTCCATTTCACTCTCTCTGTAAGACAACAACAAATTGCCTTTAACATGGTAAATCATCCCAAGGCACTTCACAGGAGTATAATCAGACAAAAATTGACACCAAGAGGGGAATTTTAACCCCCAAGAACGGGTGGGTTGGAGGAGGATGGGTAGTTAAAATATTTGATTTTTGGAGTGCGACCGCGAGCTGGGTCCAACGTGTCCACTTCCGATTTAACCCAGATTCATTTGGATGCTTGCGAGTAATCTACTCGCGGCAGTCGGGACTGTAATTAGTTCAATTAATGTCCTTGTGAGATGTTAAGTAGGTCTTCTTAAATTGAATTTGACTTAACTTTAAATTTAATGTCTCCAGCGCGGGTTTACCGGGGCTCGTGAATCTCGCCAGTGAAAAGGAGGCGAGAAGAGCCAGATCCATGAGGTAAGTGCCTTTATTGCACTGCTTGTGGGCCAGGAGGAGCAGAACTGTTTCCTCCAGGCCCAATAAGCTTACCTGCCGGGATCGGCTGACCCTACCCCGGCCAATGTCCGAGACCCCTCCCGATGTTCAAGACCCCCCCCGCCCCCATACAAACCCCGAAGACTCCATTCTCTCCCCGACCCCCCATACCAACCCCGAAGACTCCATTCTCTCCCCGACCCCCCATACAAACCCCGAAGACTCAGCTCTTTTCCCCGACCTCCCCATACAAACCCTGAAGACTCCGATCAATCCCCAACCCTCCCATACAAACCCCGAAGACTCTGATCTCTCCCTGGCTGACAGGCAGCCAGCAATCTGGCTGGCTGTCGGGCACGAAACACAGAAGTAAAACTTTTATCCTTCAATTAAGTTGCGATCGCAGATTCCGACCCGCCAATTTCACTCCTGGGTTTCGTATCTTCTCTCTTCCCAGCTCCAAGTTAAAATCCAGGCCCAAGTCAAAGAAGGAGACATTAGGGCAAGTGATCAAAAGCTTGGTCAAAGAGATAGGTTTTAAGGAGGGTCTTAACGGAGGAGAGAGAGGTGGAGAGGTTTAGGGAGGGAATTCCAGAGACTGGGGCCGAGACAGCTGAAGGGACAGCCACCAGTGGCGGGTCGAGGGAAGACGGGGATACACAAGAGGCCAGAATTGGAGTAATGCAGATTACAGACCAAGCTACAGAAGTGTGAATCGCCATTCTACAAACAGCATGCTGAAGCATCAAGATTCTGCACGACCGATTTAACAAATAAAATGCACTTTCGGTCCTGACCAAGGTTTCCAGGTTTGATAACCTTCAGGATCACTTCAAAGCACCAGCATTCAGTTTTGCACACTGAGGCACAACTTATGCTATTCCGCTACCATCTTGCTCCCGTCAGGAGGGGGGAGTTAACATTCCCCCTTTGGTGTCAGAGAACTAAGTTATGAGGAAAGGTTAGAAAGCCTGGGTCTCTTTCGCTTTGAAAGGAAACATATGAGAGAGGATCTTATTGAGGTATGTAAGTGGAAACTAAAAGATTGATCCTCAGCACCATTTCAAGTTAAACCATGACGGCAGGACTCGTAAAAGGTATGTTCAGGACTGATGTCAGGATGCAATTCTACATGCAAAGAGTGACTAATGAAGTCATTCAGTAAACAGCTGGATGTTATGATTGGGGGTTGCGGGGGGGGAGGGGGGGGCGGAGAACTGTAGGTGAACTAGAGGGGTTGAATGGCCTCCATCATCTTACTTATCTTTATGAATAACCAATGCTACGTATGTACAATAACGCACACAATATTTTGGAACATATCCTGTGGTGCACAAGATGATACAGTGAAATTAATGCAAAGAACCAAATAACTTCACTGTAACTATCATAGTAGATACAGCACAGGAGGAGGCCATTCGAACCGTTGTGCCTGTGCCGGCGCTTTGAAAGAGCTATCCAATTAGTCCCATTCCCCTGCTCTTTCCCCTTAGCCCTGTAAATTTATTCCCTTGAAGTATTTATCCAATTCTTTTTTGAAAGTTACTATTGAATCTGCTTCTTCCAACCTATCAAGCTGTGCATTCCAGATCATTACAACTCGCTGAGTAAAAAAATGTTTCCTCGTGTCGCCTCTGGTTCTTTTGCCGATCACCTTAAATCTGTGTCCTCTGGTTACTGACCCTTCTGCCACTGGAAACAGTTTCTCCTTATTTACACTGTCAAAACTGTTCATGATTTTGAACACCTCTATTAACTCTCCCCTTAACCTTCTCTGTTCTAAGGAGAACAACCCCAGTCTCTCCACATAACTGAAGTCCTTCATCCCTGGTTCCATTCTAGTAAATCTCCTCTGCACCCTCTCGAAGGCCTTGACATCCTTCCTAAAGTGTGGTGCCCAGAATTGAACAAAATACTCCAGCTGAGGCCTAACCAGTGATTTATAAAGGTTTACCATAACTTCCTTGCTTTTGTACTCTAGTCCTCTATTGATAAAGCCCAGAATCCCATGTGTTTTTTCAACAGCCTTCTCAACTTGTCCTGCCACCTTCAAAGATTTGTGTATGTGCACCTCCAGGTGTCTCTGTTCCTGCATCCCCTTTAAAATTGTACCATTTAGTTTATATCGGCTGTCCTCATTCTTCCTACCAAAATATATAGCTTCACACTTTGCATTAAATTTCATCTGCCCATGTGTCTGCCCATTTCACCAGTCTGTCCATGTCCTCCTGAAAGTCTGTTACTATCCTCCACATTATTTACCACATTTCTGAGTTTCATGTCACCTGCAAACTTTGAAATTATACTTTCTATACCCAAGTCCAGGTCATTAACATATATCAAAAAGAGCAGTTAACTATTGACAATTAGTAATTGGAAACTGATTTTAAAGTATAAAAAATTATGGTAAGTTAGTTATTATCCTGGATGCTGCTTGCAGTGTTTTAAAATATGTATCATCATTGCCTATTTAACTTACTTTCATAAAAACATTTGTTTTAAAATGGCACTCTCAAAGTCAACCTGTCCCACAGTATATTCCAAGAACAATCTACCAAGGCTGAACCAGTCCTAAATTAAAACTCAATCCTAATTCATACCAAGGAGAGATGAAAGGTTACCAATCATTGTGGTCAATTTCTGCTTGTTCAACTGTGCAGTGCTGCTGGCATCAGTATTTAGCCTTGCTTTCTTTAGCACTAGCCTGCATTATGTTCTATGCTTATTTGTTTAATGAAGTCATTCAGTAGTCAACAGTTTATATATATCTATACTCCTGTAGTATTGGATAAACACCTCACATTGAGTGATAAAATCAATTATTTTATTGCACATTGTTTAGTGCCTGTTTCAGTATGTTAGCACTGCACAACACTCGTGCTGGCATTGTTGGTTCGGTCAGTGACTGGCTTACCTTGAAGCAAAACCTGGAACTATTTTAGTAGCAGCTATACTTCTTGCAAGTCTGCTCTGTTAACGTGCCAGTTTGTCTAGTGATGTTGCCAAGGACCTTGGGTGTGTCACCCAAGTGTGCAAACCAACCTAAAAGGTAGTCATCAGTCATGAGGTCACTGAAAATGCAGGGAGTTCTGACTGCCAAAGGTTTCCCTGCTTCTCAATCATTGGGCAAATTTTGCTCCAGCTAGGTCCATTTGTATTTTCTGTTCCCCAAACTTTTCCCCTTCTAGCCTAAAAGTGCTGACACATTCTGAGATGTCAGCAGATCACTGGCATGTCACCTAATTGCCCATTCTTAATGTGTGACCTTAAACAATGAGTATCAGTGGCTTATTTGACTATATAAATGCAAGGTTTTTATCACATGCACATTCCAATAGGGATTACTGGACAGCAATCTGGAATGAGAATCTTGCCTGATTTTTCCACTCCCTAGGCAAGCACTTTGGAGCTAGTTGTAGCATTCGAACTCCTGCCCTGACTGAGATCACTTAGCATGAATCAGAGATCAAACCTGTGACCTTCTGGTCTGTATAGTTTATTACCACCATGGGTGCATTTATCGACTAAGGCATTGGAGAGGCAAAGGCAAATGCTTTAGGGATTAAATCATTTTACAAGTTATGTGGTTGGAAGGGTTGCATGACCGCTCTATTGTCAGGCAATAAAGATGGCTGCTGACATTATCCCAAAACTTGGACTTAATTAATTCTGTTGCTTAGTGCGAGGGCTTGCAGTTGATCTCTGAGGTCTTATTCGTCCTTTGGGATCAGAACTCTTCCTTGGGCTGCCTGAAATCTGTTTCTAATGGCTAATATGTGCCAAGAAGGTTGCAAACATAATTTCTCCTTGCTCATGAGGGATCCAGGTAAATTATGATTTGTGCCTGTTCAGGCATTCAATGCAGACCCACTACATTTGGGGCTCGATTTTCGCACCCCTGTGCGGGTGCGTTCGCGGTGAGGGAGCTGCGAAAATCGGGGATTCCCGGGGCGGGTCTGGAGCCCGGCTCCAACCCGCCCACTTCCGGGTTCCCCAATGACGCGCTGACATGCGCGCGCAGCCCCCGCATGTGGGACTCCCCCGGCAATTAAAGCCGGCGAGGTGCCACTTAAAGTACTCATTAAAGTATTTCAGGTTGTTTACAGACCTGATTAACATAACATTTTAGGAGTGGTGGGATTTTGCAATGAACTGAGACTGTTTCCCGTACTGGGGGAAACACTCCCAGTTCAAATGGACGTGTTGCAGCCATCAGCCTGTGGCAGCTGCAAAGGTCCATTTGACAGGTGGGGGTGGGGAGACCCTCACTCATTGCAGGAAGCCACTCTGTCACTGTGGACAAAGTTTGGCCTCCACCACCCTCCTCCTAACAATAAAATTCACAAACTTGCACACTTACCCCGGTGTCCAGACACATGTACCTACCTTGCGGACCCCCTCAGATGTGCATCTTCCGGATGGGGGCCCCCATAGCTGCAGTCATGACCTCCTCGCAGGACGAACAGCATCACCAGCCTCGCCGGCCATGCCGTCCACCTCTGACACGTGGAGCTCCACAACACAGTGCTGTGACACATCCACCTGCACAGCAGGAGGGAGGGCAACGGCAGAGAGAGATGCGTTGCAGAAGGCACTACCCTTGCCACAGGGTCTACAGACCGAGGCTCAGCTTTCTGGACCTCTCTGAGGAGCAGTGCACATGGAGGATCAGAGTCATTCGACATGTAGTCATGGACATCTGCAGCCTCCTTCATGCCGAGCTGCTCCCAGCTGGCCCGAGCACCATCTTCTTACCTGTCGCTGTCAAAGTCACCACTGCCCTCAACAACTTCTCCTCCGCATCCTTCCAGGGTGCCACCAAGGACATCACCGACGTCTCTCAGTCGTCTGCACAAAAGAGCCCTGCAAATACACCTACACCCACTCTGCAGTGACACAATGGGTGGCATCAGTTGTGGGTCTTCACAGTGATCCACAGGAAAGGGCATTATTGCACAAACCATACAAGATTCGCAAAGATGTGGCAGTAGTGGTGCCAATATAATATGTGATGTGAGTTGATCAGAAATTAAATATAAGTAAAAACCATGACAAACCCTCAAACACCCTTGTGTATCCCCTTCATGCTCATGACACGTTTGCCTTACACTCCTACTGCATATATGTGATGCATGCCCTGTGGCTGCAGCACAGGTGGTGGCAGGTTGAGTGAGGCTGACCGTGAAAGAGATGCATGAGAGGGTGAATATGAGATAGAGCCATGAGATTGTATGAGGATTGGGTTGAGTGGTAGTGGCGGGATGCGTACTGGCGAGGTGAGTAAGTGCAGGTAAGATGAGGATGAGCTTTGAGTGGGTGTGAGGAGTGATGTGATAGAGTAGTGTTTGCAGTGCAAAAGGAGCTGTGCAGGTGGATGTGTCACAGCACTGTGTTGTGGAGCTCCACGTGTCAGAGGTGGCAGACGGAGTGTAGGAGAATGAGTAAGTGTACTCACTTCGGCTGACCTACTTAGGTGATTGAAGCGCCTTCTGCACTATATGCAGGTGCGTGATATGTTGGTGGTGCAGGTGACCTCCTCTGCCACCTCGAGCCAGGCCTTCTTGGTGGCAGAGGCAGGCCGCTTCCTCCCGCCCGCCGGGGGGGGGGGGGGAAGATCTCTGTCCTCCCCACCCCATCCAGTAAGACCTGGAGTGAGGCATCATTAAACCTGGGAGCAGCCTTCCCCCTGGGCTGCTCCATGCTGTAATTTTTCCTATTTCCTGCAGCATCAGTCAGTGGAGGACTGCTCCTTTAATAGTACTCCTCCAGCTGACAGCCCTTGCTGCGCATGCTCAGTTCACCCGCTGCGCAGCTTTCCAGCGCGAAACCCGGAAGCACAGCTAAGTGGATCCAATTAGCCTACAATTGCGTGCGGAGCACCCCGATTTCACTGGGCACGTTACCCACGCGCCCAGTCGACCCCCCGCCGCCCTCCTAATATCTGGCCCCTGGCCTCAAAGAGTTAATCATAGACATGTAACCCCTAAGCCCCTAATTTTTTTTAAAAAGCTCCAGCTAGCATGGGGCAAAGCCTAAAGGCAATACTTTGGGCTCAATTTTAAAATCAAACTACAGGTGCGTTGGGAGCGGGGTGGGGCTGCGAAAATCCCGAGCGGGTTCAGAAGTTCGCTCTAACCCACCGACTTCTGAGTTCCCCATAGACACGCCTGTTTCACGAATCCGGAATCCCCCCGGCAATTAAAGCCAGTGGGATGATCGTTAAAGAACCAAATGTACCTCATTGAGGTACTTAAGACACTTGAATTCTGACGTAGTAGATAATTGAAACGATTTAAACTTAGCTGGACGGCTTTCCCACGGCTTCCAATTCACGCCTGGTTTCACCAGGGCCAGATCAGGCAAAAATAAACAAAATAAACTGAATAAAAAACCAATGCGCAAAGTTAAAAACAAAATAAACTACCTTTCCACCCTGCTCCGATGTCAGACGTCTCCCTCTCCGATCTTCCCTTCTCCCTCCCCGATCTTCCCCTCTCCCGATCTTCCCCTCTTCCTCCCCCCTCGCACCCCTCCCGATCTTAAGTGTCCTCCACTCTCTGTTCCAGCGCCAGATGACGTCTCAGTCTCTCTTTCTATCCCCCCACCCTCGGCATTGCAGCTCCTGTCAATCAGGCTGGCTGCCGGGCACGAAACCCGGAAACAACTTTAATCACCATCAATTACATCGCAATCGCTTCGGAAAAGGTAAGTTTTTTTTATTTGGGTTTGCCACGCACACCTTCACCCCACCGCGGTCAACCCGCCACCATTTCAAAATTAAGCCCTTTGTATCAATAACATATTAATGCTACATTAAGGTAAATAAACTTACTGCATGATCTTATATAGTTAAACAGAAGTATCTGAGGCGTGCAGTTGATAATGAGTCCTTTCGAGGGATTTTTAAGATGACAGGAGAATAAATTGCTCAGTTGTCTTGAATCTAGTTGTGTTTTTGTTAGCCTAGTTTCCAAATAAAGAAAAACAGGCTTGCAGTTGTATAGTGCTTTATCACATCTCTCAGAAATGTCCCAAACAGAATCTACACTGTATGATTTGTTGGTTGCCTTAAATATTAGTACAGTTCATTAACTATGCTGCCACCAGAGAAATACTGCAAAAATAAAATACAGAAATAGATTTGCATTGCAGAACAAACAGCAACAACAACAAAAGGGTACTGGTATGTCTTAGCATAGTCACTCATAATTGGCATAGCCAAAGTACTCCTTACATCGGATGCTGACCCATTCTGCATATCCAACATTTTCAATTCTTATTTCTTATCGTCATTGTTAACTGGAACAACTCAAACAGCCCTTAGCAAAATTCTAGACGGCTCAAGAATCCTCTGTATATTCCTCCATAGGAACCTGACAATTCCTCAAAAGAATGATAATCACTGGATTTGGAGTTCAATTCAGGTGCATCTAGTGACTTTTCTGCGCTTCCAATCTTTCTAAATCCTTTGATGCAGAATCTTCAGGCTACAGACTTCCAAATACTAAGAGACCTATTCATATATTTAATCTATGGTAGGTTTCTTTATTTTGCCAACTGATAGCAACTTTGAAAACCTATTAACTGCTAACATTGAATGACCGTTAGACCTCTTGGTATCATAGCTGGTGTTGACCTTGATTGCATAGGCCAGTTTTAATATAGGACAGTCTGTGTGGTTACACAGTTTGGTGCTGAGAGTTTAACCTTGGGATTAAGTATTGCTCTTTGCTCAATGCCAGGCCTCGATTCCCTCCATGATCAGGTCCTCACTCATCCAACAAGAGTCCTCATTGTAGGCTCTCTCATTTCTAGAAGCGTGAGCTTTCATTCAACTTCAATCCATTCAGTCATTTTCGTACCTCCGTATCTCCATAGAAACATAGAAAATGTTTCATATCAATGAAAGATGATCATCATGGTTTTTCAATACATTGGTCTGATTACATCAAAATGTGTTCATTTAATTTTATAATTTGATATGAACTTATGAACTCCAAGACACCTACCACTGTGATACCAATCTTCTTCTAACCATAAAGGCTTTGGGATGGATTTGGGTCTGGGCCAACACACATCAATCTGTTAATCTGTTTAGTGGCATCAGTTGAGGGATAAATCTTTGCTGGGACACCAGGAGAACTCCCCTGCTCTTCTTTTATGTCCAACTGAACAGGCAGATGGATCCTCAGTTTAACACCTCACCCAATAGAAAGGGGGAAGGGAAACCCCTGCAAAAACGGGCATGAAGTTGGCAGACTTATAAATGATTTATAGATAAAGTTGTCAGTTCCTTACTTATGCAAAAAAAAATCAATAAAATTTTGCACGGACTGCTCTTTTTATTTTTTATTTCATTTGCCCTGTTCTTTTACAAACCAGAATCTGCTATATTTAACAATTTGGTCTACTGTGCTGATCAATAGTAAGAGGAAGAGTATTTACTCTGGTCACACTGACCTGTACACGCTGAACTCCACAATTTAAAATGTGCAGAGAGTGAGTCTAAAATGCAACTGTAAAGCTGCAAAACAAATATACACTCCCACTCTCAAATGTTCCATAAACTCCATATAATTGAAGTTAGCATCTCACAACTATATGCCCATTCGACCCAGGGAGGAAAAACATAGGCTGCAAACCCTTGTTTTCAAATGCCAGTCTTTCACTTGTGATAGCCGAAATATTTGCTGGGTCATGTTGCCCTAACTCAAAACGGCAGTTAGCTGCACTGGTAGCCTAATTCAGGAAAAGCAAAATCAGATAACACTCGAAGAAATCCAAAATGTAGAAATGTGTAATGTCTCACTGTAAATCTACTGTTCAATAACCACATTTGGTGGAGGACAAAATATCTTTTAACATTGTTAACTATTTCTTTTCCAACAGCTTGCTATGCCTGCCAAATTCATGGAAATTTACATCGCTAAAATCAACTAATATGGTGACTACACATGTTCAGACTGCTTCAGAAGGAGGAGGTTCTTGAACAGATTTCTCCCACAAAGGAAACTTATTTTTTCATAAACAATTAGCTTGAGAGAACCAGGAAAGAGGCAAAACACTAATAGTTTACGAACCTATACCAGTAGTTATAATATAGCACTGACTTTACTATTTTACTAGAAATTTAAAGGTCAAGACTGCCTGCTATTCACATAGCCTTCTATAATTGCCATGAATTTGAATCTTGAATTGTCCACTAGATAAAGTGCTTTTCTTTGTTGGGGGAAAGGTGACATTACAAAGGTGACAGTCAATTCTGCGATCGGCTGCTTCCACGGGGAGCAGAATTTGCAGGGAACGTTGATCAGGAAGTTGTAGACTAATAATTTCCCAACCCGCGGTCCTTGCTCCTTCTGTGTGTACTCAATGCAGAATCAGCTCTTATTGGCCAGCTCATTGAAACATAAATGCAACTCCCGCCAACTGCTTATGTCAAACCGTTGTGGAGAATTTAGCTACATTATTAAGTCCTAAGAGGGAGTATTTTCAGCAAGTGTTTGAACTGGATTTAGTGCCAGGTCAGGGGTAAAAGAGCAGTGTTGAACTTCACTGCGTCACCCACTTCCCTCTTTAATTGTAATCTGCAAGAAAATACAACGATAAAATAGGCTCATTCGATTTCTGACATTTTTGCAAAGACGTTAAACTTGAATTTGCATTTTTAATACAGTAGGTATAAAGGTTGTATTACTTTGTTGGCTTTATAACAGGTGGAAGAGTAACATAACAGTAAAATTATTCTCTTCATGTCAGTTACTCCTATTATAACCATTGTCTAGCATCTACTGTTTTGGCTATATAGTCTTACATTCTATTAGCTTTTTTATTTGCTTTGCCACACAGTCCAGACTTTTGCAGATTAAGTCATGACCTGAATTTTACCTGTGTTACAGCCTAGTAACGCAATCCGAGTAACCTATTGTTCAATGTAATATAAGATCATTTATCAACTTATTTCTTGAAAATGATATTTCTTTAATCATATGTTCTGGTGTCTTATTAAGATTAGTGCCTGTGATTTGAGACATCCAACACCAAGATTATTCACTGCATACCCTTATTATTCATTATCAAGGGCTAAGCCCTCCTGGCAGGGAACCTTGCACACCCAAAGTCCATATTGGAAATTCAGGTGTGCAGTGCGTCCCCCAGAATTTCCAACGAACACTCTCGGTGGGCGAGGTAGCCCGCCGGCAACACAAGATCATAAAATTACCCCATAAAGTCAGCTCGCCATGAAATTATATCAACCATTTTCAATAAACAGAGTAAAGAAAATTAAAACAGGGCATATACTATAAGCCACGGAGAGCCTGAACCAGGAAGCATAAGTTAGAATAGTGAATTCAATGTCAGATTAGGTACAGAAAGAGAAATAAAGAGAGGGAAAGAAAGATTGAATTAAGAGACAGATAAAGGAGACAAAGAAAAAGTTTTAAAAAATAAAAATTTCTTCAATTTTTTTTAAATGCTCAACATTAAAATCTGAAGGAATGAGACTCGACACCGATTAAAGTTAATTTTCAGAGAGATTGTTTGGCAGTACTTAAGACTTAGCGCGCCTTTAATAGGGTACTTACATCAGAATGGACAATCCCTAACTTTTTCTGGCGTTTTTTGTCCGTATGTAAAATAGGAACATAGGAACAGGAGTAGGCCACTCAGCCCCTCGTGCCTGCTCCGCCAGTTGATAAGATCATGGCTGATCTGTGATCTAACTCCATATACCCGCCTTTGGCCCATATCCCTTAATACCTTTGGTTGCCAAAAAGCTATCTATCTCAGATTTAAATTTAGCAATTGAGCTAGTATCAATTGCCATTTGCGGAAGGGAGTTCCAAACTTCTACCACCCTTTGTGTGTAGAAATGTTTTCTAATCTCGCTCCTGAAAGGTCTGGCTCTAATTTTTAGACTGTGCCCCCTACTCCTAAAATCCCCAACCAGCGGAAACAGTTTCTCTCTATCCACCCTATCCAATCCCCTTAATATCTTATAAACTTCGATCAGATCATCCCTTAACCTTCGAAACTCCAGAGAATACAACCCCAATTTGTGTAATCTCTCCTCGTAACTTAACCCTTGAAGTCCGGGTATCATTCTAGTAAACCTACGCTGCACTCCCTCCAAGGCCAATATGTCCTTCCGAAGGTGCGGTGCCCAGAACTGCTCAGTACTCCAGGTGCGGTCTAACCAGGGTTTGTATAGCTGCAGCATAACTTCTGCCCCCTTGTACTCCAGTCCTCTGGATATAAAGGCCAGCATTCCATTAGCCTTATTGATTATTTTCTGCACCTGTTCATGACACTTCAATGATCTATGTATCTGAACCCCATGGTCCCTTTGGACATCGACTGTTTTTAACTTTTTTTACCATTTAGAAAGTACCCTGTTCTATCCTTTCTTGATCCAAAGTGGATGACCTCACATTTGTCTACAGTGAATTCCATTTGCCACAGTTTTGCCCTTTCACCCAATCTATCAATATCGCTTTGTAATTTTATGTTTTCATCTACACTGCTTACAATGCCACCAATCTTTGTAAGGAATCTTACAACACCAGGTTATAGTTCAACAGTTTTATTTGAAAATCACAAGCTTTCGGAGATTATCTCCTTCGTCAGGTGAATCTTTGTGTCATCGGCAAACTTAGATATGAGACTTTCTATGCCTTCATCTAAGTCGTTAATAAATATTGTGAATAATTGAGGCCCCTGCAGGACTCCACTAGTCACATCCTGCCAATGTGAGTACCTACCCATTATCCCTACTCTCTGTCACCTTTCGCTCAGCCAACTTCCTAACCAAGTCCATACTTTTCCTCTATTCCGTGGGCTTCTATCTTAGCTAACAGTCTCTTATGTGAGACCTTATTAAATGCCTTCTGGAATATATAAATAACATCCATTGACATTCCCCTGTCCACTAATTCAGTCACCTCTTCAAAAAATTCAATCAGGTTTGTCAGGCACGACCTACCTTTCACAAATCCATGCTGGCTCTCTCTGATTAACTGAAAATTCTCGAGGTGTTCAGTCACCCTATCCTTAATTATAGACTCCAGCATTTTCCCCACAACAGATGTTAGGCTAACTGGTCTATAATTCCCTGGTTTCCCCTCTCTCTCCTTTCTTAAAAAGCGGAGTGACATGTGCAATTTTCCAATGCAGAGGGACAGTTCCTGAATCTAGAGAACTTTAAAAGATTATAGTTAGGGCATCTGCAATGTGCTCACCTACTTCCTTTAAAACCCTGGGATGGAAACCATCTGGTCCTGGGGATTTGTCACTCTTTAGTGCTATTATTTTCTTCATTACTGTTGCTTTACTTATGTTAATTTTATCGAGTCCCTGTCCCCGATTCAATATTACTTTTCTTGGGATTTCCGGCATGCTATCCTCTTTTTCTACTGTAAATACTGACGTAAAGTAATCGTTCAACATGTCCGCCATTTCCCCATTGTCAATGACAAAATCCCCACTTTCAGTTTTTAAGGGGCCAACACTGCTCCTGACCACCCTCTTTTTCCTAATATAACTATAAAAGTTCTTTGTGTTGGTTTTGATATCCCTTGCAAGTTTCTTTTCATACACTCTTTTTGTAGCTCTTACTGTCTCTTTTGTGACCCTTTGTTGATCTTTGTATCTTTCCCATTCGCCAGGATCTCTGCCATTTTTTGCCTTTTTGTATGCCCTTTCCTTATGTCTTATACTGTCCCTTACCTCTTCAGTTGTCTATGGCTGTTTTTTTTTGGCAAGTAGAGTTCTTGCCCCTCAGGGGTATAAACCGATTCTGTATCACGTTAAATGTTTCTTTAAACATTTCCCACTGATCATCAGTCGTTTTACCCATTAACAGATTTGCCCAGTTTACTGTGCACAGTCTCTGTCTTATCCCATTGAAGTCGGCCTTACCCAAGTCTAGAATCTTAGCAGCTGACTCACTTTTTTCCCTTTCAAACACGACATTGAACTCGATCATGTTATGATTGCTATTGGATAGATGTTCGTGTACAGTTAAGCCATTAACTAA